>NC_090929.1:150162672-150464224 GCF_040938575.1 Ambystoma mexicanum | reverse complement strand
CATTCGTGACAACGAGCGGAGTGGGCGTGCCAAGGTGTTTGTGGTGGAAGACGGCATGGAACGGGAGAAAATGCTGGAGGTACTTTGTATTTTTTTGTTGTTGAAATAAACAGTGCTTCAACAAATGGTGCGTTGTACAAGAGGGCATAGTGGAAGCTGGAGCAGTAACCGTTTGACATAATACCTGTTGGAGACTCCTATGAATAGTGGTTAGTGGAGGGGGGGTAATCCAAAATGGGGACGGCGAAGACCAAATAACTACAATCTACAACAATATGTGCAGAAAGGCAAACTAGATGGTGGCTGATTTGGGGTGGGGGAGGGTTGACCATGCTTTGCTGGCTTTTCTTCCAGTGAGGGAGGGTGTGGTTCTCTAGGGCGAGCTTGAAGCTCACAACAGATGAGATGTTTTAGTTTCTGAGCGTTCCAGGGATGCGGTGCAATAAGGGTAACTGAGCGGATCTTGGGGGGCGCTTTTGCTTAGGACAGCTTGGGAAGTACTGCTGCACTTATACTACTACCAAACATGGGGTGAATGCAGTAAAAAGGTATTTTCTATTTTATTTTTAGCAATTGCTTTTGTTTTACTACTGCTTTCAATGCTAAGTAAGCCACTACCTAAAACAGGAGTAAGGACCCAGAGTGAGCCAGACTTGTGGGTTCTCCATGACGCTAATATTGCCTTTACATGTTCTCTTCTGCTTTTTGTAAGGTTCTCGGAGATAAACCGGCGTTGTCGGAAGGCGCACCTGATGATATCAAGGCGGACACATCAAACCGGAAGCTGGCGAAACTGTATAAGGTAAAAGCATCTTTTTAAATTTAGACTTTGCATAGTTCACCACTTTATTAAGCCATTAAAAATGTCAGGAATAGATGGAAAAAAATAAACCATTACGATGAAATATGATAAACATTTTGTATAATATCATGACATTGAATGCAAAACCATACATTACGGGAATGACAAATGGTGCATTGGAAAGTGTAATACCCTTGCGTAGTGGGACTGTGCGATATCCAACCATTCAAAAGTGGTCTAAATACATTTCCATTTTTTAAAAAGTTTCCATCACAAATTTTAAAAAACATTTCTTCATAACATTCAAACCTAAACTCTTTTCCACAAATTTGCAACAAACCGCGCCACATCTATAAAACATCTAATATAGAGACTGAGTACATCTTATTTTATTGACCCGCTGGCTAGAACATTGCCCATCACCACCCCCTGTGACAATGTTTGACATCGGTGTGTACGCAATGGAGCCCAGAGTTATACCACTGGAGATCGATCCGTGAAGATATGAGCAAGCCGCGCTTCTGAATTGACTAGAAACCTACCTTGTGGCTACATAATCACTCCATAAGGATATTGTGTTAGAGCCAGACCGCACATTGCGCAAGCATTACTGCCTTGTTCTTGCATATCCTCTTGCCATACCTTACCGAAATATGCATCTATAAGGATGCTATTACGAGGGTCCCAAGAATCTCGCTATGTTTGAGCTTCAGTCAGATGCATGAAAATAAATTGGAATTCAAATCGATTTTCCCCCTGAAGAAAGTTTCTAATTTTAGGGAATAGAAACCTGTTGTAGCCAAGGAGTTGTGGAAAAGAATGATATACCCCCTGGATGTTTTTAGTTTTTTTTTTTTCTCACACATTGTCACTGGGTGTGGTGATGGGCAGTGTTCTGTTCGGCAGGTCAGTAAAATGTGATGTACAGTCTCTATTAGATGTTGTATATATGTGGCATGTTTTCCTGCAATTTCATGATCCTATGTAAAGGTTTCCTTTTTGAATGTGGACTTTTTTTTTTTTTTTTAAATTTGTGGTGGGAAAATGTTTTAAAAAAATGAAACGATTGGAGATATTAGATTTAGTCATCTTTTGAATAGTTTGATATCGCAGGGTCCTACTGTTAGCAAGTTTTACTAATTCCACCTGTGGTTGGACTGTAGAAGACTCACTCTTAGGAGTACAGGGCTCCAACCCAAAAGGTTTGGTAGCTGTGGACGAGCAGCCAGGCTGACCCTAGGAGGTAGGAGGGGTGTAGTTGAGTACAGAGACCTTTGAGCACACCTGTGGTCAAGGAAACACTTACACACTGTAGTATTATAAAAATAGGCTTCTTATTTACTAAGACGATGTTAAAATCAAGACAGTTCAGATAAGTAAAAATAGTTCACACATCTAAATATTTCTGGAGCTTGTGGATTTGCTTAGATCACATGCTCTGCCTTGTCCGACATCTAGTGGTAGTCGCGGAGTATTACAAGATTTGTTTTCAAAACTCAAACGGACGTCGACAGGGCGTGTTAGTAATACTATCTCTAGTGTGACATGTACTGTACCCATGGTCCTTCACGCATCAAGGTCCCTCCGATAGTTTTTTTTTTTTCTGCCATCGAAGTCTGTCGCAAATGCAGAGTTCTCTTCCAAGCTGATGCCTTTTAATTAGTTGAAAGTTTACTTGTAGACTTTTTTTCCTTATTGTTGGCTTTGCCGCACAGCCAACCGACTGCTCGACAGCTTCCGACGAATAACCTCATCGTCTACGATGTAACTAATGGACGACCAGACGCGGCCTACTCTGGCCTCTTCGGGCTTAGGCCCTTACAATAGGGAGGGAGAGAGTAGGTTCTTCGTACTGACATTTAAAGAATGCATATCCTGCCAACCCCTTTCCTTTTATCTCGCCAATCTGCGCTTGAAATAACGGACAAAACTCCCTTTTTAAATTTTGCCGTACCTACCACCGAAGGTTCCTGTGGAAGGACACGCACTGAGTGTGCAGTTGTCTCCCGAGGGATCACCCTGAAAGTTTGCAAATCTTGTAAACCTTTTTGACCTAAAACTCTGAAAGAACGGCGCACCAAACGCTGGGCTGCTATGCAATGCAGGCCAAGGCCACCATCGACGTGACAAGACTCCAGCGAGGGCAGTATCGGGGTCATGAGTGATGCCGAAGGCAAGCCTGGTTCGTCGGAACCCCATGTGTGGGCCCCTGACTCCGATAAGCAGGCTAGTAGCTCTGTAATGGAGAACATGGCTGCAAGAGCACACAAGCCCAAGAACACTAAACACATACCCCATGGCCGATTTTCGACGGTATTGTCGAGCATCGAAGCCCACAGTGTCCATGGAGAAAGCCTTAGGTTCTTCACTGTCCTCGGGGAAATCGCTTTCGCCTCATGACAGGCCTCCAAAACCGGACCCGAAGGTCGGTTCGGACACCGCACACAAGGCCCTCCTTTCGTGTGCTGACGAACAGGAGGTGAAAGGTGTTTTGGCGTCCCCCAAGAAAACGCTAGAAACATGCCAGTGCTTCCTTGCTTAAAGCAAGGTCAGAGTCAAATATCGATGCCTTTGTCCAAGAAAAACATACAGGCTGTAAACCCCCCACACTCCTCTACCCCTGTAGACTCTCTCAGCGGCTATGCACCACAAAGACCAGCCTCCATCCATGGCCACCCCTATCATGTCAGGCTTCCCACCTTCACGGGATTATACTCCTGAACAATTTAATGAGATTTTAAGGAGGATGTCAAGTTTTGTGGACTTTATGGACAGGCACACAGATCAACTAACATCCCTTAGAGAGGCCTCACAGCCAGGGGCCCCAACACAACACCCCCCCACCAAAAAAAGCTTGTTTTGAGTCACAGCCTAGCACCTCTGCTCTAGGCAGCCCATCCTCGACCCCTCTCAGGACACGTACTATGACAATCCCCCAGGGTCATAAGACCCGGGGTCTCAAGGGGACCTTTATAGTCTAGACCAATTCTATGACCACAACGACATTTTAGCAATCCAGTCACCAGACCACCGGGACCATCCGGTAGCAGATTCTCCCATTGATAACCATCTACAATACTGTGAACTGCTACTAAAGGCTACACGACACTTAAATATCGACACTCAAGAAGCACAGGTCGACAAAGACTTTGTGGAAGACGTTCTGGGGGCAAAATGTCTGCCAACCAGTTTATTCTGCTCCTGCAGTCTGTACAAAGATGAATCCAGCCATCCCTACTGGCGCCTAGTCTCATAAGGTTGGTCAACCCCAGAATAGAGAAACTACTCAGACCAGTGCCCACTGACACCCTGTATATCAGGGGTCAGTTTAAGCCTGATTTGTTAGTGGTCACCACTACCAGAAAAAAGGCAGGCACTCCCCTGGTGTCTGCAGAGGCCGAGCCAGACAAGGAAAGCAAATAAATCTATACTTTCTGGAGAAAGGCCACCTTCTCAGTGGCATACCAAACCAGAATCGCCAACAACACTATGCTTCTCGCTACTTACGGCTGCCACAAATGGGATGACCTGGAACACCAACTTGAAGCCGTCTCAGAACCGTTGAAGGCTCAATTGTTAGACTATTACAGAGTGCAAGCAGATATCAAACTGCATCCTGAAAAATAACCTGGATGCAGCAGATATTGGAGGACGCATCATAGCAGAGGGCACGCTCATCAAGTGCCATGCCTGGGTCAGAGAATCTGGGTTTAAGTTAGAAACTCGGGCGACCCTCCTAAACATGCCGGTTCAGCCTAATGTATTATTCAGGAAGGCCGTCGAAGACTCCCTTAAGAGTGCTAAGGAAGAATACGACACTCAAATATCTTGGCCAGTTAACCAATCAGCCCTATTTTCAACAGGACTCCTCAAACTCTAGAATGTTTCGGGGTCAGGGTGCTCAACGTTCCTCGGGTTGTACTCAGGGTGGACAGTCCCCATCTTGGGGGCCAATCGCAAGGACAAAGCTCCTCTTCCAATTTTCAAAGAGTAAATAAAAGGGGCAGAACCTCACCTGGAAGGGGCTCCACCCTGCCAAACAAGGACGCACCGCTTCGGGTCCCCTCCCATGCCACTACAGTAGGAGTCTGAATTTCACCCATGCACGGGAGGGGATAACTCCAGACAAGTGAGTGTTGTCCGTGGCAGGAGGGTATTGTATCGAGTTGTTACAAAAACCACCCTACCACCCGCCAAGACAGAGTAAAATGTCAACAGAAGAAAAACACATATTATTTAAAGAAATAAAAGCACTGCTGGAAAAGGACACCATAGAGATCGTCCCAGCAAATTGGGTAAATCAGGGTATTTATTCAACGTACTTCCTTGTGTTAAAGAAAGACCTTTCCATGCGCCCAGTACTAGATCTGCGCACTGCGAACAAATGTCAAACCCCAAAGGTTTCGCATGATCACACTCCAAGAGGTAATCCCACTCCTAAAACGGGGGTACTACATGGATACATTGGATATGAAAGATGCATACTTTCATATTTCAATGCTCTCTGCACACAGAAAATATCTGCGTTTCAAGATGGAGTTCACTACCAGTTCAAGGTACTCCCATTCGGCACCAAGAGTATTCACAAAGGTACACTCAGTAGTGGCAGCACACCTGTGCAGAAAGTCCATGTCAGTATACCCTTATTTGGACGACTGGCTAGTTACTGGGGAATCTCCTCAAATTTGCAAACAAAATACTCAAACAATAGACCTTCTTTTCAATCTGGCCATCTCCATCAATGTAAAGAAATCAGGCCTAGTCCTCAGCCAAATAAAACAATTTCTAGGAGCTATTCTAAAAACAGAGGAGCTGGCTTTCCCATGAAGCGAGAGAGATCAACACATGCTGTTGCAAGTACCTACTACAAGGTCAGTCGCCAGCTAACTGTATGCAAAGCAATGCGCCTGCTCGGGATGATGGCCTCATGTATTCACTTGGTTCCACACGTGTGCCTGCGCCCAATACATGAATGGTTAGCAAAGCAATGGTCTCCGGCAAGCGGTCAGTGTGACAATCTAGTGTTTTTTTCGGTAACCTAGGTACAGGCTCTTCGCTGGTGGTCCAGGGACAACCTGCTATGAGGAAAACCCTTCCGTGTTCCACTTGCAATGGCGATCCATACTAAAGACTCCTCACTCGCTGGATGGGCCGGGGCTCACTTCCTTCACCACGCAGCCCACGGCCTGTGAACACATGCGACTGGCCAAAGACATGTCAACTTCCTTGAACTCCACTCTTGGCAGTCCTCAAGGCTCTTCAAGCCTTTCAGCAGAGGCGTAGCCATGATTGTTTAACAAGTGGGGCCTGAAGACAATGTATCTGGGCCCACCGCAGTGACATTAACATCTGTAAATGCCCACACAGTGCTGCTGAGTGGGCATTTACAGATTTTGGGTGGGCCTTGCCGCTCAGGCCCTACCTTGTTTACACCTCTGCCTTTCAGCAACATCTTACAGGTCAAACGGTGCAAGTCCTCAGACGGCACCACTCCCATGTTCTACAAGCAAGGAGGCACACCCACTAATTCTGTCCAAGCTATCCCAAACAATATGGAAGTGGGCATTCAAGTGGAACATGTTACTAACCTCTCAACATGTTCCTGGGGAACTCCTTCTCTGGCAGACACTCTCGGCAGCTACCATCTATGAGAAGAACACGAGTGGCAACTCGCAGATATCCTAGACGGAATATTCTCACAATGGGGTCACCCCCATTAGACTTGTTCGCCACAAGCCTAAATGCACAATGCCCAGACTTTGCATTAAGGTTTCCCCAACCAGGGTCCAAGGGGAACGCCCTGTGGATTAACTGGTCAGGGAAATTTGCTTGCGCTTCTCCCCCGACACCACTCCTGAGCACATTAGTGCACAAGATGCACCAGGAACAAGTAACTCTAATCCTGGTTGTTCCTATGTGAGCGAGACAACCTTGGGTTCCACATCTGCTCAAACTGGTGATGTGGCCCAATCAAGTGCCCGTACAACATGCTAACACAAAAGAATGGAGCACCCTTCCACCTGCACCCTCAATCTATGAACTTGGCAGCTTGGCTCCTTAATTCCTAGAATTTGGCCACATAAATATTCCACAGAGGTGTATGGATATCCTAAAGAAGGCATGGAAACCCAACACCAGGCACTGCTATTTCAACAAGTGGAAGGGATTTGTGATATGGTGCACATCCCAAACACTAAACCCAACAGAATGCTCCCCAGCTAACATTGTACAATACATCCTTTATCTACTAGATTCTGGCCTAGTATTTAATTCCATCAAAGTGCATCTGACGGCCCTGTCGGCTTACACCACTTCACAGAACGAGGTGTCCTGGTGGAAAGTTCCTGTCATATTCATGGAAGGGGTAAAGGGGCTATGCCCCCTATTTGCAACCCTCCCCAGATCGGGATCTCAATGTTGTGCTTTCCAAGCTCATGGGTCCACCCTTTGAGCCTATGCACAAGGCTCGCCTAAAAATAAGGTTGTACACAGAATGCATCCTAGGTTCTCACCCAAGTTCATTTCAAAGTTCCAGGTTAATCAACCCATAGAACTTCCTACCTTATTTCAAAATCAATCTAACTTGGCAGAAGGCAGCCTCCATACAAAGGCAGTCTTGTACTATGTGAAAAAACGAAACCTCAAAGGAAAACCAACCAACTCTTTGCCTTCTCATTTGGGTACTATGGAAACGATCACAAATCACAGAACGCCATCTCCAGATGGATAGTCAAGTGCATAGAGCTGTTATTCCCTATCCAAGAAAGTCTCATCTTTCACCCCCAGAGCTCATTCTACCAGAGGTACAGGAGCTACCTTAGCTCGCATTGCAAACGTCCCGCTAAACGTCATTTGCAAAGCTGCTACATGGAGTTCCATCCAGACGTTCACACAACATTATTGCATTACACACACTCTAAAGCAGATTCACATGTGGGACAAGCGGTCCAAAAACATCTCT
Organism: Ambystoma mexicanum; assembly: GCF_040938575.1. Classification (NCBI taxonomy): domain Eukaryota; kingdom Metazoa; phylum Chordata; class Amphibia; order Caudata; family Ambystomatidae; genus Ambystoma; species Ambystoma mexicanum. The sequence goes on along the minus strand of NC_090929.1, from coordinate 150,456,461 downwards.
TTGCTGCTGTACCTCCTCACTTCCTTCTCTAGATACTGCTCAGTAATCTACGCAGAGCATGTGATTCAAGCAGATTCACAAGCTTCAGAAGGGATGCATTACTCGCCGTAATTGTATTTCTGGTGCTTGTATCGGCTTAGATTCACATGCGCCCACCTTTCCTCCCCTACTGGAGTAGAAGACGCATAGATCTGGGTTATCAGTGTTTCTGCTTTATCACATCTGTACTCGTGCTACACCTAATGCAACCTCATGTCAGAAACAATCTTGGGGACGTTGACGCGTGAAGGACCATGGGTACAGTACACGTCACACTATGTAGAGTATTACTAACACAACCTGTCGACGTCTGTTTTTTGAGTTTCAAAAACAAATATTGTAATACTCAAGACTACCACTAGATGTGGGAATATGCAGAGCATGTGAATATAAGTGGATACAAGCACCAGAAATACGATTACATATATGTAATGCGTTACTCACCGTAATCATATTTCTGATGCTTTTATCTGCTTAGATTAATAATAATAATTTGCTGTTGCAATACTCGTTGCAGACCCTAGATGAATTACAGTTAAGTCTAAGGTTAGCTTTATGTTAGCAAATCATTAATCAACCAACATTTACTTAAAGTAGCAGGTGAGCAACTTTAGGAGAGCCTTTTTCTTTTGAATTCCAACCCTATCTGGGGAATGAGTCTCAAGTCAGGTGGGGACGCTGGGGGACCAGTGAACCTTGTGTGGCAGAATAAAATAAGACAGACACTGCCAAAGTTGTCAAATGGCAGTAGAAGCCTTTTCATGAGTAATGAATTTTGATTCAAAGGGTCCAGGGGGACTCGGTAGGCCAACTGAAGGATTTCAGCCTTCAGGACTGGTGTCCTTTGTTCTCGAAGAACACGGTTAGGTGGTCCACCCCAACGTGACTCGGAAATCTCAGGAGGAACGAACAGCAACACAGAAACTTCCTAGGTAAGTACCCAGGAGTCAGTCAGTACCTTGTATGAAGAATAACGGCGATGTCACCGACAGGGTACCAAGGGAAGACAACAGCTCTGGTTTGGCTATCTGGCCTTGGCGGCTCGTTGAACAACTTTTGGTGGGAGCAAACGGTCAGACTTTCACAGGGATGCCCAGTAGATCTTCACGGCACTTGATTGTGGAGGCTCAACAGACTGTCACCCGGCAGACTTCCTTCACTCGGTCCTCGACTCTTCTGCAGTGACTTCTGTGGTTAGGATGGAGTCTCTGTAGCCTCAGACACATGCCCACAAGTTTGCAGGTGGAACCGCTCTCAACGAGGCACTGCAGCAGTGCCAGAGGTCCCAGGTTATTAGGGTATTGCAGGTGTGGAAGGTCACAGCACTTTGTGGGATGGCTCAAGCTGTAGCTGGTCTCGAGACTGGTTAGGCCCACCAGTCCAAGGGAGGAAGTTGTGTGGTCTGGATCTTCCCTGTCGCACAGAAAAAAGGGCTGGTGCAGCAGCGGCTACTCAGTCTGCTTTGGCGGTTGCTGGAGGTAGCTGCAGATGTCCTTTTACACTGAGGAATGTTTCTTCCAGTGGTCAACTCAACTCTGGGTTCAGCATCAAGACTCTCGTCTTTTATGCATGAATCCAGCCAATCTGCATGCATGCGACATTCTAACTTTGGGTGGTGGCTGTCTCAAGCAGACACAATGGAGGACCAAGACATGAGGAGTTTTGGTGTCTCTCAGACACACTGTTGCCTCCAGGCAGGCTTCCCAACGGATGCCCATCGAAGGCAAAGAAGTAAGCAGGACTGTTTTGCCCCACCCGTAGCCCCCAGGTTAGCAGAGGAAGGCTCAAAGGGCAAGCCACCATTTTAGGACAGTGGGGACCCATGTGTCCTTTACCAGCAGCCTGTGTGTACAAATCATGAAAAGTCGGTGGAAAGGATTAAAGGATTTACTGCCACCAACCACTGGAGCTAAAAATTACAGGAAGTGGGAAACGGAATAACATGTATCCCCCCTCTCCCCACCCCAGCCCTCCACTTAAAGGGGAGCGGCTGATCTCATAAAATCATAAGTTAGATTAAAAAAAGTATCCCTCACCCCCTTACCCTGGTAACATTAAGGTAACACAAGAAAACCAACCAGTGAAGCTCAAGGAGCTTCCAGCAACACTGCACAGAAAGTGCCGTTTATTGCAATAGTAAAATACAGATGGATCAAAAAAGATGGAGGAAAGCGGACTCCATCAGAGATAACCAAAGGTTTTCCCAGAATCATAGAAAAAGAAAAGAATAAGTGAGGAAAAAGGTTCCCACTCACTCAGTTAATAAAAGACCTAATGGTGCAGCTAAAAATGCTGGGGAACTCACTAAGTGGGGAGAATTACACGCAAGATGGAAATTCTACCTAACCTCAACTATGCAAGTGAATATAGTATGTGCACCCGGGTTAATTAACTAGCATCCGGGACCCTCTTTTTTGCAAATATATTCAATAGCGTAGCACACCTAAAGAGGAAATGAGCAAGGCATCTTAATATGCAGGAAGACTGCACAGCCTCTGCCTGCATCCTTGGGAATGATGCGCTTCCACTGGCTCTAAGCCTGATTAATAAAATGAAAGGCTTCAATGACTGAACTGTGATAATGACATTATCTTGGCAAGGAAGTTGGGATCATATTTCCAGAAAATGCATACCAGCCAACCCTTATTTAGCCGGTTATCCCAGGGGCAAAGTAAGCCAAAGTGTACAGTGCCATCTGCCACAGACTGGCAGTCGAATCGTACCCACTTATGACCCTGGAAGTCCTCATGATATTGCGCTCCAGTACTTGCAAAACTCTGAGACAATAATTGCTTGGCGCACAAGGCTGTGGATTTGAAATGGATTGACTTTGAAACCAGGAGGAAGGTGTGCGGCTGAGCTACTCTTGACCAAGTGAAACCACTCTTTGAATGTGGTCCTGTTGCATGGAGCGAACTAAAGCAGCTTGCATCCCAAAACCTTGCCAAAAGACCTGTTCATAAGGGCCTGCTACTGTTTATTCCACTTGACCATTTACCTGATGGCATTGTTTGAATAATCCCTTTGTAACGTTCAGCTTGAAATGGAGTACGAGGTATGGTCAGTGGATAGCTCACAAGTTAAGCACTAACCTCAGACATGCGGCACTGCAGAAGTTTGAATCCTGTGGCTAACTTGTGACTGCACCGATGAGGCCCTTTATCCTTTTGATATGGATGTATTGATTAGACAATTTATATCCCAAGATCAAGCGGATAGCATTGCCAGCTCAGTCATAAACCGAACTGGATTATTAATTGTTGCCCCTAATTGCGATGTAAATAAAATCCAAAACTTGACGGCCCGAGTAGTAGCAGGCCTTCCATTCCACACACATCACCCACACACTGGGAGTGCTTCATTGGCTACCAGGGGCAGCAAGGATTAGGTTCAAATATCACTTTGCTCTTCAAAGCCTAGCAGAATACTGGCCCACGATGCATCTGGAATTAATTTCACTGATCTTCTCCTCCCAGTTACTGAGGTCCTCGCATGCACCCCGTATGGTCGAAAAACATTGCGGGCACGTGCAATAGGGAGAGTTGATTCTAGAACACACTACCCCCAGATATTTGGGGCATTGGCGACCTTGTGTCGTTCAGAAAGAAACTGTAAACATTCTTGTTCTGCTAACATCCATCTGCATGCTTATACTTTTCTGTTCTTGATGCAGCGCTTTGATGCCTCAGCCATTAGTTTTATTCATTTATTTATTTTAATTTTGTAACGCGCCAACATGCCCGCGTGCCTCAGGGCGCACACAACAAAAACACGGATGCACACAACAGGCATGAGAACAGGATAGAAGAGTCAGAGGATTATTCCAAGTTGAAGAAGTGAGTCTTTATAGCACATTTTGAACACGGTATAGCTTTGGATCTGACGTATCCTTGCTGGAAGTGTGCCCCAAAGAAGGGGACCCTGAGCATCAAAGGTAGTACCTCCAAATTTGGCTGTCCTGAATTTAGGATGTTTGAGAATGATCGCAGAAGAAGAGCGAAGGTTCCTCACATTGGGTTTGGTGCTAATGCGGGATGACAGATAGATGGGGCTGCTTAGACTGAGGCATTTGTGAGTCGTGGTAAGCATCTTATGTTATGCGGTGTTTGACGGGAAGCCAGTGGAGTTTTTTCCTGAAGGTGGAAATGTGTGTACGACGAAACTGATAGAAAATGTTACGTATGGCATTATTCTGTGCCACTTGTAGAGATTGGATATTAGAGACTGAGGTGCCCGCCAAGAGACTGTTAAAATAGTCCATTCTTGAATTAACCAGGGCAGTGGACAAAAGAGCACAGTTCTCTTCTGAGATGAATGGTCAAATATATCTTATTCTCTTGTTTATAAGACCACAGCTGGATTTAATGCTGGAAACATGGGATTTCATGGAGAGTTCTACATCAAGAACTACTCCTAATGTCTTAATTTTCTTTTGAATGATAATGGTATTGTTGGCTATGTGGAAACTATCGTAGTTAGAATCCAGTTTCGCCCGAGTGTTTTTAGATGCCACGATAAGGAGTTTGGTGGTCTTATTGTTCAGGGCAAGAGAATTGCAGGCCATCCAATCTTGTATGGCTTTGTATATTTTGTTGATGGTTTCCGTATCACTGCTATATGAGCCACTCAACTGTATAACAACCTGAGTATCACCGGCGCAATTTGTATATTGCACCCCTAATTTGTTCAAGAGGTCAAGAAGGGGCCGGATGTAAAGATTAAAGAGCAGCGGCGACAGACGGGAGCCCTGAGGAACTCCACAAGTCTGAGAGATTGCAGAAGATTATCACCAACGCAAACCCTTACCATTCTGGGGCCCAGAAAGGAAGCAATCCATTTGGATGCAATCACAGAGCAGTTGAAGACCTCTCCGAGCCTTGACACCAGTATGCTGTGATCAACCAGGTCAAAGGCTGCGGAGAGGTCCAATAGCATGAGCAAAGCAGCTTGGTTTTTATCAGCTATGCTGGCAAGTGTAGATTTGAGATCTAACATGGCTGTCTCAGTCCCGTGACGAGCTCTGTATCCCGACTGACGGGTACCCAAGATGTTTATTTTTCAACATGGGCCTGTAGCTGTAAGTAGGCAAGTTTGTCAAGTATCTTGAGCACCTAGGGCACGTTGGTTATGGGCCTGTAGTTGTCATTGTTGGCTGGATCAAGGTTTTCCTTTTTCAGTAGAGTAGTGATCCATGCCGACTTTAGCATGTCCGGCACCAGACCCTCCTCAAAGGAAAGGTTAACCAGTTTGGTGATCCATGGAACCAGGGAGTCCAAGGATTCCTTAAGAATACTAGTGGGGCAGTCGTCAGCAGGACAGGATGTGGCTTTAAGGTCCTGTATGATTTTAGATACTTCGTCTTCCGTATAGTGCGTGAATGGAAATTGAGGGTTAATGTTTTCATGGGTGTTAAGTGAAGTGGTATCGGTAAGAGGTCTTTGTGAGAATCAATCTTAAGAAGAAAGGCATCATGAATGCCCCTGACACCACTTGTTATCCTTGATGATGTTGTTAGTGGGTGGAGGCTGATTTTGAAATTCCGCTAAGATTTTAAAAAGCTCCCCAGTGTTAGATTTAACATTCACTATTCTGTTGTTATAGTGTATGGCCTTAGCTTCTATGATGAGTTTTTTTTGTAGTTGAGAATGGATTTTTTATATTTTGATCGGGTGTTTTCATTAGGGTCTTTCCTCCAGGCTCTTTCAAGAGCTCTTTTCTTGTCTGGCAGTAAGAATTTCGTTATTGAACCAAGTGTTCTTTGCGGTTTCGGTCTTAATTGCTTTAATTTTTAGTGGAGCGAGATCGTTAACCGCTTCCTTGTTGTTAGTATATGGTTTATACGTTTTGAGGAATCGGCAAAATTGTCTAGGGGTTGAGGCTTGGTAGACAGTAGTGCGGCAAATGTAGGGGCAGTAAGATTCTTTAGATTACGGGACATTTTTTGTATACGTGGGTTAGTGTTAGTTTGGGAGGAGGAGGAGGAGGTGGTAGTGAGATCTTGGCTTGAATGAGAAAATGGTCAGACCAAATACATGGCATGAGCAGGATGTCAGAGATGTTAGTGTTTTGGGACACGAGCCAGTCTAGAGTGTGACCCTTACTATGCGTGGGAGACTCCATCCACTGGGTAAGGCCAAAGGAGGTGGTGGTATCCATAAGGTCGGTACCTGCTTTGTCCTGTTGGTCGTTGGCCCAGTAGTTAAAATCACCCATAACAATAACTGGGCCATTAGTGTTACTGGTCTGAGCCAGTAGATCACTAAGCTGTTATTCAAAGAGGGGCATGATTTTGGGTGGATGATAAATCGTAAGTGTGTTTAGTGTGGTGTGTGGGGAAGATTTTATTTTCACCCATAAACTCTCACAGCCTTTTGGCGAAGTGTGGGAAATTTCATAGCATTCAAGACTTGCACATCATTGCCACTCCGCCACCTTAGCCTAACAAACGATCTGCTCTGAAGAGAGTGTAGTCGTCGGGCAATGAGAGTGTGGCCTGAATGGGAAGGTCAGGGTTGAGCCAGGTTTCGGTTATGCTGAAAAAGTCGGGCTTGAGCTCGTTGGTAAGGTCAGAGATTTCCACACCTTGCCTATATAGCGAGCGTGTGTTAAGAGGGAGATAAAACTAGCAATGGCGCAATCTTGGGTCCATTTATGTTGGACTGGCTTGATGTTTTCTTCAAACACATGAAGAAGCAGAAGCAAGAAGCAAATGTAACTTACTTTAAAAGGGGAAACCGAATGTGAGCCGGTTAGTCAGGGACCTTGCAGGAGCAGGGATTCCCGGCAAGCTGGCGAGCTGCGGCGATGACCGGTGAAGACCGGCGCGACCTGGAAGCGCTGGCGCTGAAGAGACTGAACACAGGAAATATACCCTAAGGGTTCTGGGAAATCTAGTGCAGAGAAAACTTTGTTTCTTGCAATCCTTAACATCACACAACGAGAGTGCTTTGCTCTCTGCCACTCACACAACCAATCATGCAAGTAAGTGCCTGGATACTCGTATCTAGCAGTCAAAGAAATGCTTCAATAGAGAAAATTCAAAGGGGCAAAATGAAAGTAAAGCTTGCGATCGTACGCGGTGTATCTACACGTGTAAAAATGAAAATGCTTTCCTAGAACAAATAGCAGCTGTAGCTGTAAGGAAATAGCATGCACAATAATGAGAAGGCTGTATACACAGTCAGTATGGCATGTTTCAGAATTGGCGTATCCTCTTGGAAAACCCGGTCCCTAAAGTCTCTATATTGCTGGGCTTGCTTGTGTCCAGGTAGAAGCACAACCACTTTCTAGGACCTCTGAATTGCTTACCAGGCAAAATTGCTCAAGTGCCCATTAAGAGAGCAAACCTACCCAGAACTGGAGCATTAGTAGTACTGTCAGGAAACTTTCTCAGGGCCTGGTTGTAGTGACTGAAAACAAAGCAACATGAACTGCTCTATGTGAGGGGTCAGAAATGCAAGAACAACACAAAGGTAAAGTTTTATCAAGGTTTGCCGTTTATTAAAAGAAAAAGGGTGAGATAAACACCTACCTTTCCCTATCCTAATGAGGATGTCCCTGCCTAGCAAACTAAACTAAAGAAAGATGACCAAGTATCTGAATGTCTGACCCTCACACGAATACATACAACAAAATAAGACCAGGGTTATTTGACCCTTCAATTCAACACAATGGAATGAAGGTTCAAACTTCTAGTTTCTTGAAAGTACGCCTTGTGACCAGAGTTGGATTCTCTTCACCTGGATCAATGTAGGAATACCTTAGGAGAAATTCTGATTCAACAAATTCTGTTCAGTTCAGCACATATACCTTCAAATAAAACTTTCAGCTTGTTAAAGTAAATGTCTCTTCCATAAACACTTGTTCCATAACTACTACTTCTGGTAATGCCACACTTGTTCTTCAAATGAAATGGTGTTATCAAGTAGGTCTTTTCATTACACCTCTTTGCCACAATCCTACTGCTTCAGAACAACATCTTCTTTCCTGGTCCACTCACCTGCCAGGAGAAACTACTATTGATCCCTTTCCTGGTTTACTCGCTTGCTAGGATGTATAACTCCTGCAACTATGGTTGTTGGTGGCAATATTTATTCCAAGAGTCTCCACACAAGTATCCTAGGTGAGGAAGGTTAAACAATGGCTACCTCTGTTTATAGTTTCTTGACTCTTGGATTGTGGGTTACAGATATCCTCCAGTTAATTTCCCACATAAGTTGAGCTGCGCCCCTGTCTCCTCTGTACTACTCCTTTACAGCCTCTTGGCATTTGACAATGCGGGTTACAGGTTTCCCCCAATTGGTGCCCCATATAAGAGGAGTTGTGCCCGTGTTTTTTTTGTTTTGCTTTATTTGTTCGATATTCAAAATAATCAAATTTCTTTAAAATGGGAGCACCCTGGGGTCACTTTAAGCGGCGGGCACACTTACTGGTCTTTGTCGTCTGTTCCCTCTGCTGATGCTGTGGTTGGTCTTCTGTCTCCCGCCAGCACTTGCGTGTCTTTAGCGGTCTACACAGTTGTTTCCTGGAGTTCCGCTGACCCTCCACTGCCTCCAGCACACCAAAGTGCTGTTCGTCTGGTTGGGAGCGTGTCCCCCCTCTCGGTTGGGCTTCTCTTATGACAACGTTTTCCGCTGCACTTACTCTGCAATGTGACAGTCCTTCACATCGCGTGTCGGCCTAAGTCGGTGTTCTCCTTTCAGTTTCTGTAGCAAACTCAGCACACTGATTGGCCTCTGCATCAGCTACTCCCTCAGCATCTCCTTCTCGTCCGGCATCTCCATTCAACTGCAACTTGAGTTTAAATGTCCCACTCGGGTTTTGTGGTCTTATCAACTAGACCGCACATTCTGGTTAATGGCATTGTTGATCCTTAATAACTCTGGGCCCGTCTTCCTCGTCCCAGTACCAAAAGCATTATGGATCTTGAAGTCCTTAATGGCTTGCATAGTGGTTACATCTATTTTACAATATGCCATCAATGTTTAAGGAATGATGGGGGAAATCTTGGATTAAAGAGGTCATCAATTCCCCCAATATGAATTCCCTTGATCTTTCAACATAAGACTGCTCCCAGGGTCAGGATCAGTTAGTGGCTGCCTTCCCCTGGCCACATGAGGAGATCCATACCGAGGTTTCAGTAGTGATGATCTCACTAGATTCTTCACATCTACCTTACAATAAAGAGGGGGGAAGTTTGAAATACAACAGGTTTCTTGTAGCTAAATTGTGGTTTGCCGTCTCTTGCACTGTGTAGTGGGTGCTGGGAATGAAGAAGCAAACCGTGGATCCTGCGTCCTCCAGCTTAGTGGGCACATTCATTGTAGAGGAGTATGCTTTGGGAGTGTTAATGGTCCGCATCCCAAGCATTGGGGACTGAAATCTGTGTAGGCTACAACACTTCTATTATGGGTTCTCTTCATAAACCGAATTCATAGGTTATTTTGTTCTACACTTTGTATGTTTTCTATGTGACTAATCTTTAAAGCTGTTTTTTTTTTTTTTTATTGGACTGTGTGGTGTATTATACATAATGATATTAGTTATGTCGATTAGGACAAGCATACATGTGAATTATGCATCATTTTATTTTGTTCATAAATTAAGTTTTCGGTCTCAAATGTGTCCTCTCCCCCCCCCCCCCCCCCCCCCCCCGCAAGAATTGTTTGTGGATTTGAAACCTGCTCGAGACCGATTTCAATTTCCTTGAGGCCACTGTTTGCAATTGCCGGCAGTGCAATTGTTATGTTTCTATAACACCAAGTAGATCAGGGCGTGAAACCCGTGGTTCTCCAGATGTTTTGCACTACACCTCCCATGATCCTTCGCTGTTGAGTCTGCTGGTGGGTACTGATTGCAATTGTAGACCACTGCATCTAGTGAGCCAAATGTTGCAGAACCCTGAAGAAAGATCTAATACAGTTCTAGCTTTTCAGTCCCAAAGAAAGCCCCTTGTGTTTTGGGGGGGTTGGTTCATGCACTGATGGCCCTCTATGCAACTCTTTTCTTTCTATGGCCCAGTGCAGGATGTGAAAGCTGTGGGGCATGTTGCCCACTATATAAATATATTAAGGTATAGATTGCGTGCTTAAAATGGCAGTCTCCAGGATTCTGGACAAGGAGCTGTGTCTCGGGCCATTAACCCAACTAATGAGAACTCCCTCTGCTTGATCACACAAGGTCTCCAATGGCACCGGGGCTATTGCAGTGTCTCTGGTCGCAGATGAAAACCCATTCACACAGGCTGCCCTGAATTCCGATGACTGTTTCATCCTGGACCATGGATCCGACGGGAAGATCTTTGTCTGGAAAGGTAAGGAAATGAATTGGCTTAACTAGCACCGAACCTGTCTCCCGCCATGGTTTCCTACTCTTCAATAGAGCTGTGCCCAGGTGCAGGGAGTTATTTTGCTGTTCTAGGCTTGGGGTCTTGCCTTTATTTTTCGGCTGTGTAATATTCATACATTCATGGAAAGGGGAGATTGAGGTTATCGAATTTGGTTTGTGGTTGACCACAATGTCCTTTATATAAATGGGAGTGCTACTGCTCAATAATGTTCACATTCCTTTGGTGTCTAGTATATCACGATATTTCTGTGTTCATCCACTTGTTTTAGTCCATACTGGTCTGCAGGCGTAACTGTAAATGGCAAATGCATCCCCAAAGGCTGTGCTTTGCTGCTCAATGAGTGATGAGACATGGCTCTAGAAAGCACTGCTTTGTTATTTTGGCTGGTGCAGGATTCTACCAATATCTGCCGACCTGCGCACTGCGAAATCATGCGCAGGAGCCCAGCGAATCCGTACGAATAACCTACTACCAAGAACCCGAATGAGAAATGATCCAATTTATTTGACCGGAAATAGTAGGTATTTTAGTATATGTATGGTAAATAATAGGTGGTGTAAGGGTATAAGTTAGGGCAAGTGGCTGCGGGGGACGCCCCATACACTATAATTTTTTTTTTTAAGTAGTTTTAGTTTTTCAGTCAAAAAAAATGAGGTCATTTCTCAATTCGTTTTTATTTTTGAAAATATCACGGATATCTGGAGCATGCCTGCCTTCTGCAGATGCACAAGTAGGCAGACAGTGGGAGACCTGCTCTGCCTATATGGCAGACCCTTTCATTATGTGTGTTTTTCAACAGCATGTGTTATTTATTTGAATTACCTCAACCCTTTAATGCAAGATATGGCCCTAGATAATTTTATCATCGTGCACCCATGCGCAGTGACTCAAAACTCGCATAGTTAAATCGCGCAGAGTTTGGTCACAAGCGCTCGTGACTCATTCCAACCCTTTGCTATGGTTTTTTCACTCACCCCCGCCATGCACTGTGCCTTCTGTATTTTGCAGGCAGGAATGCCAACTTGGAAGAGAGGAAGGCTGCCCTGAAGACCGCAACCGAGTTCATTTCTAAGATGGGATACCCAAAACACACACAGGTAAGGTGACTCGTGCAACCTCTGAGGTTTCCGATTGACGGAACATTCCAGACGGTTTGTCAACCGGATGCATTCCGACCACATTTCGGACCATCACTGTTCGCATTGCTCAGTGGGTTGCGTCCCTGATCCAGAGCTGTGCAACGAGAAGGCCACTGAATGGACTCTCAGATCATGGCTTTCCTCCATACAATAAGTAGCATCAGTACTTGAAATGGGGTTGAGGGGTTGGGAAGGATACTGCAGGTATTCACTAAAGACGTGAGGGGCTACATGTGCAGAGAAGTCGCACATTTCTCATCCACAGCCCTCCCCATGTCTAGTGTATACACAAAGTCAAACTAGACCCAATACAGGGTGGTGTAGTCGCAAGAGAAAACTGCACTGCAACTACCAGAATGCAAAGGGTTCTGGCTTAAATGGGCATGTACTGTATGGCACCATTGTGGAACACTAAAACTCCTCCTCAAGCCCCTCCCCCTCAACACCCCCCCAGAAACCCTTATCAGACTTATATTCAACCCATTAGACCATGTGAAATAAGCGCAGCGTCAAGCCCCCATCCACAGTTGTGTACAGTCCTCCTAGTAAATCTATTCTCTCCATATAGTATTGCCTCGGGAGGATAGCTCCGGGGCAATGTGCTCACCTTGGAAGCAAGACGGAGCAACACAAGTTCGATCCCCAGGTCTGCGCTTTGAAACCTCTGGTTATTAAGTGGGTTATAATAACCTATCATACCATAGTTGAACCACCTGGGCACAGACCCTGCCTCCGCCCTTCTCCACTATTATAGGACGAGAAGGTCCAGTGTTCAAAATCATTCCATTAGAGACCTGCTGGTAGAGCGAGCCGGATAGCACTGGTTTATTTAAAGTGCTCGACTATTGCCCCACAAATCCGCCCCTTTTGTGGTGCAGAGCTCTAAATGGTCACTATTCCTGTGATCTGCCCGGTTGCTCTGTATTCCAGCCAGACCTTGGTCCCCGCCGAAATGGTAGTGTTACCATGGGTTACCATTGGATACACAGTGAAGCTCTCACCATGTTGGGCTTTGAGCACAGTTATCTATAGAGCACAGTCAATAATACACATAAACAATACACATTTTGTATGACCGCTGGGGAATATGGTTGAATGCAGAGCAATGTCACACCACCACCTGAGAAGCCCCCCCCCCCCCTTCCCTACCCTACCCCATGCAAGGTATCCGTGTGGACTTGGGATGAAGTCCTACTGACTCCGGCCATCACTTCAGTCTGCAGGGATGTGTAGCACTTTACAGACACATATTGAGGTGTGGCCCAGTCCCACTGATGAGGTTTGGGGGGGGGGGGTTACTTACTCGTGATATACCAGTTTTTAATAAAAGGCATATTATTGTGGGGAGGGAACAGGAAACTGTAAATGGCACCTGACCAACATTACACCCATCTTCATGAATATTTAAATCTATTAAATCTATCCAAATGACGTGGCGGCGTATCGTTGGGGCGTTGGATGGAATAATGGCACTCATCCTGGGGCTCCTCCTTGAGAGATCGGGTGGTTCGTAAGGGCAATAATTCAGTCACTTTTATGATTTCCTTAAATTCTTGGGGTTGGGAGTTTCTGGGATTGGGAGCATGGACGATCAAGGAATAAGACTGAGTTATCATGGGATGTTTGGAGGACTTTCAGGTTCAAGATCGCGTGCAAGCGTTGAGCGCGACAGGTTGAGCAGCTGACGAGGGCTTCAGCCAGAAGAGGGAGGGGGGCTGCTATCCCATGGAACCATCTTCACACATGAAGGAATTTGAATGTGGGGTTTGCGTTTGCATGGTTAGCCACCCCATGTGAAGATGTGCAAGGATTGAGGTTGGTGGAAGAGGAATCAGGCTGCAATGATCCATACCTTTGCGAGAGAAGCCATTACCCTATGGAGAATCTAACGATGACAAATGGACACTGGCAGTTCCCTACTGCCAGGGCCAACATCTGCGCTCATTATACAGACAGAAACTATAAGGTGGGATTGTCTAGCAGACTACCTTACCGTTTACATTGGGGACAATTTTCTACCTAGTGTACGGGTCTTCGTTGATGTCAGAAAAATGACTATTTTGGATTCTTGAGGTTTTCAATCCAGTTCTCTGCGCAAGATACATTGGTGTTGGTTCATGAACACTTGGATGATTGGTGGAAACCTAAACCATGTGGGGCAATGCAGAGAACAGTCATTTAGAACCATGGTTCGCTTTGTAGACCTTGGAGGTCTTGGCATATGGCGAGCAGGTTCTTGAGGAAATCTTTTGAAGGCAGGCAGCTGCCCTCTGGTCAAGGAAGTGAACGTGACCACCATGGAAGGGCACAGTGAGGGGGGCGGGCGAAGGGGCCAGAATCTGAAAGACGTCAAGCGTAGCCAAAAGACAGCAATCTCTGAGATGGGGGGCACTGAGAGGACATAGGAAGTCAGATTTGTATGCCCTGGACTGTTCCTAAATAAAATGATGCCATGGGATTTACAGGTGCCCCTATTGTCTCTGTAAGAGTCCGCCAGCCTTATCTAGGGCCCGATGCAGTCAGGCAGTGCATTGCACAGCGTTTTCCAGAGTTCAAAGGCGTTGATTAGGGTGTATGAGAATTGAATTGAGATCTTTTTAGATGTTGATGGCACAGGACATTGGTGGCTCTTCCGCTGATGACTATGGAATCCGTGCTTGCACTCACCTTGAGGCAATTCAATTTGCAGATCTGCTCCGTAAAGCCTTCGTTATTCCTATACCCAAGCTCTGTGCGGTTTCTGGTATGGTTGGAGTTGAGGTGGTCATCGGCAGGCGGATGGGGGGGTGAAGGGGTCATTTGGTACTGGTCTGCAGCTAAATTGATAGCCTAATTTTGATTTGCATAGGACAGTGGCGTACCAAAGAATTGCTGTTGTGAGTGTGGTGTGAGAAGGAAAGGAAAATGAGAATTTATCTGTGAAAAGATACCGGAAAGACCACATTAAAGGATCTTTCATCGGGCACTTAACTATAGGGTGAAGACCCATAACAAAGACCTGGGTAATGCCCACAGGTGCAGGGCAGACGCAGTACTAAAGGAACACCATGAAATGGCTGCATCCTGCCAAGTTGGGGGTGGACCAGGAAAGCTCTGCTCCCATGGTACCAGGAATGATTCTGGTTGGCAGGGTGTTTGGTTCAATGGTGTAGAATTAGGTGGGCGAGTGAAGTGCAATAAGTGAGGCCCAGCAAGAGGGGCTGAGAACCGTAGAACAGACGGCTGTGACGTAGGAGTGGATTGCCTTTGTGCAGCGCATGCAACGCGACCCTCACTTGAAAGGTGCACATGAAATACCGGTGGTGTATTGGGAATTTGAAACCCTTTAGGATAAGACCTGGTTTGCAAAGGGGGTAGCAACAATGGAAAGGGGAGCACTTGGTGGTGATGGAGGGGGGAGTGTGCAGCGGGTCGTTTGAGTAGAAGCTGTCATTAAGTAGGAAGTATGGGGAACATTTGAATAAGGAGGAAGTTGATGAATGGAGGGATGTGGTGGTCTGTAACGGTACCGGTACAAAATACCGACTAGACAATGCTGGATGCGCATTTACTGCACATTCAGCGTTTTCAAAAATTCCATGTGGCGCCGGGGCTGCGGCAGTGTTCCCCGCTCTCCTTGGTCGCTGTAATGGGAGTCAGGGTTTTCAGGGGTGCCCCCCCCCTGCTTCCATTAGATGGAGAGGATGGGACAAGAAAGTTTATTTTTAAAAAAAAAAGGACCATGCGCAACCAGCTCCGCCCCACGGAAGTTGCTGATCCGTCTGTAACCTGGGAGAGGTCTTCCTTGATGTCTGGTAAAGGTGGTGTGCACAGGAGCAGAGCATGTTTGCTAAGGAGGGTGGAGTTGGGTGGGAAGGTGGGTTGTGAGGGTGAAATTGGTTTAAAGGAAAGGGGGTGATTAGGTCGCTGTATTGGTTTCTTGGCAGTGAGCATGAACTGAAGGACGTCTTGGCAAGTAGAGATTGCAGGAGGATTGCATGGTGTCGTTGCTGGGGAAACGGGGGTTGAATGTACATGTTTGTCTGGATCCGCGACGGGAGTCTCAAACTGGTCTCAAACTTGCTGTGAAAGTAGATCGATCCATAATGAATATTGGGATCCAGCTCACCCACACTGCCAGTGGCGGCTGGTGAATTTATTTAATTGAAGGGCATACATGTTTCCCCTGAATATGCGGGAGTGACAGATCATAGCGAGGGAGCTGGAACCAAGCAAGAGGCCACCTCACCTCCCCGATAACATTTCTTTTAAATGTTGGGTTAAAAGCATGCACACACAGCACATGTTCTGTGAATAATAGAGGAGGATAAAGCAACTTTGCAATGGGTTTTGTATGGAAATGTTTGGGGGGGGGGGGACCCTAAGCATGCAAGTCATCCACATTGACAAGCATTTTCCAGCCAATTTTCATGATACCTTTGCCCACAATATATGCAAGTATAAAAACATGTTCATGTTATCTCTGCCTATACATGTCCATGGAGGCTCCATCAATCTTAGCCAGCACTACCATGTAAGAACATGCTAATGCCGACTTTGACCATACCAAATGCAATGACACAGTAAGAAAATATGTCCAGACTGGACCCACCAATATGGGCCAAATAGGAACACTCATCATGCTAGTTTCCCTTGATGCCCAGTAAATATTGCTGTCACATTAAAGAAACCTGTGCAGAGAGGCACCACCAATGTGCCTGTCAAGTGGCACAGCGAGTAGATATCACCGCAGGTTCGAATCCCGGCAGCGCCAAACTCACCCTTTCATCCTTCCGAGGTTGATAAATGAGCAACACACACCGTGGGTAATAATAAGCAGCGCTCAGATACCTGCGGGTTCGTAGCGCTTTATAAATGCCAAATTATTATTATTAGTACAAGTCGGAACACTCGATGTGCTGCCGTCCCCTTTGTTGCCCAGTAAAACGATGCCACACCACACCACACTAACTTGGTGTGTCCACTTTGGACAAATATTCACCTCAACAATAAAGATACCTGGCTTCCATCCCACCCTGTGAGCCCCCTCCTGCCCTCAAATAAGAAGCCTGCTGCCCAGCTGGCACACATGCATCCACATTAATTGGTGATAATTCATACAGCATTCATTCCTCATTCACTCAAATTCAAACCCATGTATTTAGCATTCATTCTTTTACATGCACACATCAGCTTTCATTTATACAGAATTGGTTCTTCTTTTTCAGATTTGACCACATGCATCAGCATCCATCATTCGTCATTCACTTGGATCAGCATTCACACAGCATCAGCATTCTTCATTCACCATTCATACGCGATCACATAACCGTATACACCCAAACAATCTACACTCTCTCGTTCACTCACCCACTTACAGATGCAAAGCTTTTTGTACACGCCCACACACACACCTACATTTGTTCTTTTTTATTTTCCTACCTGCTGCAATCCTGCTCCGGATTCCTGTCCTCTTGGCCTCGCGCTGCCTCGGCAAGACTGGCCTATGTTGGTGGGCCAGTCTCGAAATATTTTGTACTGCCGCACAGTAACCAATGCATCCAGGATAGCCCTCGCGCGTAGGTCAGTCTTGCCATGAAAGAACCAAATGGGCACCAAGAGTAAAGCAAACGTAAATCCTGTTTGCTGCATGTTTTTCCGGCCATCGTAAAGCGAGCTCCTCTCCTGGCACCCGGCCCTCATCCTCAATGTGAGGGTGAGCGGAGGACCAGGAGACTACATTTCAGCAGCCTCGCTCTTCCATTGGCTTCCCCTGCACCACTGCCTTCCCCGTGCAGACACGCACGCGTTCATACACATCCATTTATCCATTCACTCGTGTACACAGAGAACAGACACTCATTCACCCACATGTACATACACATTGAGTAAAAAGAAAAACGTTGTACCTGCTACCCCGGTCCCAACTGAGCTTCTACAGATGCTCTCGGGATCCAATGCAGCATCAGCAGGAAACCGAGTTCCCCACCCTGTATCCCCAATGGGCTGGGGAAGCAAAACACCCTCTGCCTTGCACACAGTGGTCGAAGTGTACGAAAAGAAGTAGTGGAACTATGTTCCCTACTGGCCTGCACCCACTCCCCGCAAGCCCCATCGCTGCGCCCCCTCCCATGCACAGTAAAAACCCCAAAACACATGTGTCTGCTCTTTAAGGAAACGTCCTGTGCAGTGCACTGAAAGTGCAAGTTCCAGCCTCTTCTTATACTTTTATTTTAAAACGAAACCGTTCCGGAACAGTTTCTTTTTAAAATAAAAGTATAGGAACAGTAAAACTTAATTAAAAGAAGTAGAGGAGCACCGCTCCCACCCACTTCGACCACTGCTTGCACAGCCCATTGGGCATGCGCGCTGGGGAACTTGAACTGTCAAAGCGAAACTGTTTCCCTTTGACAATTTAATTCCCTGGGCTGGGTGCCTTTCCAATTGTTCATCTCTGAATTAATTATATGTCCTTCTATAAGCTTACCACAGTTATGGGGAAAGGTTGGATATTATGTTCTCTTCACCCCACGTGTCCAGCAGAAGCAACCAAGGGGACAATAGAGGTGATCCCCCAAGAAGAGTTAAACGTCCAGGGTTTGAGAACTAGCTGGCCGGGAAGGGCTAGTTGCAGGGAGAGCTCAAGCCTACGCTGGGCAATGGGTATGCACAAGTGGGATTGACTTCAAAACCCTACTATTTTCAATTCTGGAGGAATCCTAATGAATAACTGGCTCCCTCAAACAGGAGAGAAGTACTTGCGCCACTGAATGAAGAGGATTCTGGGAGTACCTTGAGTTTCAGCGCTAAACTGTCTAGCGTTTTCCCTGGGCTGGGTGTGGCTCCTTGTTAATGGGCAACTGACGGGTCAGTACCCCGTAGCCCATTATGGAGGAAGTGCCCCTGGAAACTACCCAATTCCCAGCCAAATGCAGCAGCGTATTCTATCGGACTTCTACTCATGATCTGTTACTGCAAAATGGTTGGTGTCTTGACTCGCTTATGTTGCAATATCCATTCTACACAATGGGCGTAAAGGTCACCTATTCATCTAGAATACTGTTAATCTCCTCCTCCCAGGTACAAGTCCTTCCGGAAATGGGCGAGACTCCGCTCTTCAAGCAGTTCTTCAAAAACTGGCGTGACAAGGACCAGACGGAAGGCATGGGCATCGCCTACATCCCCCACAACGTTGCCAAGATCGAGAACGTGCCATTTGATGTCAGCACACTTCACGAGTCCAAGGCCATGGCTGCGCAGCATGGGATGGTGGACGATGGTTCTGGGACGAAACAGGTAAGGGTTGGCTACTAGTGCACATCTTGGGGTGGAGGATTCAAGGAAGGAGAGGGGGTCGCTGTACACCTTTGGAGAGACGCTTTGTTCAAATTTGGTGTTGAGTGTGCTGTGTATGCACTAAGTTATGAAGGTTCTTCACAGCCCACTGGTAAGGGGTGTGAGAGTGGTCTGAAAATAAATCAAATAATAGACCAGAGAAGCCACTATATAGAGTACTGGAAAACGTATAATCTTCTTTGTAATTTAACATAAACATAAGTATTTGACAGTATGGTGTGTATAGTAAAGGGCCCTGCCCGTCCCTGAAGTTAGTCTCAGGATAGGTACCAAGTAGCAGAATACCTTGAACCTTCTAGCGCTAAAGGAGGGAAGGAAAGGGGATTCCTAGACAACCCGTAAATTCATACATATATAGCCATACAGTCGCGAGAACATCCATATGGTTCATTGCATCCCTAAAAGAAAAAAAAATGGTTGTGACCAATGATGGCAGTCAAAATAAATCGGCATTCTCAACATCTAGGACTGGTAGAATTGTATGAATAAACTCCAGCCTTGGAATGTGTGGAGATGTTGCAGGATAGCGGGAGAAAAGTTTCCCCAACAATGTGCTTTCTTGTCAATATAATGTCTGGATACCGTTCCATACTACCTTCAATACAGTGTAACGCAGGTAGTCCCAACACAGGAGAACTAATTGCATAGTAATAAGTGGGGGAACAAAAGGTTTAAAACACATGGGCAGTCAATTGTCATTTTCAAAATGGTAGATGCAATTCAGCAACACTGCACAGGAGCAATACAGGTCCCCATACAACCACAAACCCCACAGAAAGTAAGTTATTAACCTAGTGGCAATATGTTCTCCTATTGCAAAGAGTGCGTTGCCATGATCTATTTTCTAGAATAGATGAACAATCACTAACCACTGTAAGGGATCAAGAGTAAGACTCGGACACAGTGGCATGTCAGATGTTGGTTATAGACTTTTATTGTGTAATTAATAAGCGGGGTTAGGAAATTCCGATCTATCCCTAACTCTGAGGGGTTTCCCTGCCTCAACAAAACTAAGGAACGTCTGTGTCCGGATGTTAAAGTGTCCCCAGTCCTGTGTCTGAGACCCTAAACTAAATACAAGGTGTGAAGGGATTTATCGGAGCTATAAACATGTAGCTTATTTTTGAGGTTTCAAACATAGTTCTAAAGTGCAGAAACAAAAAGGAATAATATTCCACCAGGAAACAAGGTTCTCCCTGCCCCTAGTTTGCTTCATCACAGTTCCAATTCATCCAAAGGTGAAGGCTCGTCCCATTAACCTTCCCCACAATATACAGTTCTTTTAAATTGCACTTCTCCTTAAAGGGGTCTGGTTGCTCCCTTTTCCATTTTATCACTAGTCCACGATTTCAAAAATGGATTCTGACCCCTGAACTTTTCTTGGTGGTTCTTCTCTCCCTGGTATACTCACCTGCCAGAGTATTGTAGTTTATCCTTACAAAGGTGTATGGGTCCTTCTTTTGATCAATGTGCCATGCTTTGAAGCTGGGGGTTCTTAACCCTGCTAGGGTGTCACAACTTTCTGATTTGGGTGCGAGTCCCAGACTCACTGTTTGCCTCTTTCACTATCCTGCCAGGTCTTCTTTGCTTTCTTTTCATTCGTTCTTGTACCCACAAAACAACACTTCTCCAGGACTGGAACACTGACCCTTCCTTCACAAGCTTTGCTTCAATTGTACTATCTTTACTTGGGTTTTCAATACTGTTTGGTTCTGTACTAGTTCTACTGTCGTCACTTAGGCTTTTTGCAATGCTCGTATCCATATCAATGTTTTTGCCTTCTCTTAAGCCTTTCCAATTGCTCATCTCTGAATTAATTATATGTCCTTCTATAAGCTTACCACAGTTATGGGGAAAGGTTGGATATTATGTTCTCTTCACCCCACGTGTCCAGCAGAAGCAACCAAGGGGACAACAGAGGTGATCCCCCAAGAAGAGTTAAACGTCCAGGGTTTGAGAACTAGCCGGCCGGGAAGGGCTAGTTGCAGGGAGAGCTCAAGCCTACGCTGGGCAATGGGTATGCACAAGTGGGATTGACTTCAAAACCCTACTATTTTCAATTCTGGAGGAATCCTAATGAATAACTGGCTCCCTCAAACAGGAGAGAAGTACTTGCGCCACTGAATGAAGAGGATTCTGGGAGTACCTTGAGTTTCAGCGCTAAACTGTCTAGTTGTTGGGACCTCAGACTTTAAGGCCCATAACTCAGCTGCGATTCTGATTACTCAAAGAAGTAATAGACTGAACCCAAATGCGGAGAGCAAGAACTGAAAGGCAGAAGAACCCAACTGAAAATCTAGAACAGGTCGGGGAGTTAGGAAGGAGCAGCCAGCAAGGAGGAAACTAGGGCAACAGAAGGAAGCAACTCAGGCTGCCCAAGACACAGCTTTGGCAGGGTAGCAGCAAGTTACCAGATTTCCAGATCAGGGGGCGACTCTACCGTAAGGGGCTAGGTGCAAGAGAATGTAAAGTCATCACGGTAAAAGACAGCAAGCAGTCACACGATGAAACCTGCAGTGCAGCCAGCACAGAATGGGAGGGAAGCAAAAGAGAGGCCCAGAATAGGGTTCCAGCAGCACACAAGAAAATCTGAGCAATGGCACAGTCCGGCCAGTGTGGCCACATTAGGTCCTCAGCAACAGGTAATTTTCAACAGCAGACTTACTTTTGAAATCGGTGTCTGGCTTATTTTTTGTTCGTGATACAATCAAAAACCTGACCTTTCACAAAATCCATATTCAATTACACATTCTAGACCAATTCATTGGTACAATCATAAACAGAAAACTTGCTATCAGAAAAATTAAAACCTACCATAAACAGTCACCACCAATCTCCCTGAGATAATGTTCTCTAAAATGATCAGGTACAATTCAAGATCTCCTTGGACATTATAACATCTATTCTTCCATTTCTATTTAAAATTAACAAAAATCCTTAAACACTCCTTCTAAAAAATCTTATCAGGGCTATTACCAAGGAGACTTTCACCAAGATACCCCACCAATCCTCTGGTGTTAAGCCTTCAGTTTAAGCAAAACGCCTCCCTAGACATAGTGTCCTCCTCTCCGTCAAGTCTGTGCAAAAGGTGCTGAAGTGTCTCCATATTTTTCTTGATCGTGCAAAATCTGCATCCTACATCATTTGCACCGCTCGGCTGCCTTGAGACTAGAATTTCCTCTGTTGTATATAAATGAATGCAGAGACAAAAAAAATGGGTGAGAAGAGAACTGCTAGGAAACTTAATCAAATATTTTGGCAATACATTGTATGTTCTACAGTCCAAATTAGAATAAGAGTATAACCTGTATACTTGTCTCGCTTCCTGGTTCTCAATCCAGTCGCTCTTCCATTGCTTTACTTTAACTGCTACTGGATTTGCTAATACGTCTTCTGTTGAGTCCAATTTCAGAATACTACAACAAGCCAATTTCCATCCATTCAGCATCCACTCTTTCTGGTTTATTAAAGATGCAATGGAATACAGGAGGAGCATCCTTTGCTATACTTTTACGGTATTGTTCGGCAAGATTGTATGCAGTACCCTGTGGGAGATTGTACCAGCCTTGTCCTCTTGGCAATAGTAAACCCTACCTTTTGGAATAACCATGTACTACACAAGTTGGTAGAATGACTGAGCAGCCAGGCTTATCTCAAGAGGGGTCAGTGTGAGCTGTAGGTTTTTTTCACAGATTCACATTGACAAGTATCCAAATAAACACTTACTCTCAGGGTTTCTTGATAAAAACATTATTTAATAATTTAAGTCAGTTGAATAAGCCTTCTTTAGAAGGAAGCAAATATATGTTCTTCCTGGGCCTCCGTCGTGGGGACAAAAGGGAAGACATCTGGGGACTCCTACAGTACGAATGGAAGGTCGGTATTAGCAATGGGCAAACTTCAGATCATCAGCACTTCGCTGTTTCAGCTCCTCGCGGCTCTCTCAAACAGCACCACCGTGGTTCTCGGATAATTTTATGGACTTTCCTCGCATCTGGGATCCAGCACTCTGTTGAGGTGGCTCAGGTTTGGTCAGTCCTGCTTCATGGGAGTCCGGAGAATCTTCCTGAAGCTCGGGTCCGACTTAAAAATGAGACACTCTATTCTGGTGTTTCTCTCCCTGGCAATTGGTCCTGCAGCAGCAATGGAAGTACAGCCAGCTCTGAGAGGCTGTCCAGACAAGTTCGCTTTGGGGTGGATTGCTCCCACCAACCCAAGGGGAGAAGTGGTCCATTGCAGGGCTTCTCTAGTCGAGGCGAATTCGGAGCTTCAGCAATGTAGCAGGGCTTCATCCGGCAAACCAACTGTCCAGGAGTTGCAGCATGCGTCTCTTCCAAGTTCTTCTTGGGATTCCTTCGTCCAGTGGTCGACCAGATTGTCTGTGTGCACACAGCAACCAACACAACACCTTTCCGGTGAGTCTGGTCGGTGTCGGAGCTGCGTAGCCACACTCTCAACCAAACCGCATTTACATGACACTGCCCCCTGGCCGCCCACCCACCCCACAATCCCTTCGTTGACTCGAGATGCCTGCCTTAAATGTACAGACCACCTCCAAGTAACCACTGGGGTTGAGGGGGGTAGGGAGGTGAGGGGGTTTAGTAGATATTGTGGAGGGTATGGGGGAGTTAGATAACCAGAAAGAGGATTTAGGATTAACGATTGGATAGGCAGGGGGTAAAGTAGGAAAATACATAGAACACAAACCTAAATGCACCCTAAAACCCTGTTTTATTCATCCTGTTGCTTCACTTATTTTCAGACCTTCCTGACCCCAACACACATTGCTTGTCCTTGCATGCTGTGGAATCATTTGACCTTGATTAATGGACTCTGTTATGAGCCCCCATGCACATTAACTCCTCTTCAAACGGAGTAAACATGAATACTGCATTAGCAATTTAATGCCCAAACACTTCACCCCCACATTCCCCTTATCCAATATGGCCCCCACCTTACAAAAGAAGCGAACTCCACACACCTCAGAGAATTCACAGTTCAAATCAGTTCCCACCAGTGGCTGCAAAAGAAATCCAATCGGGATGGTCATGTTTGCCCCCTTCTACCAAACTAACATTAATGCACACTGAATGAGAGGCCACTTGACTGAGGCCTCTGAACCTGCGCGCGAGTTCAGCATCAAAGATGAATCGGCATGAAATGTTGGAAGTTGTTGGGGGAGTTTTCCTAAAGTCCACCTGGAGGTAAGACTATATAAAACTATCCCTTGGTGTACAGGTCCCCAACTCTTAGTATAAGTCTGTACAACCCAGAGTATCTTGGTAGAATGGCAGAGCAGCCAGGCTTATTTTAGGAGGAGGATGTGAGCTGTAGCTATTTACACACAGTTCCTCAGGTTAGATGTAAATGCAACTGGATTCTTTCCTGTGCAGCAGCGACAGATTCCTCAGTCTGATGATGAAAGGAAGGACTCTGAATGGGATGTCACAGTAGCAGTCGCAAGAAAGGATTCTCGGCATGTATTTCTTCGATCTCCCACATCAGTCTGCAGTTTTAGCGCCTATCGGCTCCAACAAAGAATGGTTGTTGCCCGGTTGATCTCCCTCGGTTCTTCAGTCCTGCACTCTGGTGAGGGGACTTGGATGTGTTGGATGGTGCCGCTGGAAGTACAACTGGAGCAAGCAAGTTCTGGGCAGATTCGTCCTTGAAAAGACGTTGCACTGCAAGTGGATCGGAGGTCCCATGGTATATGCGGCTTGCAGCCCTGGAAGGTCACATCACCTCTGGGATGGCTCGATCTGCAGTTAATCTCAGGGCTGGCTGCTCCCACCAGCCAAAGGGAAGGAGTTTTCTTCAGAGCTCCTCTGTCGATAAGAAAACTGTGTCAGGACAGCAGTGGTCACTTCACGATTACTGGAAGGGTCTACAGGCATCTCTGGTCGTCTTCTGCTTCGGATGTTCTGTTCCAGTGGTCGACTTGTCTTCTGTCTCAGAAACCTCACCTTTTTAATTTGGATTTCCCATTCACTCCTCTTCAAACTCTCCCAGCAGTTTACAGAAGGATAATGATGGCTGTCCAATCAGGACAGCCAAATCCCCAGTGGCACCTGGTTCCATTCTCACACTCTGGCAGACAAAGGAGAGGGTAGTGTAAAATTCCTCCCCCTCTTCCTGCCTTCAGACACTGGAGCCAAGTTGGGGGGGGCCCAACAAGGGTTCCCACCAAAGGCAAAACATACATTCAGACCTCTCCCTCCCAGAATGGTAGAAGAAAAGAACATAGATTACCTTTTTGTGCATAAATGAATGTGAATACATAATGTGGTAGAATATAGCACAAACGTTGGTAGAACACATCCACTGCCACCAGCCATAACTTTAGGGTTGTCATTTTGACTAGAGATTCACAGGAGCAGAAAGAAGGGGGATACTAGGTATCCCCTTAGAATTCCACATAAGGTTGTGTGTGCTAATCTCATAAGTAAAGTTTTAGGAAGAATCCCTCTTTCCTTAAGAACAGTAGTTCTTGGGGGGGTTTGGAGGGGGGGAGAAAGAATATAAAAAGTAGAACCCAAAGGGTTCCCAAAAATTCTGCACATACGGTGCTTTTGTACTGCAGAAGTCCAACACAGATGCCTTTAAGAGATGTGGAGGAAAGCAGACTCCATAGAATAAGGTGAAACAAAGAGTTCCCAAAAGTCAGAGCAAATAAGAATGAATGAGGGGAAAATGGCTCCCATCATTCAGGAGAGAAAGGAAAAGGTCCAGAAGTCCAGCAAAAAGAGCTGCGAGGTCTCACTATTAGAGGGGATTAATAATAAAACAGATAAATCTCCCTAACAGAGGTCGAGTTGCAACTCCTGCAGAATAGAGTCTGGCTCCGTAATCACTGCTGCGGCATGGAAGAGAGAAGCTTACGCCACTGCGGCCCAGGACTGCGGCTGTAGATGGCGCGAAGAAACTCCTGCATAGCGTTCTAACACTGGGTCCCCTTCGTGGCTGCAGCATAGCAGGCACGCTTCCGCTTGCAAGCACCAGCTGAAGTGCCCTGCCTGCCTATTAAGGTTGTCCCATGCGTGACCTCATCCCAGGGGCACCTGGGTAATGTAGTCACACACCAGAGTCTCCATCTCCTTAAGCTCCAAATCACTCTGGCACGGGCTACCATTCCTCCCTTTCCTTTCCTAACGGGCAGGAAGAATTGATCACTTCCCAGAGTAACACCCAAATCTGAAATAAACAGATTAAACAGAGCAGGCAATAAGGGACAACCCTGCTTCAGGCCCTTACCAGTTTTTAATAATCTAGATCAGCATCCAGCCAAGTTCAATCTAACCCTCAATGAGGTAGAAGAATAAAAAGCTTGAATTGCCTGTATAAAGTCGGTAGGACATACCAATCCACTAATTTATCCCACAGCAGGTCTCTATCAATAATATTGAATGCCTGGACTAGATCGATAAATGCTAAATATAACGTCGAATTGAGCATTCGGCTCTTCATGATGTTTAGTAGGAATACAATCAAACTCGTTTCCACTCCTTTTACAAAGTCAGTCTGATGGATATCGTAACGACCAGAAGGAACCACCCATTCAGCTAGACTCTCCAAAATGACTGTGGTGAAGATCTTCCCCACCACGTCCAAAGGGCAAATAGGGAAATGGTGCTTCAGCTCAGGATCAGCTCTATTACCCTTTTGGAAAATTGGAACAATAATGGCCAATTTCCAGGTTGGAGGGACTTCCCTTGGCTTCATCACTTGCCCAAACGGCAAAAGGAGAAAGTCTGCCGTTAACCCTAGTATGATGTCCTTCTTTTCAATATGTATAGACCACTCAGTGGCTTCCACCACTACTGCTATAGCTTTATCAGGCACAATAAATAGACTTGTGAAGTTATCTACCAAGGACTCTTCCACCACCGCATTTGCTTGTGTGGCCAGCTGTGGGGTATCTATGGCATTTTGTAAGTTGTCAGATATCCCCTGTGTGTTTCTTGCAGATCTTTTCTAACATGCTCTTAGCATTGTGTTGAAGCATCACAGCCTTGTGGGACCACAGCCAATTCTTATATTGCGGTTTCCGTTTTCTTGAGTGCTCAGCAATCTCTGGCCCTGATATCGCTTTGCTTTGTTTAACCTCCGCTTTAAACCATTTTTACTCCACTAACTCTCATTCAAATGAATGTTTTGGTTAAAATGCATGTTTGCCTCTTATTGCGGACCTCTATAAAAACCAGCGGGGTTGGGGAATAATCAAGTATTTTCTGTTTTTTATCTTTGCAATTCCAATGAAAGATGTGATCTTTGAATCTGAGCAATCTAATCTCTTTGGACTTCATCTTCAGCCGTTTCCTCCTTGGGAAATGTCCATCTTCTCTCTTTGGTAAACCTCTTTGGGCATCTTCAAGTTTCCCCACGTCATTTTTAAAATGTTGTGGTCGCTACTAGAAGATGGTATTATCTCAAAACTCGACACCGAGTGAAACCTATTACCAGACACAAAAATGTAGTCCAAGATTCCCACCTGGATTCACCTGGATTACCCTGGATCAGGTAGGCCTGCCTGGGGTGTCTCCCTGAACCTGCCCATTGAACCTGCCCATTTAGGAGGTGAAGGTCCCCAAGGTTAGTTTCCCTTAACCACAATGCCCCTCTTTTCTCAGACGGTTTAGTGAGGGATCGCTCTTCTTTCAAAACCTGATGTTTGTCATCCATGCATCTGCTTTTAAGTCGCCACAGATGAAGATTACAGGATCATCTAAATGTGCATGACATTCATCCATCAATTCCCGAACAGTCCACAAAATCATCCACTATCGCGATCTCGTTCCACATGTTATCCCAGTGTATGATTACCATCTGGATATAAGGGTTGGAGTTTCGGATCTCAAACTTGTATTCCCATTCCACTTCTAAGGGCTAACGAGACGAGACATGGTTCTTCCCCCTCAAGCCTCTCACTGCTGGAATTAGACAAATGGAATAGCTGGGGTTCTATACAGCCATGTTTCTTGTAGGCCGAGTATGTCAAAGGCTTTAAACATATAACATATATCAGTCACGCCTAAACACGTGAGCGAAGCCCTGTGTATTCCAGGACTCTATTGTTATGTCTCTCTGAGTTATTGAGTCCTTCAGCTAATCCCCTTTTTTTATCTTCTCGGGAGGATAGCTCAGAGCAACACAGGTTCGATCCCCGGGTCCGCACTTCCAAACCTCTGGGTATTAAGCGCGTTGTTAATAACCAATCACAATGATCCCTCTTGGATGGCTTGGCCCCTGCTCCCTTCTGCATTACAAGTTTCCTTTACGAAACCCCTTTTCCTCTGAATGTTACACTTAATGGCATTCTCATACTGGAAGAAAACGTGACTTCCCAGTATCTCTTACTGGAACCACCTCCTGAACGTCAGTTAAGAAAATGACAGCTCTAAAAAAGTAGGACGTTTGCGGAGGGTTAAGTTATACTCCGCTCGACCCCTTGCACATTTTGCAGCTAATAAACATTTGTAGGTCAACTCCATTTAATCAAAGCCTAAAGGTAGCAAGCATGGTGCAGCCTCTAGGGTTGGTTGAATCAAGAATCCATACCCAATCAAGCTTGCAATCACTTAAGAATTCCACCAATTCTACGTCATTCGAGCTAATAGCTCTCAACTTAGGAATGTGATGCAAGAGCTTCAGTACATTACACCGATTCATAATCGGAGCGTCATCCGTATGTAACATTCTTTCTAACAGAACACATTTATCAAGACCAATTTTATACTCATTACTCAGTGGTGGATCTCTGGCATTGACACCATCTACAGGTGACTTCCCAGTCTTTTCTGTGGTCTCCTAATTAGGTTTGTCAGACGCTAACGTTTTTTTGTTCGTGTTAAAACCATTCTGGAGGGGCTTAGACACTGGAATCATCATAATAGATCTTCGAATAAATTGCAAGCTTTGGTTTTCACACCCTACTGTTTGTTCCGAAGTTCTTTGACACAAGCCCTCCTGAATTTCCTCAATGGAGTATACTGACCTATCCAGAAGCTCCTCCATTGAATTCCTTCGTTTTATCTGTGGGTATGAGGACTTGCTGCGTTTCGGAAAAAAATGTTAGCTCGATTTGGTTTTAAGAACTATTGAATTAGACTTAAGTGATCCCCTAAGTGAAATGTCCAGGCTTTGTAAAAATTTCCTTGAGTCATTAGATTTGGGCTTTTTCCCTTGGCCAAAGTTCTTGGTCTTTTTGCTGAACCTTCGGTCCTTGTTTCGTCTTATATATTTTTTTTTCCCGTGTGAAAATACAGTAGTCTCTTTAAGGGATCTTCAGCATTATTGGGAGTGGTGGGGGGGCAAGGGTCCCTGTTCAACCTCTAACACCGAATCACCATGGGGGCTACCATCTAAATCCCCAACTGCATCAATTTCTATCGGGACTACAGGAATTGGTACATAAGTTGCCACACACTCAGTGTGGTCCCAAACCACCACCACCGCCGCTGGAAACTGTACACAGTTGGCTCCTCTAATCATTTCTTGGAATACCAGATCTGGCTCCAGAGGCGCTCCAGTAATTGAAATGTTTGGTTTATCTGTGTCATTAGCGTTGTTACTTTCAGCCTTTCTTGTGTTTCTCCCTAACGATGATGATGATTCTCTGCAGGCCCCGTCATCTGTCCCCTCATTCCCTTTATTCATTATGGGGTCCTCCACCCGCTGCAGCAATGCAAGGACATGATCGGCCTTCTTATCAAAGTTCCCTTGTACAGCCGTGACAAATCCCTCAATACAAATCATCTTGGAATGGAGCATTGCTAGCAGCGTGGCGTGGTCTTTTTAAATTGTCGCTTGTAAGCTCAAATAATTTGAAGAACGGAGCCAGCGTAATGGTCAATGTTGACATGATGATAAAATGATCTCTATCAAGATGGTTAAAGGATTCTTCACTATAATCCTTAGTTGGTCTTCTAGTAGGTTCTCGAATCAGGGATTACGTTGATACGGAGCTGTTGGAAGTTTCCAAACCCCTCGTATTTCGGTGCTTACGGCTAACCAGCCTGCCCCCCACCGACATGTGTTGGGTGTGATTTCCCCCAGCCATTGCTTCAGTCAAGTTGCTCATTGCTACCTGCTGCACTATAAGGCCGTGTTCCCCTAGTTGCATATTTGGCTTTGTAATGCCCGCCTCATTCGGATTTCCCAGTCTCGATGAGGCGGTCTCCTTTCTCTCATTAACGATCATGTTGGTAATGCTTGCAATTTCCCAGGTAAGCAAGTCCACCTGGTTGGACTCTAGGGTGCGGGGTGGGGTGGGGGGGGGTTGTACTGCAATATATGCACTCAAAATATCTGCTGGTGCATAAGCGGAGAGCGGATGCGGCTGCACAGACTGATAATCCATAGTCGCTGTACTTTCCAGAAGCTCATCGTACGATATTTTGCCTACTGCTTGCTCCTCCCCCGATAGTTTATCAGCGGCCACTGGGGACGGATGGGCAAAATAAGTCATAATTTTGCTCACCGCCAATTTCTGCAATTGATTTTGTAAACCCTGACCGGGTCCTTAACCGAAGTACAATGGCGTGACATTTCCAAGGGAGCAGTATCGTTACTTTGGAGAGAGGCAGCCGCTTCCGAACACAGTAGTGTAACTTGATCACAGCAGCCAGTACCGTGCGCCCTAAAGGATTCCAATACAGAGTGCGATGATGGGAGAGGGGTGTTGCTACGTCTGGAAAAGATCAGGGGCTAAGCTAATGTCAGGACTGGCGGGAATCGGGGCTAGGTAGCATTTTGGTTGTAGCACCTGAGCTTCTATCTGGGGCTACAGCCAAAAGACCCTGGGCTATAGCCCCCTTAGCCCCCCCCCCCCCCCCCTAGCAACGCCTCTGGCAGAGGGTGACCAGGGCAATTATTCCACTCTAATGGCGGCATTTTATGTTTCCATGCCTGGGGACACCCCTCCCCGATGCTAGGTCTTCCGGCTGCCTGATCGGTCCTCTACTTCTCAGGGGATATCTAGGGTTCATCGTTCATCTCGCGGTGTGATGCTCAGTCCAGTCTGCTTCTCCTGCAGCACGACTGCACTCAGCCCAGCACCCGCACCCGCAGACTGACTTAGACAAAATCAAATCCAGGACAAACAATGAAATGGCGTAAGAAAGGAAGACTTGGATAAGCGGAGGGGGAGAACCCATGGATGCAGTAGACTAGGTAGTAGACCCAGTAGACTAGGTAGTAGACCCAGTAGACTAGGTAGTAGACCCAGTAGACTAGGTAGTAGACCCAGTAGACTGGGGTGATCTGTAATGCATGCGCCTGGCAGAGTTTAGCAATGCGGCTTTTTTTTTTAAATGTGTTTTTATTTTTTAGAGAGCCATGCGCAACGTGGCCAACATTATTGGCAGAAGGGCGCTTTATATAAGACCACTGTAATCAATGTTGCAGGGATCGTTGAATAACATTGCAGCATGACGGAAAGTTCTCCTTTAGCCCATTAGATGGCATCAACAAACCCAGAATTGAAGCGTCTCCTAATCTTGGTTATACTAATACAGTTGTCGTTTTTTTTTATTGCTTTTTTTCAAACTGTTTTTACTTTATACCTATAGATATGGCGTATTGAAGGCTCTGAAAAGACACCAGTGGATCCTTCCCACTACGGCCAGTTCTACGGCGGCGACAGCTACATTATTCTGTACAATTACCGCCATGGCGCCAAACAAGGGCATATTATCTACACCTGGTAAGTGACTTGCCACATCCACGCAGGCGCCAGTCATCAAGTGGTGGTTATCAAAGAGCCAAAGGCACATTGCCAAGGGGGTGAATGGCCTTGCGGGTGCCCGGCTGGCAGCGGTATACACGCTGAATGCCCCCGATCAAGACACTTTCGGCCTGATTCATTGTCCGTTTTCCTATGGGATTGCGCCATTATAAAACACTTCCATGAATCGGGCCCTCTGGCTGGTGTCTCCCTCCCCGCAGTGCCCTCTCCTCAGCACTGCTAGAAGGCTCACCTGGATTTATTTTTCATGCAGCTGGTAGTTCAGCAATGCTCTCATTAACAGTTGGTGTAGCTGTCGGATGTGTTCAGGGCCTCTCCAGGCGCTGCATAGGTCTGTTGGCACTGGTCTGGTGCCGGGGAGAATGTTTTCACCAGGCAACGCTCCTTCAGAAGAACCTTCTCCAAGGGAGTAGCGCACAGTCAAATTAGAATCTTTAATACCCAGGTTCTTTCCAGTCAGGAAAACCTTATGTTTAAAAATGTGTAAAGCGCCGTAGGACCAAAGGCGAAAGTGCGCGCTTAGTGTAATGGTTCCAGACATGCACATTGTTATCTAATGCAAGTGCAATTTCTGAAATAAATTAACCCCATCATACACACATTGTTACATTGAATTGCAGTGCCCAAAGTTTAAGAATGCTCAAACATAAAGGCTTCTTAGCATGAAAGCAATTGCCAGTATGGGCACTCTCCAGTAGCGGAAGCAGCTTTTGGTGCCAGGAGGGCGGATAATGGGGCACCAGTGGGAGGGTGGGGGGCGGAGGGGGTGCACAAGGCACAAGGATAGAGCGGGGAGTTGGTGATGCCCCACTTGCTCCGCCACTGGTACGCTCTACTTAATGGAGGCATTTAAACCACACACAAAGTGGAGTCTTTACATACAGTGAATAATCTGTAAATCAGTGCCAGGGCCCAAACCTGTTCTAGGTTCTGCATGTGCCCGCTGAATGCTCCGGACATGCAGCAAAGCCAGCATGACCCTGCCACGCATGGCTATGCATACCCACTTGCCCGCGGAACTAGTGAGCTGCATCTGGTACTATGCCTTGCTTCTGACCGCACCACACACCTTAGCCACCAACTGTACTGTGGCAGTTCTGCCAGTCAGCTAGGCTGTCTAGAGCAATTTGCTGGCATTACTAGGGCATTACTAGCATGAGCGCCCAGCACTGCCACCTTCCAGCTCATTCTTACTCTTGTAACTGGAGTACTAGCACAACAGTGCCAGCATAGCTCACACTGTTGCTTGTTGTGTGATTAAGACTAACTTACAGTAAAAAAAGAAAGTTGCCAAAATATATCCTAAATAAGTGCCAGTGCTCCGGAATAAGTGCTGGGGCTTAGCCCTGGCAAGCACCCCCACAAATTAAGTACTGTTTGAAACCAACATATGCATTTGAGAAATTGGTTAAAGTTAAATAAACAAATGTTAACGAAAATGCGTGCACCATAGCAGGATACGTACAGCTTGCTGTACTAAAAGTGAGCACGACGGATCATTGTATAGGTATGAGCAGCCCCTGTTTCACGCTTCCTAGGTGCTAGCCGTGAGGCTTGACCAGAAGACTGGGTGTGGGATTGAAGTCCTCTCCTTCACTACTCCCCAGTCCTGATCCATTGCAGTTTGCCCACATGCATGTTGGTTCAGAACTAGAATGCCCCCACCTGGCCCATTCGGGCAGGCAGGGATCCATAGAGAGGAAATACATTCATAACTTCAAAATATTACATACTATTCTTTGCATACGCCCACCTGTTATCTTGAAATTAAAATAACACACCTGGCATAGGCATTGGCTTGTTGGGCCCTTTCTTTTACTTCTTTGGGGTCCATTGACGTGGCTGGTGTTTGGATGAGATCAATACAGAAGATGACCCCTAAGGGAACCCGTTAATCCAGCCGAAGGATGCTCGGAGTCTGCTGGAGAGATGAACCCTCGAGGCAGGCAAGGACATTGGCCTCACCTGGGCCCTTCGGAGGGAAGTCAAAGGCTTACCAGCATTTCTTTGGAGGGGGAAAAGGCCCTGGCCCCTTTGGATTGCTGGGGGCGATCTATAACGCAGACTGTCTTTGGGTGCTTTCCAGAAGGTTTACTGTCTTTGGGTGCTTTCCAGAAGGTTTATTTTGGACTTCACATCATTGCCTGCTAACAGGATGGCCCAACTTCAGGCAAGCAAGTGTCTGTGAGCTTGAGGAGGAGGAGGGAGGGGGGGTTGTTAATTCAAAATCTGTCCCTCCCGACTCAATCTGAGTTATGATATGGCATTTATAACGTGCCTATACACGTGTTTCAAGGTGCGAAAGTTGAAGAGACCCCTCCCGTCTTTCTGGATTGTTCTGGTGTTCGTTTCTGTTTTTTGATAGTTGGCATACTGTGGGGCGGGGGTGTCACCCTGCGGTCCCAAGTCCAGAAACCCATCGCCAGTTGATCCTCTGGTTGCTCAGATTGAAGTTGAGGATTAATAGAAGCCCAGAGTCTTGACCAGGCCAGGGGCGGTCTGGGATAATCTAGTGGCTTCCTCACTTGCTACTCGCCACCTCCCTGGCTCTGGGACCTGGCTTCCTGGCCCACTGGCACCACCCTTAACGTCTTGCTGTAGCCCTATGCCTGTCCTCCGTTTACCTACATCCCCAAACTTCACCTGCACCTCCTCGACACTCTGCCATGTGCTGCTTCCTTCGCCCCTCCCAGGATCACCATTTAGTGACTCTGGGTGCACCTCGAGGCAGCGGTCCTTTCCAGGTTGCCTCACACATGTCGGGGGGGGCTCCACTTGCCCTTCTCTCAGCAACCTACTTTTCTACCTCGGCTGTCTGCTCCTTTGTTCTACTTGTGTTCCACACCGTCACCTCTCTCAATCCCTTCTCTTCCGGTGTTCTTCTTCACCAACTCTTCTTGCTGTGCTTCTCCAGCTCTCCTCTGTCCTCTCTAGCTTGCCGTTCTTCTCTACCAGCTCCTCGGCCACCATGACATTCCACACCGTCGCCTCTCAATCCCTTCCCTCCTGGTGTTCTTCTTCACTAACTCTTCTTGCTGTGCTTCTCCAGCTCTCTTCTGTCCACTCTAGCCTGCTGTTCTTCTCCACCAGTTCCTCTCCACCACCTGGCCAATGCTTTCCTCTTCTCCTGCCACTGCCACCAATATGTCTGTCTGTGCTCCTCCAGCCTTCCAGAAAGTTTCCATCTCCAAGCTCCCACACATGCACCAGTGTTCCCATGACCCAAAGATG
The DNA here is from genome assembly GCF_040938575.1 of Ambystoma mexicanum. Taxonomy (NCBI): domain Eukaryota; kingdom Metazoa; phylum Chordata; class Amphibia; order Caudata; family Ambystomatidae; genus Ambystoma; species Ambystoma mexicanum. The sequence goes on along the minus strand of NC_090929.1, from coordinate 150,421,627 downwards.
GCTCTTGTGTCTCCCTCCAGGATGGGCTCCTGATAATGAGGTTCATAATTCTCCAACTCTTTGATTGAGGAGCTGCATGCATTTTATCGTTTACACCTAGAAGCGTGCATGGCCACAAAACTTGTGCTACTGGTGGAGCGAGCCTAGATGAGTCTCCTCTGCTTTTGTGGATATGATGCGCCACCCGCCCGGGCTACCAGCCCTCTCACTGTGCCTGCCGCAGCCGTTTGATGATCTACTCACTCTGGGTGCTCTGCCCCAGGAATGTGGTGATTCCTGTCTTATGGGTTCTTTGCATACTTCTGCCATAATGTTTGGTAAATATTGTCCTGCTGGAAATCTCCAAAGGGCACAGTAAGTTTGTCGGCTGTGTCAGTGAATCTCCACAGCTCATATCAGTCCCTTTATGCGACCATGACCTATGTGACAAGTGTTCACAAGCCTCATAGAGGATGGCAGTACTGGCCTGGAAATTTCCCACCGAAAAATCCCAGAGATCAACAGCGCACCGCAGGTTATGTTATGTTAATGGGTTTTCTAAAACACTCGTTCACAGTAAGCATCCTGGCGCTGAAGGGCATCGGGGGCGAGAGGACTTGGAACAGGTATGTTTTCAGCAGCCGGCGAAAACTGAAATGGTCGGGAGTGGCCCGAATCGGGAAGGCTAAGGTGTTGCACACCCTGGGTGCTGTGACCGAGAAGGAGCGGCCACCCATACGGTCAAGGCGGAACCGAGGGATGGTCAACAGTCAGGCCTTTTCAGATCTTAGTGAGTGGCCTGGCAGGTAGTGTTGAAACTACTCTTGGAGACGTTCTGGTCCCACACCATAGAAGGCACGCTGGACAATGCAGAGGGATTTAAACCTAATCCGCTTCTGAATTGGTAGCCAGTGAAGTGACTGCAATACTGGGGATATGTGCATCCAACAAGCAGTGTTTGTGGCCACGCGAGCTGCTGAATTCTGTAGCAGCTGGAGCCGATGGATGATAGAAGCTGGCTGGGCCAAAAACAGCGAGCTGCAATAGTCGATCTTACTTAGTACTAGTGAGGACACCACCAAGGGGCAGAGGTTTGCCGGAAGAAAGGGAAAAAACCAGTAGGCAGATTTGCATATCGAACTGACTTGAGCTGTGGCAGACGGCGATTAGGAACCACTGGTTCCTAACTACCAGAACAGGTGTAGGGCAGGAGCCAAGCTCAGACGGCCAGAAGGTTATGAGACCAGTGCGATAAAGGGGAGGATACTGAGGAAGGGAGATCCATGGAGAGGTGGAAGGGCCCACCAACAAAACCTCTGTTTTTGTTACCGGTAAGCGTCATCCAGTCGCCCACCTCTGCCAGTCACACCTGTAGCTGAGATGCTGTGTCCGGCTTGGCCTGATCAGCCGGACGATGATTTTGGTGGCAGTCTGCCCCATTTGGCTTCCTTACACATCACCCCAAGGGCCAGCCAGGAAGGTAAATTTGTCACAGAACACAAGAGGGACGGCTCATCCGTAATGGGATTTTCCAAACTTAAGACCCTTCCTTTAGCATGAGATGTGATCTCTCCACCACATATGCCATTGGGAACCAAGAATCTCTCTTCTCCTTGATTCTGGCCTGTTGCATGTTGAGTGGGAGCCGAAAGGCCTTGGGGGGGGGGGGGGGGGGGAGAGAGAGAGGGGGGGAGAGGGAAGGAAGGAAGGAGGGAGGGAAAAAAAAGAGCTTCTGATTGGGATTGTGTGTTTCGTGGAAGGTAATTTGTGCAGCAGCAGCCAGAGTATGTTTCTCGAACTGTGGCATGGCAATATTTTCCAGGGTAAAGCAAACCGAAGTGTTTTACATGGGTAGTGTGGCCTATACTGGTGCAGACAGTAGTGTGGATATATGATCTAACTCTGGAATGGTATTTGTTAATGGGCTTCAAGCCTAAATTCAGCCTAGAGTTTTTTACGTTTCCTATACTGCCAGTCATTGGTGCAGCCGCTCTGGACTTCTTGTCTGAATGTGGCAAGGCATATTTACTAACAAAGCCAGCAGGTTTATGTTCTTATGTGGGGATATTGGCATATACTTCCAGTCAACTTAGACTTGTTTTCTAATAATGTAATTACCGGCATTAAATGCAAAGCAAACGGGAGTATGTTCTAATATGGGAGTGCTGGCATATATTTATTCCCCTTTTCTCCCCTCTTCTCCCACCCTTATTCTTCACCCCCTCTCGGCACCCCTCGCTCCATCCCTTCTCCCCCCACACACTGTTTTAGGAAAGCTTGTGTTTTTGCAACATTCAGTCATGTCACTTTGTGATGTGCACTGAACAGGCTGTTGGCAGTGAACTGATCTTCCCTCTTAAAAGTTGGTGGACTGCCTCATTGCATGGGTCCCTTCTATCCTTTGGACTGGGAACTCTGTGTGGTTCCCTGCACTGCATACAACTTGCTGCTGTTCTTCACCACAAGAAGGACCTGCCTGGGGCTGAAGTCTGACTGTTGTGCTGTCTGCAGACTACGTCCGGGTTCAAATCTGCTGTTGTTCCCATCTGTTACTCCTGAGGGGCCCTCTCTGAGCCGTCTTTATGCCACCCAGGGGTACCCAGAGTTTTCTAACCCAACCGTTGGAGGAAGCCTCAAACCAGTGACCAGCTTCTGCAGAGTCCATCCGGGAGCTCCGTCCCAGAAATCCTGTGTGTTATGGGGGTATTAGTTTTGCTTTTGGCAGAGGCGTTGTTAGTGGGGGGGCTCAGGGGAGCTATAGTCCTGGCTCCTTTGATTGTAGCACTGGATAGAACCTCAGGGACTACAACCAAAAGGCTAGCTATCCCCGAGTCCTGACAATCCCGACATTAGTGTATCCCTAGAACTTTTCCAGACCTTGCAACACCCCATAGCTTTTGGTAGTTTGGGGCTGGTTTGCTTAGGTCTTTAAGTCTCCCTGCCCACACTGAAAAGCATTAGGATATGAAGTTAACCTGCAGCTACCCTCGCCTTGCTTGAGGTGGTTGTACAGGGCAACGTGACTTTTCTGCGCCTCCCTACCCCCTGACACGGAGGACTGGTACTCTGCCTCTTTCCTTAGATGAACATTGCATTTTAAATAGTTCACCTTGTAATATAAAATTGCTCTTATGAATTATTGGAAATGAGATTGTTTTAACATTCTGATCTGGTGTGGATATTTATGATGTTAAATGACCGTGTACATAGGTTTTTAGTTGTCTTGTTTGTTTCAATTGATGGTTTTTCTTTTCCTAACTTTGCATGTTTACATATAGTGCAAATGTTTATTTGAAAGTATAGGGCACTTGGATAAAATACACATTTTGCTCTCAACTTTAATTGTGTACTGCCATTTCGAGGCTCATCAAGCCTGTTGTGTTATGCGGTTAAGCCATGGGCGGATGTTTGAACTGTTCATTCTAAACCTGTGTTCTGGGGTTTATTTACCTGGCACACACCAAGAAACTTTAAGGGAGGGATGAACTTCATACAATTAATGATGTGTACCTTAGTAAGATATAAGGCTTGTATTTTGTTGGCAAACTTTTGTTCCCAATGTAGCTACTCTTGGTGTATATGCCTGCTTACATTAACATATACAGGCAGAGGAAAAGATACATATATACATAGTAGGTTAATTGGTCTCCTGGGAAGAGTCAATTTTTGGCATCTGCCCTCAATTGGGTGACTGAAGGATCTGCTCTTGGGGCTATCGGTGTAGAGTTACATGGTTTGGAGGCCAGTATAGGGAAGCTGCTGCCTCCAGATTTCTGGAGGTTGTACATAGGGACTCTGACAGTGTAGTTGAGCTGATCTAGTAGGTTGGTTGGATTGGCTTTTGGTGAATTTGCAGACCTAATATTTAGGTGCTGAGTTAGACAAACACTTATCAGTGAGGGTCAGGGTTTTGAAGGAGATTCTGTTTTTGATTGACAGCCAACAGGAGTTACGCCTGGTTTTAGATATGTGGTGAGATCTTGGTATGTTGAAGGCTGCTCTGAGAGCATGATTTTGCAGGACCTGTAACTTTAAGTTTTGCTTGCTAGTTCCTAGGTAGAGCGCATTACAGTGATTCCAGTTTGGATAAAATGAGCGCCCGAGCGAAGGTGGAACAGCTTGTTGGTGAGAGGAAAGGTCTGCAGGTGTTTTATTAATTTACACGTGTGAGCTGCAGCTGAGACTATGGTGTTAACTTGTTTTGTCAAGGTTAAAGAAGAGTCGAGATAGACGCCGAGTGTCTTGACGTCTTAGACCGGGATGTTAATGCAGTCAATGGTTAAGTTCAAGATGAATCAAGTTTATTTAGTTTGGCTTGGCAGCCAGTTAGTAGTAATTCGGTCTTCTCATCATTGAGGCAGAGGCCATGTGTGGCCATCCATGCCTGAATGATGAGGCAGATTTTATTCAATTTTTTAGTGTCACTGTCGTGATTGCCAGAAATAGGAATAAGGACTTGGGCGTCATCTATGTAGTTGGTGTAGGTGACACCCAAGAGGTCCAGATCATCAAACAATGGCTTGGTAAATATATTTTAGAGTGTCAGTAACATGAAAGACCTGCATGTCACCGGTGCTGGGTCAGCCGTTGTGGTAGGAGAGAACACTCATCTTTCTTTTGTCCAGAAAAGATTGCATCCAGGCTGGAGCTTTCTCGCAGAAGTGAGCCGAGGAAGTGAGATGATTGCAAAAGACTTTGACTGACTAGGTCAAATGCAGCTGATAGATCTATCAGTAGGAGGAGCGTTCTGTTACCTTTTATCTTTTTGGTCATAAATTTGAATTCTCAAGTCTTTTAGCGCAGTTTCGGTGCTGTCTAGGTCTAAACCCCGATTGTCGCAGGCCCAGAAGATTTTGTTTCGAGGTGAGCCTGTATTTGAAGATGGGCTGCCCTGTCAAGAATTTTCAATAGGAATGGCACTGTGGTGATAGGCCTAGAGTTCGTGGGAGTGTCTGGGTCAAGGTTCATTTTAAAACAAAAATCTTTCAGGTTGGTAGGGACCGTGCTGGACTCAAAAGAGGAGTTTATAAAAGACGTGATGGCAGGTGCAAGTTCTTTAACTGCCTCTTTAATGATGGTCGAAGTGCCTATGTCACCATGGCATCAGGATGGTTTCAGGCTAGAGATGAAGTGTGTGGTATTTTTTTCAAAGTGTTTTATTTTGTAATTAAAAAAAATAATTTTACTGCTGTATGACCACCACAGCATAAAAGTAGTCTGCTTTGAGTCGATCTTTGTTGCTCTTCTGCTGTTTTTGTGCTTTGGGTCTTCAACGGACGCACCCATTTCCCCATAGGAAAAATAATGGGAGTAGCCCAAACCATGCTTTTTAAAAATTGTATGTTTTATAAACTGTATTCACTTCCATCGTTGTGAGCAAAAGAGCTTTGGGAAAAGTTCAATGCAAATTGTTTTCATTTTGAAGGTACATAAAGCCGTTTAGACTTTTCACCTTACCGAAGACTGCAGAGTTTGTATGCAGTACTTAGTTACCCGATTAGAATAGATCTTGTAAGCTTGATTTGAACCTCAGAAAAGATGTACCATTGGCAATCTGGCATCTTAATTATTGGAATGCTATATGAGCTCCTGCAGAACTGCCTGTACATGTTATGGCTGGTTGCCTATTTTCTCCAGAAATTATGCTGAAAATGCACGGTTTTGACTCCATTTGAGTGGGGACTCCTCCGAAAACCCTCATGGGAGAGTTCTGGCACACCACTTCAGAAGATTACAGCCCATCTCTTGGGAAGATTCCCATCCATGACTCTGCCTGTACTAACACCTTGCTGGGGAGGGGGGGGGCGGCTGTCCCTGGGGAAAATAGTACACCTCACCACCATATCTGACAAGCCAGGGTAAGTGTTGGGAGCAAAACTCTACGTATGAGTTTTTGATGGAGGGTGTGTGTGTGTGAGTGATGATGGGTTTGGGGTCCTGCTGGTGCATGCACTAGCTAGCGTCTCTCCCTTAAATTAAGGTCACAATGGGAGGGGGCTTAGTGAGGGCGCCGCACCATAAATTTGAACAAGCCCATACTGGCATGTATGGACAGGCAGGATGTCCCATGTTTTTTACATTGACAAGACTGGAATTCACTGACCACAGCCAACTTTGCAATGATTTACAGTGGCAGTGCTGGCATTTGTGGCCAGACATCACGACAATGTTTACAGAACAATGCTGGCATATTCTGGACAAAGCATGATAATGCGTTACATGGCAGTGGTAGCATATACTGTGGGGATAGGCATAACAATGCGTGCCTGACAATTTATTTTATTTATTTGTATTTGTAAAGCGCACAAACAGCCGCAGACATTGAGGTGCTGAATCGGAGCTTAAGGAGGCTTACTTAAGGGTTACAGTGAAGCCGCCCTAGAAAGAACTTAATTACATTTCAGTGGTTACATGTTACAGTATATTGCAGGTATTCGTGAATCCTACAAAGAGGTTGATCTTGATGGCCTTACGGAAGACCGTGTGGGATTAATGGCTCTGAGGTGGGGAGGGGGCGTGTTCCAAAGGGTGGGGGCAACTGATGGGAAGCTGGAGCCGCCCGCACGCACTTTGTGAGTCCCAGGGACAGACAAAAGGTTAGAGTACTGTGATCTGGAAGGTTTGTGCGAGGGGGAAGGGGGTTTGATAATCCTACAAGTTAGGTAGGGAGAAGCAAGGTCATGGAGACGTTTGTGAGTCAGGGCCAGGACTTTGAAGATGACTCTTTGTTTAACAGGTAGGCAGTGGACTTGTCTTCTGAGTTCAGAGATGTGGTCTTTGCGCGATAGGCCTATGGCGGCTCTGAGTGCGTTATTTTGAACAGTTTGGAGTTAAGCGATATTCTTGGCAGTGGTACCAATGAATAAGGCATTACAATAATCCGGTCTCGCGCCAATGATGGCCTTAGCGACGGTGAGGAACAAGAATGGTCGGGTAGCATTGATAAGTTTGGAGTAATAGGCGGACGAGGAGGTTATGGCATTGACCTTTCTGTTCATGGACATGTCTGGTTTTAGATACACTCAAAGGGTTTTGATGGCCGATGAAACAGTAATAGGGATATTGTCAATGACGAAGGAGGAGTACTGTTTGTTCAACTTATTTAGGGAGGATTGCGAGCCAACCAGCAGGAGCTCGGTTTTGTCACTATTAAGGCAGAGCCAGGTTTGAATTGTTGAGTAGATGGAGTTTAAAGTATTCTGGTCAGATGAGTAGTCACCTGAAAGGGGAATAAGTACCTGGGTGTCATCTGCATAATTTGTGTATGAGATGCCCATGGAGCCGAGGATTTTAAACAGGGGCCTCGTAAAGAGGTTGTAAAGGGTGGGGGCCGTGCAGGAACCTTGGGGGACACCACACTTGATGGTGCTGGGGCCGGCACAGGAGTCGTCTGAGAAGACCTTCATAGTTCTGTTTTTTAAGAATTACTCTATCCATTTGCGAGCATTATCGGAGAGATTCGCTATGGAGGATAGATGCTGGCAGAGAGTTTTGTGGTTGACTAAATCAAATGCTGCTGACAGGTCTAGGAGCAGGATGAGCACAGGTTTACCTGCGCCTCTGAGGTCATCGATTTGTCAGGTCAAGGAGAGCCGTTTCAGTTCCATGCCGTGGTCTGAACCCTGATTGTCTAAGACCAAGGAGATGGTTGTCCTCTAGAGAGTTCTGTATTTGCAGGAATTTTCAGTAGGAAGGGGACAGTAGTGATGGGCCTGTAGTTTGTGGGGATGGCTGACTCGAGTAAGGGTTTTTTGAGGAGCAGGCGTACCCAGGCTTCCTTTAGTTTTTGTGGGACTTGGCCAGATTGAAAGGAGGCTTTGATGAATGCTGTTATGATAGGGGCTAGTGGGGGAGCACAGTCTTTGATGACTTGTGCTGGACATACACCCCCCTTACAATTAGAGGGTTTGATGGTTTGGAGGAGAGAAGTGACCTCTGAGACACTCATTTTTTTAAGTCAAACTGGGGGGAGGGGTTGGGGTGTTCGGGCAACGGGTTGGTGCTTTGACTGTTGATCACCAAAAGGAGATCTGTAAGCTAATGACCAAGTATTTTGGCTTGTAGGGTTTCAAGTTTATTAAGCATTGCAGACTGGATGGAGTTGCACCAAGATCCATCCTTCACTATAGGTGATTGTGGGGTGGGGGGGTCTCCAATTCTCTAAATATGGAGAAGATTTCACGGCTCCCTGATTTAGCAGTGGAAATTCTGGCATTAAATGCTGTTGCTTTGGCATTGGTAATGGCGGCTTTGTACAGCGTGGAGGCTTCTGTTGGGTTGTTGCGCCAGGTAGTTGGGGCTGCTCCTTTTTTCCCTCGCAACTGTTAAAGGTCCTGGGTGAACCGGCATTGCAGTGCTTGGTTTTCTTTTCTTTCTTAAGTGAGAGAGGGGCTACCAAGTTAACGGCCTGCAAGAGGACCCTTTTTAAGTCGTTTGCAAGGATATCTGGGTCATGGACGAAAGGGGGAAGGAGGGCAGGTACCTTGAAGTGCTGGTCGAGGTTGCTGTGGGTGAAGAGTTTGGAGCTGCGTGTGAGGGCCGCTGGTAGAGGGATCGTAGGGAGTTGAGGATCCCAAGAGGTGATGATGTTGAAGGTGATGCAATGGTGATCAGTCCAAGGTAGTGGTGAGATAAGGGGGGGCTGATTGAGCAGTTGGGTTGAACAACCCAGTCGAGGTACGGCCCTTTGAGTGGGGCTAGAGATGGTCTGTGTGAGCCCTAGGGTGGATAGTGCTTTGTTAAGGGCTTTGGCATGACAGTCTTTGGGGTCATTAAGGCCCATGTTAAAGTCACCAAGGAGCAGGACTTTGGATGATTTCTTTAAGTTATCGGGAAATCGAGTGGGTGAGGGCTTCTTGGAACTCATTGAAGGGGCCTGGAGGGCGGTAGATGAGGTGGATTGCTATGGTGCAGTTATGGGAGAGCTTGAGTTTCAGGAGTCGAAGCTCTCATCAAGGTTTTTTTTTTTCTTTGGCGATGACGGCAACCCCTCCACCTCTTTGGGAGGAGCGGTCTTGTCTGTAGATGAGGTATCCCGGAGGGATTGCTAAGGCAGCACCAGGTCCTGAGACATCAGCCAAGTTTCACTGAGGAATAGTAAGTCAAGTTTGTTGTGGGTGATGAGGTCATTGATATCGAGGGAGTGAGCTGGAAGGGATCTGCAGTTCACAAGGGTATATTTAAGGAGGGCTGCAGGGGGGGGTTGGCATAGGGGGTGACTTTAGTGATGGGTATGGTTGGGGGCTGTGTTGGCAAGGGACTGGTAGGAGAGCATTGAGGCATTGCGGTGGACGCTTTGCTATGCGTGGGCTGGGAGGCCAAGTTGTTAACATTGGGTGCAGGCACAGTGCAGGGCAAAATAACATTGGGTGCAGGCACAGTGCAGGGCAAAATAACATTAGGTGCAGGCACAGTGCAAGACGGCAGCATATATGTGGGTACAGACCTGCTGGAGTGCGCAACGGTGCTATTGTCAGATTCAGTATTTGGAGGCATTACATGGAGGTCGGCTGAGAGAGTGCATAGCCCTGATCCTTTGCTGAGCATGTAGGAGGTGCAGGAGATGGGCTTGTCCTGGACCGGAAGTGCTTGCAAGATTTGTTGCCGGTGAACAGGGCAGAGGCAAGAGATGGGTGAGTACGGGGTTGCGGGTGTCGGAGTGAGAAGGTGTGCGGAAGGGCGTGGGATGTTTGCCGCTGGAGGTGTCGGCATGCAGAGAGTCATATTGCGCAGGGCATTGTGGATAAAGTGGGCCGTTGTTGTAGTGGGTAGCCTTGCACGAAGGCGATGTAGCCTGGAGGAGTGGCTCGGTTGGAGGGAGTGAGGGGAATCCCTTTGCATGCGCAAACATAGGCGGGCATTTCTGACCGTAGTGTTGGGTATAGTACTATGCATGTTTTCAAGTACAACATCAGAGGTCTTACCTCCATTCAGCACCTTCGAGCAGCGAAGAGCTGCAAAGAGTGGAGCAGGCCTTTTCTCATGGCCTTCGCTCTGCGGCTTTGCCTCGCTGCACGCCTCCCCTCCATTTCTGGCAATGCTGGCATTGTTGTGGCACAGGGATAAAGAAACTGCTGTACAATGCTCATGTGCACTTTGGTGACCTGCGATCGATTGTGTTTTTTTTTTGTTATCCGACAGAACAGATTGTACATTTTATATAGATTTTTCGTTTTTTTTTCACGACAAATCTGCTGTATCCACCATTTCATAGCATTATTTCAGACATTTGAAAACTTTGCAATTTTAGCCCAAACATCTGCAAAACCAATCGCCTTTAGGCGGTATAGTCTGAGAGGGATCATGGAAGTCATAGGTTAAATTATCTGGATAGATTCAGGTTGCACACCCCGGAGGAGCCTACACTCCACAACCGCCCTTATTTAGTTCAGATGCTCAAACTACATTGAAACTCACCCTCCATTTTGTGGCAAATATTTACAAAAAATTACCAGCCGCCACTGGATCACATTCCATGCTTTTGAACTTGTGTAACCAACACGAGCTCTTTAAGACGAGGTAGCAATACTTTGAGAGGGACGGGGATGCAGAATATACTCAAACATCAATAATCAAACTGACTCAGGGAGTTGGCAAAATATGTCTGTTGTCGTATCAATTATCTAAAACACGGAGTTACAACAAACACCAACTAACTCTATCTTCTCACTCAACGCATTTCATAAAAAATGTAGCTCATATACCAAAAACTTGTCATGTACGTGGAAAACTACAAAAACCTACTTGGGAAAGTTATTGGTTTACAGGGAACATCTAGGTATATGTTTCATAATTGTCAGGGAAGGTGATTGGGTCTCTAATGTCGGGTGGGGCAACTAAGCCCTCCTCTAGTGCAGGTTTCTACGAACGTCATCAAATACACGACGTCCCATTGGTTATACAAACTATAGTGCTCTTTATTATGTTGCCCTCTTTAATTGGTTGGCACCCTCGTTCCCCTCTGTAATAACACGCACACGCACACGCACGCGCTGGCATCCAGGTGCTCGTTTGCTGGTCATAACCATAGCTTCCCACCAATTAGCCTGTCGTCTATCATCACTCTTGCCTTCTGCCGGTCTTTGAACAGTGGGCTCGGAAATTTTCTCTGCTCTGGAGAATAAGAGGGAGTATAGGCATACTGTCTCTTGGTTTCGATACAGCTCGTCCCAGTATCTATTGCATCCATCCACTTGACTGCAGACCATGTTTTAGAGTCTTTCTGCATTTAAAATATTATGTGATAAACCTCTGACGTCTTCAATGTATTCGCTCCTCACCTAAGACAGGAGTTTTGTTCTTTTCACACATTCTGTAACCACTGCATGAACATTCAGGCTCACTGTGGCCTTGACTTCTGGTACTGGGCCAGCCAAGCCTCTCTTGAATTCACCTCCATGATTAAGTTTTGATTTCTAACTGCGACACACTGGAAAAGCCTTTCTGCTCACAGGGTCCAGCTCTGCTAAAGTGCGTTGTGGAATCATCCATAGTCCATACATTCCAATGCATATACTTTGGTGCATCGGCGCAATCTATTCACTACGTAGCCAGCCTGTTAAGAATAATTTGTCTACTTGCGTTACTGCATCTATACAATTGTAAAATGACTGGATATCATCTTCATTATTTCTGTAGCATGAGCATTTTCATCTCGAGCCTGAAATGTCACTCCTCTTTGACACCTCCTCCATAGAGCCTATAAAATGTCTGTGGTCTTCAGCTTCTTGTCTCTCTTCTAGGTGCGTCAGCTCTGCATTTCATGACGTCACCAATCTTCTCTTTTGCTCAGTGTTAACACTTCCTCTGGGATTTCATTCAAATGGCCATCATATTGTCGTGGATGCATGTGTGGCTTCCTCGATGGGAACGTTACTTTCCTAGATTCTTTTCGGCATAGGTATTTTCACTGGTACTGCACGTGTCTCACACTCTGGCTCCCAACATATAGGCAGCATAGGGGAGGAGCTTTGGGTCGGGGTACTTGGCTCCACCTCTACACTTGTGAGGATCGATCACCTAATTAAGTGACACTTTGTGGTGTGGGTGTCATGTTAATGCTATTTTTACCCCCTCCCCAACGAATACCTATTGCAAAGTTCCTTTCTGCCCACCAAACCATTCTCCAAAGCCGAAGATCACTGCTAGTTAAAATTAACAGTTTGCAGTGGTATGAGCCCGCTGCAGTGATCCCTGTGCAGCCCGTAGGTTCCAAAATTAGGACTATGTCTCAGCAAGTTAATGCATCGACTGCAGAACTTGGTGTACAGCCTGCATGCCACGTTCTGAGCCCTGTAAAATAGCTTAGTGGGTTGATGTACTATCTCCAGCGATCTATATAAACTGCCAGTTTTAGGACTTATTACTCAGCTTATCCTTTTGAGGTTGATAACCTGAGTACTAATGGGTTGTGGCAGATGTCCTTCAGGAAGCCAGGGGCCACCTTTTGTAGTGGTTGCTGTATGCCTCCTAATTACTCAATTGTCTCTTTACTTTGGAGCAGAGTGGACTCTGTGTTCCATGCTGTCCAGTGTACTGAAAGTGCAATAAAGTGCATTAATAAAGTCTTTGTAGCGTTGTTTTATCGCTTTTTTCAAATCTATATTGATTCCTTTTGTTAGAGGCCATACTCATTTGATGGGGTGTATTTACTAATAAACAAATGTTCCACTGTAATGCACCCATCTCCTTAATCAACGAAAGCCCAAGCTTATGAGGGATGCAGCACAGTCCCGTGCTTGTGCCACGGCCACCACATCACTCACTCGGACCAAGCAAGTTCTCCTTTGTTTGCTCTGACTCAAGGGATAGCCATCCATTTTGCTCCAGATGTCATGATGAACTACCTTCACAACACTGATGAAACGACCAAACTACATTTAACCTATGTGCTGCTAGCCGCAAGCCTTGTTCCCTTCAGGAGAGCCTGAATTTACCAGCAAAAGCACAAACTGGAGTCCCCTCCATTGCGTCCGCTTTCCGCTTCTTTCCTCTTCGCATTCACGATCAGGTGATCAGATTCCTCCAATCTCCTGTGCAGTGTTTGCAGAGTACTGGTCTGATGAAAGGTACTGCTTCGTGTACCACAGTCTCGCCGGGATCAGTGTTCGAACTCTGGCTGCCAGCTCCTGCAGTATCCTTTTAGCAGGCCCAAACAGTTTCTCTTCTGTGGTCGAGGTGACCTCGGGGGATCTGCTTGTATGCATTGTTTAAGTGTACCAGTGGTTCCAGTTTATTTTTTACGAAAGATGTTGGAGCTTAGTTACCCATAGTTCCTATTTCCCTGCTAGAGCCCTCCACCCCTCCGAGAAGCGGAGAGTTGGAGTTCTCCAAGCAGAGAGTGGGGGCAGGTCTCTATCTTAAACTGGTGCCCCTTTAGAACAGCCTCCCTGCCCCTCTCAGACTTGAGCCTGACCTCCTTAAGTTCCGGAAACTACTCAAAACTCTGCTTTTCTCTACCTCTTTTCCTTCCCTGCTAATCACTCCACTGCCGCCGAGACTGGCGGCCTGGACCTTTATGAAACGGGTACCAGACCCCTGTCCAGTCGACACAAGCACTCCCTCTCCCCCCACAGCACTGCCTTTGTGGGCCCCCTACCTGGCGGTTGCATCCCACCGTGGGATTCCTCCAGCCTAGCACTTAGCCAGTGGCGGCCTCCCCACCCCGCCTCCCCCGGCACCCCTTGGCACTTCGTCCCTGGCTGTCAACAGCACTTGACCATACCTTGCTCCCTCCCAACCCCCCCCCCTTCCCCACCTCCCGCACTTTACGTCTCTTCACAGCACTTGCATGTCTGAATGTCTCAAGGCCTAGTACGACCACGATTGTATATTTACTGGGTTTTGTTTCGCTTTATTATTTACTACCCTGTTCACCCACCCCCAAACCCCTGCCCCCAGCCCCCACACTCTACCTTGTGGAGCCTAGAAACACCATTTTGTTGTATAGGCCCCAAACAAATGCTCAATAATTTAATACAAATAAATACCCATTCAACCTTCTGTGCAACGCGCATGTTTGGTGGCAGAGGCGCAGCCGGTATTGTTTTAACAAGTGGGATCTGAAGCTAATGGAGTTGGGCCCACCACAGTGACATTAACATATCTAAATGCCCACACTGTGCTGCTGAGTGGGCATTTTTCAGATTTTGGGTGGGCCTTGCCTGCTCAGGCCCTATCCTGTCTATGACTCTGTTTGGTGGTCATCCATCCCACTTAATTTCTTCTTGCATGTTAGCCGTTTCTGACTGCAAGTTGCTGAGCAGTGAAACGTACAGACTGCATGCACTGTGTGTGTTAGAAGGGACCGGCCGGCACACATTGGTGTGAGTTGGATTGGTTTCCGAATATCCCTTCGTATCTTTCAGTGTAAAGCCACATTTTTCAGAATCTCTAGAAGGGATTGGCTGACTGCAACCGGAACAAACATTGGGCGAGGCTTCCTGTAATCAGATTGGTTTCTCATGATCCGTCCTTTAGTGCGCTTCCTGTAAAAGGGGAACATTAGATAATGTCTCGTTGTTGTGCTAAAGAGGGACGCTTTCGCTTCTGCTTTCCTCATTTGCTTTCTGATGTTCACCACCCACGCGCAATATTCTAGGGTGCTGCGAGTTTATGGCTTGTCAGACTGCTGCAGCATAAAACCCTTCTAATTCATTGCTGGTTGTTGTTCAGTCCATGAGTGAAATTGATTTTTCTAGTGAACCCAAATCGGTCCTGTCAAGGAAAACGGACGCCGCCAGGAGCACCACCAGCAAGAGGCACTAGAGTGGCTGTTGAGTAGCTCTTCAATCATGAAATGTGACCCAATTTCCACGAGCAAGCCAACTCACTGCGAAGGTCAACAAAACATGCAGCACTATTCCAGCACATAGTGTAGGGGACAAGATGGCGGTTTCTTTACTTCCCAGAAGTAAAACAGTGTAGGGAGACAGTTGCAATTTCCGTGAACTACAATACTGGTTAAACGTGGTGCCTCACTATGGCCATCCCTGAGGGCTGCAGAACAAAGTAGAGTGGCCAAGGGAAACGCTGCCTGGGGCGGCACAGGTGCAAGTGTCTTGTACAGCCAGTGGCTCTAGCTAATTTGAAGAGGGGCGACTAAACCGTTTCTGTGCTGGGTGCCCTCTTGATTATGGATCCGGAGTGGTTTGAGGAGGATCACCCTCACTTAGTCTCCATCATAGGCAAGGGGGCCATTGCATGCAGCACCCATCCCTGGACTCCAGCAAGGAGGTCCCACGGTATAGTTGGATTTTACTCCCCTCCAAGATGCTTCTCCCCACAGACACCAGGGAACCCAACTCCCTCATAAAGACTGTGGCCCTTGGAAGACTTGCACCCCCATCGGGGACTCTCGAGCAAGGGTGAGAAAAAGCTTGAATGTTGGGGTGGTTTACGGGCTCTTCACCAGGCCCCTGGGAAACGGACCAATAGAATGTTAGTAAGCAAGCCAGTTATGTGCTAGGTAGAGAGCTGGTGACACCCAGACCAGCAGAGTGGCGGTGGGTGGGTGTCTGGCGAAATTGAGGGGGTTGGGGATGAATGGGGGAGGGTGGAACTGAAGATTAAGCTTTGTGATAAATATTAGGAGAGAGGAGAACAAATCAAAACTAAATTGGTGTGCTACAAACCCGCGGTAAGAAGCAAACCTTACTGTGGGCTGAATAAGACCTTTCCAACTTGTTGTCAAGCATTTTCCTAGTGATTCAGACTGATACTCAAGTTGTCTGTCACTGACCCGGAAATGTTTTCATAAAATGTTTTCCTCTATGGTGAAATGCTGACGCCATCTTGAAATGGAGTCTGCTACATAGGGTTGCCACCTGACTCCATGTCGGGATGCCACACCCCAGGTCTGGGATTTCACTGCTGCATCAATTGCCTGCTGGGGCCTGTACTGATGGGTCACTTCAATTGACTGAAATAAAACTTGGGTAAAATCAAAGCTTGGAGGTATGTATGTATGTATGTATGTATTTAGTTTTTGTAGAGCGCCGGTAGCCCGCGGGCAACAGGGCGCTTAAACATACGCAACAGATACTATGTGACATACGACATTTAATGGGTCTGCTAACCATCGGAAAGCCTCTAAGAGGCATAGTCACCCGATTTCTCATCTGAAAAGGTGAGTCTTGAGCACCTTCCTAACGGTGGAGTGATTAGTTTCCAACCTCAGGGGTTCAGGTAGAGTAGGGTGTCCTTGCTGGCATGCAGTCGGGTAGCAGCCCCTAGTGCTACACCTGTAACTGATGACTCCAACTCTTATCTAATGGCTTGCTTGTGCTCCCTCTTCCCCCTCCATTTCTCCTATGAGCTCCAGCGCACACCAACCTGCCCCTTCTCCCTTTCTCTGCCTGTTCCATACAGATGGAGCGAATCATGTACGTCTCCCGCGATGCTCAAAAAGGTGCATTTTCTGTTTTCCTGTCCTGGGGAGTTTAATGGACCCTTTAATAGAGTTGAAAAAGTCTGCAAGATGAAATACTTGGCAAAGAAATTACATTTCTGCATTGTGGGTAGTGCACACCGGCTCCTACATCGGGGGCATGCTATGTAGACTGCTCGGTGAGAGCCCACAGACAAGGCACTTTTTCTACTTGACGAATGGGTGCAGACATTAGGTTAGCATTGCATACTCCTGTGCTTGTCGCTCAGGGATCCCGTGCAGACCTTAAGTCTGCTGTGCTCCCGGGGGAATACATAGTCCACCCATGGTACAGAGATGCTGCAATAGGTTCCCTGTCATGTGAGCACAGAACACTTCAGCAGGGAAATGGCAGCACATCCAAATGTGCCTGCATCCATCTTGCCTTCCAGTAAAACAGCCATGCAGCCATCCACCTGCTCCATAGCCCTTGTGCACCAGAGGGCTCCCATTGGAGGTGTGGCAAGAAAGTGGGCGAGACTCCTATTCGTTAAAGGCATGGCCAACATCAAAGCCCCAAACATAATTCAGCTGAGCCAACTAGCCTCAGGGAATCCATGGTCCACACCAGTCCTCCCTCCACAGGTGCAGACCATTGCAGGAATCCCAACCATAGCGGATGGAACACTGGTTTGGAAGCCAAAGCATTCAGTCAAACGGTGTCCATATATGGTGCAGGAGTTGGAAACATTCATTTGAAGGGAATTGTAGAGCGGGAGGAGATTGGGGATGGAGGTAGTAGTGTAGTGGATGAAGTTGGTGAGCAGGGATGAAATAAGGCAGGAGGGGCAATGGAGGGCCAGAGATCGGTTGCCGGTGGTAGGACATGGGGAAGAGGTGGAGTGAGACTGGGCGGTGGGTAAAAAGGAACTTCTGTGGGCAAGTAAGGCCCAATGAGACAGATCAGCAAGGAACCAGAGATCATGTTTGGCACAAGGGGGGCCTGATTTGAAGAAGCCAAGCGGATAGTGGGAGGAGGAATGAGCCTGTGATGTGGAGAAGGACCAGGACAGGTGTGATGGGAGGGTGGGTGCCTTGACCTCAGGAATTGACTATTGGGAGGGCCTCCATCACTTTCCTGCTGCTTTAGGTGACGGTGGCCCTTTGTAGCCATTTTGGGAAAATGTCAGGGTGAATACCCAGAAGTCCTCACAAGCTAAAGAAAAGGCAAGAGAGTGAATAACTAGGGAGGTCAGTGGGGAATGACCCCGAGGGGGAGCCTTTAAACCTGACCTAAAGCCCGAAGGCCAGCCATTTGTGTGGGGTGGAGGGAAGCTGAGGGTTTAATAGTTTCAAACCTGGGCTATTCCCAAATGAGAATAACCTGAGAGAAGGTTGTGGAAACCCCATAAAACGGACTGTATCAAGGGGCAGGGGGTTGAAGCAACTCAAAGGCGCAGAGGTAGGGTGCATAACACCCTCAAACCAGACCTGAACATATTAACTGATTTTCCTTGGGGGCGGGGGGTTTGGGAACAACTTTAAAACACTTGTTCTTGTTACAAGAAGACTGGCATTTCAATGCCCATTGATTGTTTTACACACCTGTTATTTTCGTAAACAGAGCTGTAGTTTACGTTGTTTCCATCTTAGCTTGGTTATTGATTCCTGGCACTGTAGTGTTACCTTCTGTTTCAGGTGCTGGAAAGAAGGGTGTCCAATGCCCCCCACTGCTGAGCTAAGGCCGCAGCGGTCGGCCAGTCCGGGGTGAACACAGTAGCAAAGACTATATCCCCCTGGCAGCACCTGCTGTTGGCTGGCTGGCGTGGGCTGAATTGCCAGTCTGAACTGGTTTCCGATAATCCGCAAGCATATACGTCTTGGTGGGGACCTCTACCGGCACTTGCCGCATCTTTATGGCCCATATCATTACTTGGGGAATTGACCCCCTCTCACTGATCTGTTTTAGAGCAGTGCCAAAGTTTGCTCGGACTACAGTACCAGTAAGATGACGTAACATGGCTGGGTGTGCAATGGGCCAATGTCCGGTTTTGCACCATTCTAAGCCCAGCTATTGTTTTACTCCAATGCAAAGACCGCAGACCGCATTGGGTAACCGCACCTCAGTGGTGAACTGCAGCACCAGTGGACTGACCAAACATGGCAGGTCTTGGCCCTGCTACAAGAACATTCACATGAGAGATGACACCAGAACCAATAGTCTTTCCTGCACTCTGAACATCCATGTACATCCTTTCCTTGTCTTGGGAGGATAGCCTGGGGGCAATGTGCTCGCCTTGGAAGCAAGACGACACGGAGCAACACAGGTTCGATCCCTGGGTCCACGCTTAGAAACCTCTGGGTATTTAGCGCGTTATAAATAACCTATCATATCATACATCTGTGCCACTGATTCGAATACCAAGCCTGGCTTGCCCTAAAAGTAGTGCCACATTAGACTTAAAAACCTCAGTATACTCCATTTTAAAACTGACCCATTTTGACACGGCACAGCTTTCAATATTGCAACCTGTCCTAACATAAGTTGTTTGTCATTGCAGGATATGTCATGGCATATGTCCTACTATGTAAAAGAACGTGAACTAAAGACTCTGGGTAAGGCTCTTGTAACTAGGACTCATGTCTGGCAGAGAGTCTCCCAGGACCCCCCTTGTTATTTGCATATCTCAAGTAACTTTGGGTCTCACCCTAAGTTACTAGGGGAATCCAGACGTGGACCCCTTGCTCCCTAATCTTAGAGAGGCACAGCTACACCCTACTGATGAGGTCCAACCAGACCGAAACACGTGTCTGGGGTTGCTGTTGGTACTCTTGTTCAGAGGAGAATTGCCTAGCATTTCGCTGCTGGACTGCCCCAGGGCAGGACAAAGACTGATATGTTTGGGATATTTCTTCTCTGTGAAAGATAGTGAGCTAAAGACTCTGGGTAAGGCTCTTGTAACCAGGACTCCTGTCTGGCAGAGAGTCTCCCAGAACCCCCCTTTTTATCTACTATGTAACATGGCATGCTGTGCTAGACTCCCAGTAAGCTCCCCGTTTGACAATCCCAGTCACCTCGACAATACCAGTAAACTCCAGCTAGCCTTCATATTCCCAGTAAGTTCCCAGTCTGAAATTCCAAAGAAGCTTCCAGTTTAGAAAACGGCGTTCTATGCTAAATCCGCCCCACGTGTCGTGTAGAGCGGCCATTGAAGAAGCCCCTCTTGCGCTGCTCAAAATGAAAATCCACAACCAGTGTGCCCTACGGGACGCCACATTAAGCAGTGTGATGAGGCTCGCAATGCAAGACACGCATTTCCAAATACTTGGGACAATCTAAGGATGTATGAACCCATAAGGGGATAGTAGTAACCGCCTTGGATGCTGCTTCACAAATGCGAGGCAAGCCAAATGTGAATTCAAGTAATAAGAATCCAGCGAACATTTTTGTGTGCAATTTAACAGTGTATTTTGGGATAATACATTTCTAATTACCCATTAATAAAAACAAATTTTGGATGAAAAGATCGTAAAGGGAAACCAGCAAAATATTGGCGAATGCACCACTTATTTATTTATCTATTTTTGTTTAATTCCAAGAAAGAAATCTGTTCTGTGGCAGAGTGGGCGGCTGTACTCTTCGATTAAAAGGGGAAACACCGAATGGAAACCTCCGAGTCATTTTTGGGTCCAATTTGCTGCCTGGTTGTGGTACTTTGTGGTGCTGTAGGAGGATGCGTGTGTTTGCTGTCGCTTCACACTGGATTGGGGGGTAGCTGGGGCGAGTGACCACAGTAGGTCATGAGGTCTGCAACTTTAATGAGGCCGGAACTTAAAGCACCAATTTGAAATTCACATCTTTATCTCCGTGGTGGTCGTTTTATGACCTAGTGACCCAATTCTGTGTATAAGTGATTTTAAGAGTGGTGTGTATTTCTAAACCATTGATTTGCCAATCTGTGAGATAGCTTGGTGTGTAGAACACTAGCTGCAGAGTTTTTTTTTTGAGTTTTTTTTTTGTTTGCTCCCTGCAAGTCACATGTATGAATTGTGCCACATGTATGAATTGTGGGGGGCACGCACAGCTGTTCATCCTTCCATGGAGCACTATATAATTAGACATTGGCCCTCACTACAAGTCAGGCGGTGGACCATGGTGCTATTGGCACCATGGTCCATGCCGGATTCCGCCATGGTGGATGGCGGAATTACCGCCCCATTCCAAGGTGAGTGGGGCGGTAATTCCCCATTCACCATTTGCCCTTCCCCCATTCCCATTTTTGCCCCATAGGGCATAATGGGGATGGGGAAGGCGCTAATTACGGCGCCGTAAATTACGGTGCCGTAATTAGCACCAAGGTCGCTTAGCGCCTTGGACTTTAACGCCTGCAAAAAGCAGGCGTTAAAGTGTGAATCGGGCGTTAAGGGTTAACGGCGCCGACTGCGCCGTTAAACCCTTAACGCCTGACTTGTAATGAGGGATTGTCCTTATTTTTAGCAGCAATGGTCGCAGGAATGTGTAGTGTGTACATGCTCGATTGTTCACAACACTGAGTGGTATCTTTCTCCTCCCAGGCAGGGGGCCAGCTCCACTCGGGATGAGATCGCTGCTTCCGCGTTCCTGAGCGCTCAGCTGGACGAGGAACTTGGAGGTGGACCTGTGCAGGTAATTAAAGCCACCCAGGTTTTATGACTCCATGGTTTGCGGCAGTGAAGTTTGAGGTTTGCCTGCAGGGCTCTGGAATTGTGAATATTTGTGCTTTGAAATTTTAATAAGTGTGGTGTTCCATTTTTAAGAAGGCATGTTTTAAACGTTTCAATAATGTACTCATTGATAGTAATTGCCTGTTGCTTCCTGATCCATTTCTTGGCGGTAGAACGCACTGGCTCATTGCCAATATTGCTCAGCTGCATCCTGTGACTGGCTTGGAATTGGCGCCTGCCTAGGCTGGTGTTGGTTGCCAATATCCCATTGGTCACAAGTGAATCCGTTCCATGTGCGCAGTCGTCTCCCAACCTCGACTTTCAAGACATTTTGCAGGAAGCTGACTGGGGTGTAGAAGGAAACTCGAGTTACTTTTTTTCTGAAGCAAGAAGTTCCATTTGGTCGGAGCTCTCCAGGGCCATTTCATTTTCTTTCTGCACCAGTGAGGGTTTAAAAGTGCTCTTGGCCATGATGGGAACTGTGGCCCCCTCCATTACTCTGCTGGACTCTGAAAGTGCAGGGGCCTCCAACCTGTCTGCCCCAAATGTTTTAGACTACGATTCTCAGGACCGCTTACAAACGAGTAGGCTGAATAGCGCTCAGACGGGCTGTAGTCCAAAACGCATGGAAAGCCAATGGTTGCAGACCCCTGTGCATGTTTAACTTCTAGAGCGCTTTTATGTGTACCCTTCATGCGTCAAAATAGTGACTTGGTGGACTATAGGACTTTACGTTACAGTACAGAAGTTTCAGATTTTTCAGACTACAAATCACATCCGCCCGAGCCATCATAGTCGACGTGTCCTGGGAGGATAGCTCAGGGGCAACATGCTCGAGACGACACGGCGCAACACAGGTTCGATCCCCGGACCGCTGGGTATTAAGCACGTAATAAATAACCTATTGTGTCATATCACAGTGTGAGGAATCGTGGGAGTTGTAGTCCAAGATATCCAGAGAGCCTCAGGCTGCAGGCCCATGTTAGAGATTGGGCAACTGAAGTGCAGTTTTTCATTTCTGATGTTCTTCAAGGTTCCTTCGTTAATGCATTTAGGCTTTAGATCCAAAGAGATTAAAAAGCCACTTTGAATGTGCTTGGGTGCTGGGAAACTCTCCTGCTACAGTGTTTAACATCTGATCATAGTGGATTCTAGCCAATCGTGGCCCCTCTTGATCTCACACGTGTTGGTCAGATAGACCAGAAGAATTATGAAGTGATCTGCTCATTTAGCCGCGCTGGAATCCTGAGATGTGGCAAATTTCCTGTGTCACACTGACCGTTCAATCATTACCCAAGACCAACAGACTCCTGTCAAAAGGAATCCCATTAAAGTGAGAGGCCATGAAACGAGACCCGCATTAGCGAAGGGCAGAAGCTGTAATCTGCCACAGAGAAGGTTATGCCAATGTAAGAATGAGGGTGTACCCATCACTGCGTACTAGTAATACCTTGAAACTGCACACCTGGATAGTTCTGCACAGCGGAGACTAGTGGAGTCTGCTGGTGTCGTGCCACAAAGCGGAATCCTTCAAAATTGAGTGTGACCTTTGTGTCTATGGGAGAGTGGTCTGCGGATCTGTTAGGATCTTGGATTCCAAGGTACTGTATCATTTAAAGTGTCCAGCAAGATCCATTTTCTGGGGTCAAGAGTAATTTGGGTGCAGTGGGTGTAGGACTGGAGCAGGGTTTGGATATGATGGTAAGAAGTGGGCATGAGAAAGTTCAAAGGTGAGTAATTGCAGGCATTGCAAGGGACACTGGCTGTCCCGTACACGAACAAGACGGGGGAATGCAACACAGCAAAAAGTAACGAGGGTGGTGTTGACTACGCGAGAGGTTGAAGGGGGCAGGAAAAAACAGGAAAGGGGGGGGAAGGAATAGGGAAAAAAACATTGGTTAAATATCCCTTCCACTATTTACTCAATCCCCCCTCTCGCCTGTCCGACAAGGGACATTTAACCACAAACAAAACAAAATCCACCAACCCACAAAATTTGACTCAATTAATTGCGGAGAGAAATTCAGCAAGCACAAACATTCAATGTCAATTGAGGTTTATGGGTTTGAAAATTCAATAAAGGGATATTGAACAGCAATGATATCCTGAAAGTACTGATCTTCTCAAACATATGATTTACTTTGACCTTTTCAAGCATATTCAAGAGAAAAGCGAAGTTTGCTTCCTGCTCTGCTCCATGTGAAAATATTCAAATAATTATGCAGATTAGTTAATTTTAACAAACATTTTTGTAGTGTAGAATGAATCTACGTCTATACCAGGGGTCAAGTCCTAAACATTAAAGTGGGGGGACTCCTCACTAAATGCAATGGGATGTGACGTCACCAGAAATTAGCATATCGGGGTGAAACATGCACATTTCATTAAATTGGCTTTGTATAACCACCTAAATTGCACAGGCAGGACAAATGGCATTTGACTTTCATAAAATCAACACACACACACAAAACCAAGAGAGGATATTTTCTTCGAAAAGTGTTTTTGAAAACGTTAAAATGTGTGCACGTTTTAAACTCCAAGAACCAATACAAATGTTTTCCCTGGGACTTGCAGTACCGAAATGGGTCATTTTACCTTT
Source organism: Ambystoma mexicanum (assembly GCF_040938575.1). Classification (NCBI taxonomy): domain Eukaryota; kingdom Metazoa; phylum Chordata; class Amphibia; order Caudata; family Ambystomatidae; genus Ambystoma; species Ambystoma mexicanum. The sequence continues at coordinate 150,397,979 of NC_090929.1, read as the reverse complement.
AGTTGTTTGTTTTTCATCAGGTTATATAGTGCCGTGGTGAAGTGTCTGTTCTACAAACCTGACGACTGTGTTTTGATCCCTGAGGGCAGCTTTAATTCATAAATTCAAAGAGCACATTGAATGTTTCTCATTTTAGCTGGGGGGAAGTTAGTCCCCCCCCTCTGAAAATAGTGGGTGGACTCTGTCCCCCCGCGTGTACCCTCGACTTGAGCCCTGGTCTATACAATAGAAAACAAAACCAAAAGTATTGAAACCTCCACCAAATGGGATGGGGCACCCGGGTAGCTTCATTCCTTTAACTTTTCCCTGTCCCAGAAACTTTAAAGCAGCACCCCAACTTTAAAAAGAACACTGTTTTATACAAAGCTCATACTCCCTACCCTTTTTGCAGACCATGATGCAAAATTCAAAACAATACAAGTGTTGTGCACAAGATTGCCATTGTTCACAATCTGTCCAATCCCATTTCTGTAGCCGAAAGTAGACTGCCTGCATGTTCACCCATCGCCTCTAGTTCTAGTATAGATTTGTATTTGGAGTTATGTACAAAAAGGGATTATTTACTTGGCAACCTCTACTAGTAAATTAATCCTGTACTCCTGCCTCTCCAGCGATGTGCTCCGTCAGACCCGATGCAGGGACTGGCTGCCAGGGATTCCTTTCCCTGCAAGCCTCAAACTGCCCGGAGTTCAGGACATGCCTGCTACTCTCCTGCCTGTTCCAGAATCCTAACTGGTCTCCCTCCAGGCTCACTGAACCGAAGAACATAAAAACCCAAGCAAGTCTGCTTTACGCTGTTTCATATTAATGAATCTTAATTTATGGGATCTGCCAAATGTGTGGGTAGAGCCCTTGGTGTTGGCCTGGATTGCTTTTAGGTTCACTGGTTGAGGCGAGGCACAGGCAGAGTAAATGAGACGGAAGGATTGTCTGCTAACACCAAATGGCCATGTTCTAGACCCAAGTGCCCTGCTACTCCTAGTGCGCTTAGCTGGCGCAGTTGAAAACCTTTGAATCGAAGGCTTGTGTTAAGGGCTGCAATACATTTGAGTGAGTGAATGAAGCACATTTTGTGCAGTGCAGATACATTTCCTGATGTGAAGATCTACATCTTAGTCTGCAGTGAATATTTGTTGGGATTTGCCGATTGATGGTCCGCACCTTTCTGCTTTGTGCTCCTGCCACCAGTTGGAGCTGAAAGCAAAGTTAAACAAAGGACCAAAACAATTCATCCAAATGTTGGATGGACACTCGCACCGGTCTCGTGCCAAGTGAACTCTACAACGCATCCTTCATTTTCTGAGATATTGACCACTTTCCTGCAGAAGTATAGAAATGAGTGGTTGCTAAACTCCTCCTCAGCCCCCCACTATTATTTAAACTAGCAGTGGTCTCGATCATGAAGGTGAAACGGGCCCAACATGAGTGGTAAACCTCCGTCAACTCTAAGGTAGCGTGGGCAGAGGGTCGTCGAATCTTGGAACCATCCAAAAACCAATAGTACGGTAAGTGCCAAAATAAACAATGTCCAATCAATGCTCTGTGAAACAAGACTTTAAGGGCAAACAAACTAGTAAACACTAACCATCCACCCCTGCAATAAAATGCAGAGAACGTAGCCTTTGGGAGAAAAGGGCACTCTGAATTTTCGACAAGACTGGTTTACCTGTAGACCAGTGTTCAATACCCAACCAATTTCAAGAAACTGTCTTTAAGGTATAAAATGAGGTCTTAAACATCACAGAGGCCCATAGAACAAAGCCAGTGAGACAGAATCACTGATTCGGTTCTTTCAGGATCTTGACCATGTCGAGGTAGGTTTCTGAGTGCTTTCCGGTGAGTTGACTTGGCTTTGGGTTGGGGTTTGGGTTGCTGAGGTGTCTCAACTGGATTCAAAGTGATGCAGATCAAAATTTGGAAACTGCTTTAGGCTCAGATGGGTTTAGGACAGTCTGCTGATTTTCAAGTCTGCCTGGCTCGATGGCTCAAAAGGGAATTGATGCAAGGAAAGTGGAAATGTGGCTTTTGCAGTGAGCTGGCTTTACTGGGTCCAACGAAGTGGTGTGGTCAAGCCATGTTTGGATTGGTCTAGCTGGTAGGGACATAAAGCTGCTTAAGGTTGAGTGTCAAAGATAGCTTTGCAGTGTCTTGAAGGCATTCGGAGTGCTCAAGCTTGGCTCAAAATTGCTTAGGGAGCCAATGACACCGTCTTTTGGGCGCTGTGGGGCCCATCACCAGATCCCTGAGGAAAGCTAATTAAGTCAGAAAGCTTGTCAAGAACACTTTCAGGGTCCCACTTCAGAGGGCACAGTCCTGGGTGCCAGTGTCCAGCCAGTGCTTTTTCTGCTGCTGGTCACTTTAAATGTTCCCCAGAAGGCGTTTGGGAGAAAGGGCTGCACCCTCCTTGGAGGCCACGGTCTTTCACCCAATGGATGCAGGCCACCAAGTAGCTAATCCAGCAGTCCTGAAAAGGTTTTGTATGTTCAGTGTTGCTGGTTTGGTCCTGCGACCCAGGGTACACTACTCGGTGAACCCTCATTGGGAAACAAGTGCATCAGGCATTGGACAAGGAAAAGAACGAACATGACTCTGAAGTCATTTGTTCCTTTTTGATGCAGAACTGTACAGCCACCAGGTTCTGGCTCTGCTAGCACAAGAGGGGCATTGTGCTGTACCCTCAGCCCAACCAGGGTATCCAATCCACCCATGGCAGGTTGGGCCAATGACAACCAAGCACCAGCCAGATGCAATTTCCGTGGGGAGACGATTGTATACAGGCAAGGGAGGTGAAGCTGATGTAGACTTCCTGTCAGAGGTGTCCTCTCAGTAAAAGTCGTTTTTACACAACTACTCGCCAGAATAGTACATCTCTGCCTCCTAAATGACTCAGTCAGGGTTCTGCCCCAAGTGTAACATTGAGACAGCCACCATCCAGGTGGTGGATGATGGCCTCCAAATCATAGATGGGGCGACTCCTGCCTCCTCACCCTCCATGACCTCTCAGCTGCATTCTACAGTTGGCCACTGCATCCTTGTCTCCCTCCTTGCTGGCTGGATTGGGATTCTCTGGCACTGTTCTGAATTGGTTTACCTCCTAACTCTCAGGTAGACACCAGGTTGTTCAAATGAACTTGTTGTGTTCTAACAGACCCCAGGTCTCCTGCAGAGTCCCCCAAGGCTCCATCCTCTCAATGATCCTTTTTAACCTTTACATGGAGCCTTTGGGCACTCTCCTCAAAGATCCCGATATAGCCATCCACCAATACACGGACAAAGTTGTACATGAGTAAATAGTGCACAGGACATCCTTCATCTCAGCGATTACTTAGCCATCATCCAGTGAACTGCCTGCCTCGAACTAAACCCATCCAAGACTGAATTTGTCCTCCTCACCAGTCTACCTACTAAAAACAACTTGTCCAACAATGGCTCAATGAAATGCACCTCAAAGGATTTGATCCACAATGACTCCTGACAGCAGCCTGTCCTCCCAGAAAGACATAGCCAAGAAGGCCCAAATAGCCTGGCTCAAAATCTCCATCCTTCGAAAAATCAAACCCTTCATCCTGCTGCAGATCCTCTGGACTGTAGTGCAGGCCCTTATGGTCTCGAAACATTGATGGGGGAAAATGCTCTCCTGACGGGGCTCCCAGTTCAGTCCTGAGTAGCATACGGCGTACCTGGCAGTTAAGCTCCACATGTCTGGTGGCACAACCTCCCTGTGAAGCAAATCGACCAACCGGCTTGAATCGCAACTCATCGCAAAGAGAGGAACTGTAAACGATCCTTCTCTTGTCACGCACTCACCCTCTGGAACTCTATCCTGGTGTCAGCTTAGAATGCCCCCACAATTGTCATATTTTGCAAATCTCTCAAACATGGCTCTTCACCAACACCTGACCAAGGACTAATTCCAGTGGCTGCACATACCGACAAACAGACCTCGCAGTACTGCGCTATTGTTCAAAGATGGAATCCCAAATGCTGGCTACCTACACTCTGTGCAGTGCTCTGCTGCTCTCGAGCTAGATCGGTGCTCTAAACAATAACATTTAATTAAAAAAATAAATGAATCCAAAATAAGAGGCGGACATCCATCCATAGCATGTGAATCTCTTAAGAGTCACAAGTCCAAGACCAATTTTACTTATTGATAGAAATAAAATATCAATCTACTTAGTCAGTAATAGTCTTTCTGGTGCTTGTATCTGTGCAGAATCAGTTCCCCACCACGAGGAATTGGATTAAAAAAGTGTACACAAATAGTGGGGGACATTAGAACAGAACTCGTAATTATAAAGTACCTAAACCCTGTAGCACAATAGTCCAGCCTCACAGAATGTAATCCGAGGGTGTCTTCTCAAGGAGTATCCTGGGTATCTGCACACGCAATGTAGGGATAGTATGACGGGTACACACTTGTTGATGCTTTGGGTTTAAACCACTAGTAATACTCCCTGATCACCCACTAGATGCTTGTTGAAGTTTTCCTGATGTCCCACTTCAAGCTAAGACTTTAGTAAGCTATCAGTGGGTTGTAGATCCTCCCCCCCCAACTCTTAGTATCAGTCTGTACTACTCGGGAACCTTGAAAGGGTGGCAGAGCAGTCAGGCTTATTATAAGAGGAAGATGTGAGCTGTAGGTAAGTGCACTGAAGCTAGTCAGTAAAGCACATCAAAGAAACACTTGCACATACATTTATAATAAAATATAGATTTATTATATTCACACAAAAATCACTTTAAATACTTGGCACACTAACACCTAGGAATAATTTAGTATACTTTTTAAAGGCCACTGCTTAGTTTGTAGTTGCTTGCGGTTACATGATGGGTCTATCGTATTAACGGTAATAACGCGCACTCGCAAATCTTGGTAGAAATATGGTAAAGACATTTACACTGCATACATGTATAGTCACTTTTGGGGAGGAAAATAGTTGGTTAGTGTTATACTACCAAGGCATACGGTTATAGAGGCAGTTTCTTCACACAGCAAGTCTTTTAAATTCCAAAACGCAACCCTAGCTAAAGGCAGTTCGGAGAGGGCTTAAAGTCTTGACAAGCTGCAGAATACGTAAAGTTCCTGTGGATGCTTTCGAGTCTCTAGTCTTTAGGATGTAGCAAGATTAACCCAACGTCGGAGACCCTATTAAGGACTTGCTAAAGGGAAACGAGCAGTGGCTTGAGTCTGAGGGTGGCAGGGGTGGGGGTACCCTGGACAGCTCTGGGTGTACTCCAACGCTCTGGAGAGACTTCATAGATCAAGGTAAGCAATACCTTTCTCCCCACAGTACCTTAGGTTAGAAGATGAGATCGTGCATGGATTCTCCTCGATGTGGCAGCGCTGGACCTGACCTCCGGATTCCTTGGTCTGATGATGAAAGGGAGGACAATGGACTGCATTTCTCAGCAGCAGTCTCGAGGGAGGACCTCTGGCACGGCTTTAACAACTTCTCTGGTTACTCTGCGGCTTTTTCTGCAGCACCAACAAAGTATGCGAGTCGCTGGGTCGATCTTCGGTTCCTGCAGTCCCACACTCTGCTGAGGGGGTCTGAGTGAGTTGGATTGTTTCTGTTGAGCATCCTTGTGGGCTCATCAAAGACTTGGACGTATTTGGCCTTTCCACAACGATTCACTCGAAATGGGCAGCAGGTCTCCTGGCATTGAGGTTCCGCGGCTCTGGAAACTCACAGGGTGTTAGGAGATGGCTCAAATAAATTGTTGTCTTGGTACTGGTTGTTCCCACCAGTCAAAGAGGAGTCATCCTCATTCGAGTTCCTCAGTCGCGCAGAAAACCCAGTTCAGACACCACTGGTCGCTTCATGGTGTTGCAAAGGGTTTTCAGGCGTCTCCGGTCATCATCTTCGGTTACATCAGTTTCCAGTGGCCAACTTGCCTTTCACCTCAGGAGCCTTACCTTTTATACAGCTCCAACACACCTCTCTTCAATATCTCTCTGCAATTCCCAGAAAGGGGTGGGTGGCTGTCTATTTAGGAAAGCAAGACCCCCAGTGTGAGTTGGTTCCATTCAGGCACTCGGGCAGATTTAGGAAAGGGGAGTGAAAAACTCCTCCCCCACCTCCTGCCTGCCCAGACACACTGAAGCCTGGGCAGGGACACCCAAGACTTCCCACCAAAACATACACACAGGCCTCGCCCTCCGAGGACGGTAGAAGAAGGGCTGACAAAGAACAACCATGCTAGTAATGGCAAAAAAAGAAAGGAGCCACCAAGTTGGTACTTGGTGACGTATTGTGTATAACTGGGGCTATGGAAATAGCCTGTAGTAGAACATTCACACAATAGTTGGTAGAACAAATCTACTGCCAGAAGCCCTAACTGGGAGATTGTCTCTCATAAAAGTCACAGGAGCAGAGAGAAGAGGGATACTAAGTATACCCTTGGCACTCAACAGATTCTGGTGTGTGCCAATCTCTAAGACTTTAACGTTTAGGAGAGATATGAAGTATCTATCCTTAAGAACTGTAATTACTATGGGATATAGAAAATCATCTCAAAGGAGCATCCAAATGGTCCCCAGCAACACTGCCCATAAGGAGCTATGTGCTGCAATAGAAAAATACATATGCGTTATAAAGAGAGATGGAGGAAAGTAGACTCCATAGGACAGTAAAACACAAAGGAAAGAGTTCCAAAAGACCGAGCCCATAAGAATGAGTAGAAAAAGTCTCCACTCATTCATTTATCCAATAGCAACGTAGCTGTCAAACATTACATGCACTGATTGAGTTAATCTGTTTCGTGGAAGCATATCCTCCTACTAAAAGGATTGAAATTAACCTGTCTCTGGTTCCTGAGGCATTGAGCTGTCATATAATGACCTATAAAATGTAGGGGAGAATTATTTTGTTAATCTGTAGGAAATGTTTATTTCCGATCACTACTCAGTCCTTGGTTATTTCTATTTCAAGAGGGAATTTTGGAGGCGCTGCTAACCAACGGTTCCCAAGCTCTCGGACAACCATAATGGACCAAGGAAGACTGCTCTTTAGCTACCGAGCATTCAAGAACGTTTTTCCTTTTTTGAAACCAGATCAGTGGTTTGCCTGGTATATAGAGTAAGGTTATTCTAGAGTTTGGAACCTAGCCCTGTACGTGACCATCCAAAAGATTTGTTTTTCTGAAATATGGGGATTGAAAGCATTGAGCACCTGAGGATCCTTTTAATGGAGGAGGGGGGGGTTTCAAAGACCAATAACGAGAGAAACCTGCTTTCCTTTTTATTTTTTAACTTTTAATTTAAGGTACGAAGGATCCAAAGCGACTTCCCTCCCCAGAACCGAGGCATCTGTGTACATAAAGAAAAGCTTTGGCAGATTGTCATTCCATTTTTGCTTCTTGAGGAAACTGAATGAAGGAATGCTTGCCCAGGCCTGCTTTTGTGACCATTCACCATTCATTGAATTCCGCATGAATCGGTCCTCTCCTTGGAGAATCCAGCAACTGAGCACTTTCATGGAGAATGGGACACCATGGTTGCCAAATAAGAAATTGACTTATAGTGGGCAAAGCTCTGCTTTGCCAACATCTGCTCCCTGATGATTTGCCCAACACATTAGTAAAAAAAAAAAAACATTTCTGACGATCATTGATGCCTTTGGTTTGTAGGACTTTAATTGGGCCATTCGTCTTCATACTGAAGTTAAAGGCAATAAAAGGGGGCGGGGTTGTAAATTGGCAGGTTTGCAGCGCATTGGCCCCGGACAATGGACTGGCTTATGTGTGGGTGTATCCTTCTCTTGAGGCTCTGGTGGTCACTGTACTTGGTGTCCTTAACGTTTTGCGTCTGTTTTCTTGAAAGGGCGCGTTCCCACAACACCTGCCTTGGGCCCACTGTGTGCGACTTCACGGCAGCCCACATGCAACACACTAATTGTGCTGTTCATGAACCAGCACTGATGGGAAGTGATGCGCTCGGGGAAAATCGCTGCAGTCTCCTGTGTAGCCATCTCTTTGAACTCGGGCAGTTGTATTTTCCAAAAGCAAATCTTAACCCTGCAAGGAACTGGCTGACTGCTTCAGAGGGAGATTATCCATAATCATTCTCTAATAGCCCAGAGCAAGCATCATATGGGGCTCGAAGTTCGCTTGAAGTGCTGCACTTGCCTCAAAGCCGGGCAGGGAGGATGGCTCAGGGGGAACGCGTTTCTGTCGTGGAAGCAATCCAACACAGAGCAACGCGGGTTCGAATCCCGGTCCCTGATCCACATTTTAAAAGATTAATTGCAGCACTAAAGTCTCCTGTTTATGTCTAACAAACCTTAAGACGACTTGTAATAATGATATACTAGAGCTGTGATTACATTATTTTCTATGTAATGCCTATTAGATATAGTACCTCCTGTACTTTTGTTATGTGAAAGTCCTATTTGGCTACTTTTAGTTTACTGTGTTGTTGGTTTCCTTGACTTTTTGCAGGCTTTTAAAAATGCCGAATTAATTTTGCAGATATTTAAACTTCAACTTCTTTGAAAGCCACAGCTTTTTTCATGTGCGTCCCAAGGTAGCCCATAGGTAGCCCATATGGCTACTGTTGCCGAGCTACTGCCAAAGAGGCCCATTGTGTCCCAGGGTGTGTCTACCGGGGGGGGGGGGGGGGGGTGTTTAAGTCTTGCAAACTAGCTGTTTAGTTTGTGGATGTTCTTTGTATTTTATGATATGATGTGGCGTTTATAACTTGCCTGCATAAGTGTTTCTACGCGTGACAAGACGAGGAGGGGGAAACTAGGAAGGACAGAATAACTATTTACTAGGCCTTGTTGTCATTCAGATCACGCAAGTGCGGGGAAGACGGAAGGGGAGTAGTGCCAGGGAGGGAGGGAGTTGAAGGGGAAGTGCTGTTAACTCACAAGTGCAGCCAGCGGGTGGCTCATTAGTGCAGACAGAAGGGACCGCAGGGTTGCAGATACAGACCCTTAAGTGGGGGCCCGGAGACCGTGCAAGGGCATCTGGACATGGAGGAGCCTGGGCCGGAGTTCAGAGGGTGACCAGTGCACAGAGCAGTCAGCCGCATCAGCACTGAAGAGGAAGAGAGAAAGCGTAAGTGGAAAGGAAGGTCTTGAGTTGCTTCCGGGACCAGAGGTGGTTCTGCTAAAGTTTGAGAGGAGCAGGGAGGTTGTTCCAGAGAGAGGCCCCAGCCGAGGAGATAGATCTTCCTCCAACTCTCAGCTTGGAGAAGCGTCTGACCCCCGGAGAGTTGGAGGTGGATGAGCGAAGAACTCGAGGGAAGATGTTTTGGAAAAGAAAGTTGGAGGTAGTGCGGTCCCAGGCCCCAGAACGCCTTGTGGATGATGCAAAGGGTCTTGAAGTTGATCCTTGCAGCGGTAGGGAGCCAGTGAAGAGGTGTCAGAGCTGGAGAGATACGATCCCTGCATTTGAGGTCAAGGACAAGTCTCGCACTCCTGTTCTGGATAAGTTGTGAAGGTCGAAGAGTAGAGGCAGGAAGATTTAGAAAGAGGCTGTTGCAATAGTCCAGCCTAGAGAGGACCAGAGCTCTGGGGAAAGTGAGGAAAGGAAGAATACCTCTGAAGAGGTACAGCTGATCATGGAGATTTGCATTTCCGGCCATTTTTTCCTTTACAAGTTCTACAGGTGTCTGTGTGTCTGTCTACACCCATGTTTGCCTGTCCCATCTTGATTAGATGGTTTTCAAAACATTGAATCTTGCACTGCTAAAGATTGGAGGACTGAAGTAGCACCCACCACTCTGCGTCTGTAAATCCAGAGGCATTTGTGAACCTGCATGGAAGATGCTGTGCTGATTCAGATGCGTGCAGTAATCCCGTGTTGCCATCTCCTGATCTTCCTCCAGGCAAAGCACTCTCTCCTTGTCCAGGTGAATCCTATTTTAGGCTCTTCACTCTGTGGGAACCGCTCAACCCTCTTCACCGCACCCCTGTCTGTACCCAGTTGAGCTCCTGGTTTCCATGTCTGCACCTAGAACCGAAGTGGGTGCCCATGCTGCCTTCCAGGAAACCAAGCGGAGTTGCTGCTACCATTCGTCTGCACTTCGAGCGACACCATGGTCCGGACTCGTGGCACAGTCCTTCCTCGAGGGTTGCTCTTGCATCCCTCACTACAGCATCACTGGCCGGTGCTGAAGATCCAGTATTCTGCATCGTGCTTCTGCTGATATCCTGTGGTCCATATTGAGTTATCACTTGTGGGTCTTCCCACCATGTCTGGTTCTTTGGAACCATGCTTAGATGCTGAGGAGTTGCATGTGCAGTCCTTTGAGGAACCAAAACCAGAATTAACTCCACTCTGAACTCTCCACCTATGGACCATTTCTCCTGTCCTTTGCACACGTCAACGTACTTTGGTACCTTGGGCCTTGAATCGGTCTCTGGTGGCGGTCTTCAGTACTTTTTGACTCTGTGTGCAGGCCTTCTTTTTAGGTAAAACCACAATGACCGTCTGCTTCTAAGTTTAATCCTTCCTTCTTCGGGTGCCTGGGCACTTAACCTGGGTCTACAAATATTCTGGAGGAATTGTCTATTCTCAATGGCCTCAAAGTTGTCTTCTCTGCCACTCCCATGGAACTTTGATAAACTATCCGCATCATTTTCCCTTGAACTCAGTGCTATGGATGAATGTTCTTGCACTTTTTTATCTCTTCGTTCATATATTTATATTTTCGTTTTAAAGCTTGTTTTCTAAATTTAAAGCCATTCCCTGTAAATGTGTATTTCTTGATGCTTTAACGCGTGCATTTTCTGTGTGGACATCTGTGTGTGCGCTTGTGGGTTGACGAGCTATACTTTGACCACTGTTAGGAGGGTGTTCCTGAAGATTACTGGTGTGGGGATTCCGGAGACCAACTGTCAGCAGTGTGAAGGTCTACTCTATTCGGTAACGTTGGTGGCCAATCTTACTGTAAACATGACTGAGCTTCACGGCTTTGTGCTCTTTGGTGAAAAGGCTGCATTGTTCAGGGTCTTTATTCAAAGTGCAAAATACTCTTTCCCTAAACCTACAAATCCACTCCCTATTCTATAAAAGAAGAAAGTGAAAAGGGTGCTAGTAGGGAAGTCCAAACCAATATACTAGTCATCTGTCCTGACCGCTACTCCTAACCTAACCACTTTCCCTATCAACAAAACTACAAGAAACGTTGGGGAACTGTTACCTGGAGCGAGTGACTACTGGCTACTGACCTTCCTAACCAATTCTCCCTATCTGTAAAGGCTTTTGTCCATCATTCCGTTTCCAGATAGATAGTTCTTGAGGTGCTGAAAGGCTATCCAGATGTTCCACTCCAGGTCTCCCGTGCTCCGTCTCCTCTCACTCCCTCTCTCCCTTGCTCTCTCTCCCTCTCGGGGATTCCTTCATTCTTTCTTCCTCCACGCTTTAGGGTTCTCTCTTTCCCCACTCTGTGGTTCCTCTTTTTCACTCCCTGCACTCCGGTTTTTTTCACCTTCTCCCCTTTGGGTTTATTTTCCAGTTTCCTCACCACTCTGGATCTGTCTCACTCTTTTGCCCACTGTGGGTTCTTTTTTCCTCTTCCTCTTTTTCACCCATTCCCTTTCGAATTTGTCCACTGTGCACCTGACTGCCTCGAATGGTGCTCCGTCACACAGAATCATGCAGGACTTTTGAGTTTGGTTCCATGTCTGCCTTCCGGGACTCTTCTCCCTTGGTTTTACAGTTCACTCTGTGCAGAGTAGCTTACGCAACGTTTCATCTGTCTTCTGTGGATCTTCTTCCTAGCTCTTGCAGCTTCTTGGGGCTGTTTTGCCCGTCCGCTGCTCCTCGGTGTTCTCCTTGTGTGCGCCGTGGTCCTGCCCACCGACTGGCAACACCTTTGACCTCTTTGACGCAGTTAAACTCTGCAGGACCTGCTGAGACTTCTGTGATGGGTAGTCCCTGGGGCGCTCCACCAATTCACAGGAAATTTGGCATGTCTAGGGTTGGAGTAAAGGGTGAATTTAATCACCTGCAAAGGTGTTAGTGAGGGGGGGGAGGGGATGTGTACTTACACCCCTACTGGGGACCCGGTCCCCTAAGGGGGGGGAGGTCACCTCCAGAGGGGATCATGCTTACCCTGTCCCTAGGTGGTGTTAAGTGTAGCGGCCTCACATATATACATATAACCTTAGTTAAATTGAGCAGATTTAATGCAACAAAATGCTTGAGATTAAGCAGGTGTGGGGGAAGTCATGACCAGCTTAACTTGGTGCGCTCCCATTGATGTCCCCCATAATACCATTTTGTATGCCATTGTGAATCCCTTCTCTTACAATATGCATTTGCCTTGCTACGGGAGCGCGCCGAGTTAAGCTGGTCATGTCTTCCCACATCAACTGAATTTCAATGGTTTTGTTGCGTTAGTTAAGGTGCAGTTAAATTGCACATAAGTTTTTCTTCAGTGAATTTCAAGAGTTTTGTTATACCATCGTTTTTTTTACAGGCCACTAGACATGGCCTTCGGCCGTTGTCACTGTACATGTGCCCCCAATATGTTTCTTTTTGACCCATTAGATGGACACTGCTTTCAGCTGTTGCCACTATACATAGCTTTCGGGCCCACCTGCCAGGGCCTTGGTCCCTTGACACTTTGCATGGCCTTTGACCGTGCCCATAGTATATTTCAAATCACTACCTTTCTTACTCACTAGCCTGTCCTTCACCTATGACCATATTCCCCGACCTTCGTTCACAGCCACTTTACATATTACCCCAATGGCTTTCTTCTGGTCCCGCTAGCGATGGCCAGTTTCAGATCATGACCATCAGTTGTGGCCACTCTACATATCGCTCCAATATGTCTCCTAAATGCTCTCCTAGCCACAGCCTTTGGCTGTGCCCACTTTACCATATTGCAGCATTCCGTTCCTTCCAGTAACCCAGTTCCCATATCCTTCAGCCACACCCATTACCCCACCTCACAGTAGCTGTAAACGTTTTCTTTTGTAATTCTAATTTTTTAAAACTTTTAAAAATAAACTTTTTCCCATAAGTGTGGTTACATTTGCAATGCACTACAAATAACCCTGGTTATCCGTAAATGCCTGCAAATAACTGCAGTTATTTTCATGTGAAGCACATTCATTCCTGATCCAGTTTTCTACTATAACCTCGGTGACCTCCAGTATAATGTTATGTGAAAATATTCAAGCACTGAACTTCCTGTGACGGCATCATGAAGGACATGGACAACGGATTAAAATCTTAAAACCTCAGAATTCCCAATGAAGGATTACCTCTTTCCAGCATCCTCTGTTGTGGAAAGGGCCCAGCAGGTAAATCCAGTCACCTGAGCAGTTTTTCAGAGTGACCCAGCAGAGGTCTGAAGGGGGCACAGGAGGAATACGGGTCTCCTCCAGCAGGTAATGCTGCCCAGCAGCCAAAAGCGGCAACAGAGCCATTGGAAGAGAATCCTGTACAGGAGGGTTCTCTGCAATGAAGGCCACGTGAGATCCGTTCACGGCAGACCCATTCCCCCCTAACCCCTCCACTTTTCAGGACTCGTCAACCTCGTTGGACTGGTTCAGATCTGCGGACTCATGAGCTACTGCAGGGTGCCAAAGCAATTTAGAGGGAGGTGAGCCAGCGGTCCACGTCGGTTGAAGGGATGGGAGTCACCTCTACAGTCTTCTGTTCTAGAGGGGCACAGCCTTTGGCAATGAAGGCATCTGGTGGAGTCCTGGCATCCCTGTTGGTTGCTTCAGATCAGTGTTAAACAAACCAATGACTCACGAGCGTCTGTCAAGAAGCTTGCAACATCCTTTAGTCTGACCCTTTTTATACGTTACATGGTTAAGTTATTGAGAGGGGACACTCGTGATGCTTGGGCTTGGCGGGCTGTTACTGGTCCTCTAAGCCACCAGTTGGGGTTATTGGTATCTTCCCTTACTTAATTGAATTAAGAAAAGAGCCTCGTTCACCAGCTGAAAAAGGCAATTTTGGATACAAGGGCGGTATTCCACTATTGGGTGTGACTTTAACTTAATCCCTTTTTACATGCCTATTTTGGCTGGGAGACTGGAGGAGCACTGGACTGGAGCACAAAGCTTTGGTAAGTGGGGAGGGGGGTGCTGTGGCCCTTTCCCAGGTGTGACTAATAAGCGTCCACCCAATGTCTTCTAGGCATTTTGGTATGCCTAGAAGTGAATAGGATGCCCACGAGTTTGAAGACGTAAGGTTTTATGTGAGAGGTTGGGGTCAGTGCTTTAAATCTAGCCAATGGGAGAATGATGATCACTAGCTGGAAGGATGGGGCGGGGGCGGGCATTACAACCTGTGGCTAAACGGTTGCTTCTTAACTTTCTAGTCCTTATAAATGACACTTGGAGCCATAGTGGAACTAAGGGCATGAATGAGTCTGTAAATGAGGTGGGGGGGGGGTGGGGGAGGGGCTGGCGGGGGTGGTAGTGTGGGAGGGTAATACATTTGCCAAAGCGACCTGGAAGCCTCGAGAAAAGACGATGAGAGAAGGATCTAAAACCTTTTTGGAAGCTGGCAGCTAGCCTTCACTCGCAGTAGTGCCAATGGAAACCCGTGTTCAGGAGAAGGCCTGCATCAATTCTTTTGTGACTATCCAGTGAGCTAGAATAAAATGACCGTTTAGAAGTTTGTCTTCACGCGTGAGTCAGTAGTTAACCTGTTAGATGCTAGGGGAACTTTCCAGCGGAAAGAACTGCAGCAGAGATGACACTGCCTTGGAATCCCGCCAGTCCAGGCAAGGATGGTATCCTGGAGATCCATTTAAAGCTCTACAAAGTTATAGGTACTATTGTTGTAATGTAGGGAATTCGGGATCTATCCCACAATCTTGGAGATAAGTAGTTATTGTCCCCATTTCCAAAACCGGGGCCAAGTATCTTCCAGCTTCCAATCATCCAATCACTGCAAGGTTATTTGAAGGGCTGCTGGGAGGATGGCTATTAGAATGGGCCATTACTGAAAACGCATTGGATGAGACTCCCTATGGATTCAAGCATGTGAGTACATGCCATCAGCTTACAAATTGTATATTTAACACCGTCAAAATATGACCTAGGAATTAAATTACATATTTTTTGCCTGCATGAGCTAAAGTAAGGAGTTGTACTCTAGTCTGGGAATAATTGTGGAACAAGTTGGGGAAACCAGCCAATACCATCTCGGAAGCCACAATAATGCAAAGAAAACATTTGGAAAGCTTAGGTGTACAGGCACTTACATTGGAGTGTTTTTCCAAAAAAGCGGCCCCTCAGCCGCATGGCTGTTCAATTTGTACTTCAATTAAATCCGAAATTGAATACGCCCCTGAAGGATACACCCAGTGTTGGTTGGAAGCTCTTTGCGATCTTGTCTTGTGCATACTATTTCGTGATGCTAGCGTGAACACATAGAGCCCTTTAGACACTTTTTTAACCATCTACTATTTGCATATGGAGATCGTTATTGATCCCCTCTCAGCCAATCAGAATGTTCAAAGTGCAGTCCATGACTATGGGTATTGTCTGCATTCTGAATTCTGTGTTCAAAAGCAAACCAGGAATCGATGCAATTTCCAGGCACAATTTCTTTTCAGCAAGACAATTCATGTTGGGAAGGATTTTATTTTGTTGCTCCAACATCTCTTTTAGCACAGTGAGAAAACCAAAATATGGGAAAATGCTTTCCCTTTTTTAATGGGAAGATAGTTTTTTTTTTGATTCAGCTGAAATTAATCAACTTTTCAATATTTTTAACATAAAACAATGTCATATAAGCAAAAAGGGAAATAAAAAAAAAGACAAAATTAACTACTTCGAGCTAATAAAAACCCCATCTAAAATAACACACACAAAACTTAATACTCTCAGCTCCAACCATTTCACACATCACAGAAGGGAAGCTTTCAAGAATATTCAGCTGAGCAAGTGGCACAGTGTCGAGTAGCACCATGTCATGATTATGCTTAACTTGAGTTTACTGTTTTAGAAGTTCTGTGCATATCACTGTCCATAGATGTGTATGAATGGTTCAAATAATCATGGATAGGGCTGTTCATATCTTAACACGCAGGTAATACCCTTGCTCTATTAGACTTATTCTACCATGTCTGAATGATCTAACATCTAACAAAGAATTGCCTGTTGCAATGGGAGAAGCAATAGAAGGAGCACATAAAATAGCTGCCCACCTCATCTCTGCATTCATACGACCAATAGTTTACTTGTACATGACACCTAATGCACAGTCCTTTTAAACCTGCTGCATTATAACAAAGGTGGAGGTGGAAGGGCATTGATCAAAATGATTGCTTAGTCCCCTTCGCCCTGGACACGCACACGAGAATGCACGAATCCCTTTTATACTGATGTGGACTAGATGAAGTTTTGCAAGGCCTGCAGTAGCGACCCTGTACTTATGGATAAGTTGGCCTTTTGAATAGGAAGAACAGTTTTTTTGGTTGCTTAGAAGTTTGGCACTGTTGGAGTTCACACAAAACTTTGCAAACAAGTGACATCAGTGATGTCATCAATGATACCATTTGCGATGTTATCTTTGATGTCCTGGGTGTTAGTCTGAGCAATGCATGGTGTGGTGCGAGTTATAGTTGCATAGTTTACAGGCCAATATCTTTGTTTTTTTGATTTTGTGCTGCAACCAAAACGTCCCTTTTTAACGTTTTTTCCTCTGAAAATATATATAGATGTATTCTTTTGAACATTTACTGGAATGAGTTATTTTACTGTTGTAATTGATATTAATTACATATTCTGCGTTGTATAGTGTAGATCGAGGCCATGTCACCTGAAAGCAACTTTGAGGATCTGTAAATCCAAAATGATATTTATGGCAATGTCCACTTTTAATACACCTTCAGGGTTCATAGATTGAGTTTTTTTTTTTCTTTTTTTAAAATTTGTTGCAGAAAATGGTGGTGGTTGGAGAAGTCCTCTCTGGTGACTTTAACACATCACAGGAAATGACGGTGCAAGATCATTACTCCCGATCTACTGTGTTATATTATCTTGCATTTGTAAAACGCCTCCTGCCATAGGTTATGGCTTTAAAGCGCCTTGCCTGTTGAGGCAAAGGATGGAACTTTCTGTAGGGATCGGGAGGATCAAAGTCAGGTAGATTTTATTTAAAGAGGTCCTTTATTTGAAGTGTTAATAAGCCGTGATTATCAGAACAGGCACTTATTGAAGTTGGCAAAAAGCCAAAGGCGCACTGAGGTTCGGTTGGCTAATGGGAGGTTGCAAATGGCACAATGCTTCCTGTTAAGGAGCTGAATATATTTATTTTTTGGATTTGTATAGCGCACTGCAGCCCAAAGGCATCGAGGCGCTGTTACATGAAATTGTGAGGCTGCTTAGTTCAGGGTTACATTTGAAGGCAGCCCAACAATAAAATGTTCTTAGTTACAAGTTACAGGTGGTTTACCTGGAAGGCATAGTTCATAAATACAAACGTACATAGGTAGGCCGATGCATCTTTATTATATAATATATTACATGGAGGTTTCGTACTGGCTAGTGATAACATCTGGCCACATACGGAGAGACGTAGGGAACAATACCCGAGGTGCAGTGTCATAGAAATGGCATCGTTTTGTTTTCTTTACGGAAGGCTATGTGCGAATCAGTCTTCCTAATGTGAGTGGGTGGAGAGTTCGAGGGCAATGCGGCCACGGTAGGGAAGCTAGTAGCACCTGAACGAACTCTCCGGGTCTTGAGAATGGAAATCCTATTAGTGTAGGCGAATCTAATGGCTTTGACTGAAGTAGGCTTGGCTGTTCTTTGGACCAGGTGTGGGGGGCAAGTTGTGGATGCATTTATGCGTAAGGTAGAGGGTTTTGAAGACAATCTGCTCTTTTATGGGAAGCCAATGAACCTGCCTCCTGGCCTCAGCGATGTGATCCCTTTTCGAGATACCAGTGGCAGCCCTAAGGGCGTTATTTAGTATCGTTTGGATTTTAGAGATGTTTTTCCAGACGTCCCTACAAAGAGGGCATTGCAGTAATCCAATCTTGATCCAATTATTGCTCTAGCAATGGTAAGGCAATTCTGTGGAGATGAAAAGGGTCTGGCTGCATTAAGCAATTTAGAATGGTATGCTGAGGAGGTGGTAATGGCATTGACCTGTCTATCCATAGTGAGGTTAAAGTCCAGATAGACGCCCAAGGTCTTGACTGTTTAGATACAGTGACGGGTATATTGTCAGTAATGAAGGAACTATATTGCTTGTTCATTTTACCCAAGGTGGCTGGGGACCCAATTAACAGTAGTTCTGTTATCTCACCGTTAAGGCACAACCAGTTTTCTGCCATCCAGGTTTGGATAGTTGAGTAAATGGAGTTGAGGGTGTTCAGGTCGGACTTTTAAATGTTGTGTAATTTACATTGTGACGGAAGGGGTGATTAACCCGTCCTTTACTTAATTTGTTTCAGCATTCAAACGTATTGAACTACTCAGTACCACCCCCCCAAACCTATAAGCCATGTTTTTCTCTGTATTCATTGTGGCAATTTGCAATCTGCTCCCATCGCTGCTGCAGATTCTAGACCATGAAAACCGAAAAACAAACTTGTGTAACTTTTGGTATTGCAGGTACGGGTGGTCCAGGGCAAAGAGCCAGCCCACCTACTCAGCCTGTTTGGTGGCAAACCGCTGGTGGTATACAAGGGTGGAACCTCACGAGACGGAGGCCAGACCGAGCCTGCAGATACGCGACTGTTCCAGGTTCGCGCCTGCTCCTCCGGCTACACCAGAGCGGTTGAGGTACGTGCTCGATTAAGTGATCTTTGTCTTGCCCAACTGATGTAAAATTTCCATATTCTTTGAAGCCTGCATTCCTCTTATCAGAATAACCAATGGCATTGCCATTTTATCATGGAGTGTACTGCATACGAAAATTCTGCAGAAGATATCCGTGTGGGAACTCAACTCATGTAGTCTTCTGAACATGGCAATTATGTAGACCCGACCTGCAACCGTTTTCAAAATAGAAACCCAAGGTCCCCTTTGGAGGGCATTCAAGCACATTTTCTGGAACTGCAAGTCCTTGTTAATCAGAAAAACAAGACTACAACTCCCAGAATGCGCTTACTTGTATGAAACCCCAAGATCAGAAATGTAGGGTCATGGTGACAGTAAGTTATCTGGTCTCACTAGTGTTTCATTTCCAGCTTCCTCTTTCTGTGCTGTGTATAGAATCTTTCTTAATTTGTATTAGTACCCGGCGAGGGTCAATGAGCTTGTAAAACTCAAGCTCATTGTTTCTCGCCTGGGCCTTACCTGCCCTAGAAGGCTCAGAGCTCTGCACGGCCCGGAGTACTTCCCGCGAGTGGCCACCCTGGAAAGGGAGATGGGACTACGTGTAGTCCCTTTGCCCTGTTCCATGGCGGTCATTTTTTTGTTTACTTTTTATTTTCAATTTACTTCAATGGCCACCATGGAAAGTGAGAAGGGACTATGCATAGTGCCTTCTCCCCTTGCATGGCAGCCATTTCCTTTGTTTACTGTGGGCGCCACGGAAAGAGAAAATAGACTACATTTTCTGACTGCGGTGGCCATTTGATTTAACTTTTATTTATTTTTTGGCTGCCATAAGCAAAGTGTTTAGCAGCTGGGGGAAAGAAAAAAGTTAGTACCCCGGTCTAATGGGCCAGGTTACTAATGGCAATATGCCCCTCGACTGTGGCCCGTTACCGCATAAGGTAATGCCCCCGCAGCCTTTGTTAAGGCCCTTGCTATGCTCAGGCCTGAAACGATGGGCCCCGGGGGCATTACCTTATGCAGTAATGGCCCGCAGTCTTGAAGCAGATTGCCTAAATAACGGACAACTGATTGAAGGACAATGTCGAACAATTCCAGTACTTTTTTTAAAAAAAAGGAGTTGCCTTTGAAATCACTTGTAGGATCAGCTTCCAGTTTGGTTTTCACTATATCCACTGGTTGCCGTTCATAGACTCTGAATGCCAAATTCTTATCTTTCGAAGGCGTTGCTCAATTGCACCGGCCAACTCCCTTGATGTTCGTGGGAGACTACCTTTTCTTCAGGCAAAAATGTGTTTTTTACCACTTTCTGCTTATTTTTTTTTTTTACTTTCTCCTGCACTAAATTAAGGGCAAGGCAGTGAGGAAAAAACAAATTTTCCTCTTCTTGGTGCTGACTCGCCATCTTTACTGATGGCACGTTCTGAGTGGTATGTGGTCAACAGTTTGAACATGTATGTCTTTCTCTCCTGCCCAGCTGGATCCTGTGGCTGCCGCTTTGAACTCCAACGATGCCTTTGTTCTGAAAACTCCATCCGTTGCCTATCTTTGGGTGGGTCAAGGGGCCAGTGATCCCGAGAAACGAGGGGCGCAGGAGCTGTTGAACATTCTCGGCACGAAGGCTACGCAAGTTGCTGAAGGCAGTGAGACAGGTAGGACATTGAGTTACAGCTATGTAGTGTTGTCACCTGGTCCATCCCAAACCAGACATCTTCTCTTGCTTGTCTTGCAAACGCTTTTATTTTCTGCCCAGGTCTAGTCTAACAACTTGACCAATGACTGAAGGCAAACCTATTGCATACATTCCCTTTTCATTATGACATTTAAAGCGGCGAACAGTGCCCCTGATCCTACATGGCTAGTACCTTTTTAGGTACTTTTAGTCAGTGGGATGGATGATAATTTACATGCAAGCTACTTTTTATCAATTTTTTTTAATCCGATGGGACAACCTTCTAAAGAAAGCCAGCACAAGCATTTGCGAAGTAAGACCATTGTGGAATGTTATGGATAGAGTACCTTTTGAGCATTTTTGGAAGTGTCCAGTATTGCCGCTGAAGGGAGAAGGACAGGTCTCGCTGACTATCCAAGGAAGTCTGGGTTCCGCTTACCAGGAAACTTTAGTTTCTTCCTCTGCCACCCTTGAGATGGATTCTTATGTAACTAAGACAAATGAATGCAGAGTATTGCAAAGGCAATGGTAAGCAAATGGAGGGGGGTGAGGGGGACTGGAGTTCAGAAGACTTGGTTTTTGGGTTGGCAAAAAGATAATGAAAGCAGAGAGGAAAAGCTCTTGGGAGTTTAATCATCTGCTTAACAGATCTATGGGTGTGTAGGTGACAATACAGGGCCTTGCTAATGCGATTTTAGCATGTAGAGGTGACAGAGCTTTTATTTTGCTATATAAACATTCATATTATAAATTGTGTATGGGGGAGAAAGTACCCCTACTGCACATTACAAGGAGATTGAATGTTGCTGAGTTTGTGACTAAATATAGGAACTAAGCTGAGTTTCTTTAGGGCAGATAACTTGGAAGTGACTTGCGGTATACTTTTTACTTCTGTTGCGGGGGGGATTTTATACCTTATCACCTGACACAGGCAGGCAGCAAATCGGGGAGGCAAGGAACGCAGGCTTAGTTATCCCGCATTCCAAGCAGCCATGTGGCTGCTTTCCCTGTGCGACCCCCTCCCACCATCCATTTCCTTTTTTTCTATTACCACCCTGCCCACTCTGCTTGCGACGGCATGTGGTCTGGTAAGTTGTGGCCACCATGGAAATAGAAGAGGGACTCGCATGGAGCCCCACCTACCAGATCCATGGCGGCCATCTTGCTGAAGTATTTTGATTCAATGAACGGGACGCTTCATGTCATCTCGTTCATTGAATCAAAATACACTGCTCTCACTGGCAACCAGGGGTGCTAATAGGGTTATGACCCTCTCTGGCATGCTAGATCTGGTGTTGTTGCCCCGGGGACCTTTGTTAAATGCCCTTGCTACGATCTGGTCTGTAACTCAGGACCCCGGGACGATAATAACCTATCCGGTCGCCCGGACTTGGTCTTAACGCTTAAAGGATGCCATAAAATAAGGATTATTTATCCAATGTATGATCCTCCAGTTGCTGATGCACATTATCAATGTAGAATATGTTTGGATTAAAAAAGAATATACAGCTACTAATCTGTTGCAGGAAACCTGTTTTAGTTTATTAAAATGCACCCAAATGCGTGTTGTGCTTGTAGAAAAAGTAACATGCATATTCGTTCATTCTACTGTTGAAGTCGAGCAGTGCACAAAATGACCTACCATGAACATTTCCTTAACCACCAATGGCTGCAAGTCTCACATAATGCTATTTTACAACAACGGCATGTGAAAAGTTTGCATTAAATTCTCCATTAGCAGATGACCTTCTGCCGTGTGCGTGCTCAATCCAGAGGCATTGTGATGTCACAACAGAATGCTAGTAACTGATTGCAGAGGGTGGCGAATTCATCTTCTTATTTCAGTTCAATAGTGATGTCACAACCAGCCTGTAATAAAAACACCATTCGAAGGCTTTTATACAGGTATTGCTGGCTGCCATGCAGGTTACATTTTTAAAAATGTATTTCCTTTGCGCAAATTGGCTCCTAATGTGATTTCTCCCTCTTCAAAACCCCATAACCTAGATCTGTTGCTCAGCTAGGATTGTACAATAAGGTTTCTAATGAGCCACCTTTCCCAAAGTAATCTTGGAGCATTTAAACTAAAGTTTACTAATGAACCACACAACACTTGATTCAGGCACAGATGCATTAGTATGCCTTACACAGAGGTTATCGCTGAAATCCAAAAAGCAAAATCCCGATTCTACTGCGAAAGACTCCTGAACAATGTAACCCGCAAAGGGAGGATCCCAAAACCATCTCAGAATTCAAGGGCCCATCAGCTCTCTCACTTAATGTTTCCATACTGGAAAAACCTTTCAGCAGACTTGCCGTAAACCTCTCTGGACTGTCCGATTCAAAAACAAATCAGGGCCTTGCATCCCCATAATACCCTTCATGCAGCTCGTTCTACCTCCTAACTTTGCGCTACCACTTGCTTCTTAACTTTGATCTCCTCTTAAAGGTAGAGTTTGCCACACTTGCTGCAAGCAGCGCCTCCGCCTGATCACCAGTCAACCCTCGTCTCGCCCACCCATGGCCTTCCTTAAACCACTTCTTCTCTCCAATTACAGATGTCACCAGGTCTCTCTTAAATGCATCTTTCGCAACAGGGAAGTTCCCCAAAATGAAAGCATCATGTTAACCCTTAATGAAAAGATCTAATCTGGACCCAAGGTCTTCCAAATGATTACCAAACCATCTCTAACTGCAGATCATGAGATTTGTGGACAAACACAAGATTCCTAACGCATCAGAATCTACTTTTAGACATGTTCACCTTCCCATCCGAGATCAGGACAAGGCTTCTGATTGTATAATTCTCTGTCGGCGGCGTTCACCTTGGGTGATCTCGTCATACTTTGGCAATACCTGTTTGATTCTTGAACCTAATACAGTCCTTAAGTGGCAAATGTCCTTTCTTAGGGATTCCTTCCATTCCAAGTTCAAAACATTTCTGTGTACCAGAAGGATCCTCACTTTCTTAGTTTTCAAATTGTAGCGCTCACTTCTTTCAAAAGATTACCGTTACCTGCCATAGTTATGCATTTAGCACCTAACTTCGCTTAAAGGCCCACAATGACTCTGCCTATCTTTTCAAACTCCATAATTGACATCTGGGTGGCTCAACCCACCTGTTTCTGAACTCAGAAATAACATCTCCCCCTTCCACCAGTCTCTGCACTGGTTGCCTGTAAAATGGAGAACCACTTTTAAAATAATTATTCGCCTTCAAAGCACTCCACTAAAAGGGCCCCAAGTTTCTGTAATCAAAACTGAACACATTCTGAACCTTGGCCTCAGATCAGCCCCACTCATGGGTTTGGTGGTACCAATAGTTCTGGGGCTTGTGAATCTACAGAGTTGCATGCTATGCATAGCCCACCATCTAGTGGGTGGCTAGGAGTATTACATATTTTCTGTATGGAAAAATGGGTGTCTTCCTGTCCAGGGTTCTAAATCTAGGGGGGCTGGGAGCAATGTAGCTCATGCTTGTCGCATAGAAGAGCCTGGTTACCTCGACACCCACAGCTATTAGGAGCTCCTACAGGCTCGCCAGGCCAACTGATGCAGAACAAACACTGCTATGTGGATTTCTCAGTTTATTTCTGACACTCTATAAATAAGCATTAGGGCACACATATACGACATTTAAAGCATAAGGGGTCATAAATAATGGACAAAGTGATATATTTGCATTGATGTGTAAGTAAGACTTGCAAATCGCTATGCACTTGCTCCTGGTTCTTCAGTGGTAGCTCTTAGTCACTTGTCAATGATCTCTACCGAGGAGCTGCTTTTAGCTCCTGCTTATCAAATCACTTTTGATCCCTGCTGCCACCCTAGCCTTATCCTGCTCCACTTATGAGTTTGGTGGTACCAGTGTACATTTGAAAAAGAAACTGGGGTGATGCCCTTTGTCCACACTTGCACCACAATGATTGAATTCAGTACACTGGCATTAGAGCAATCCTACCATTTCCAAGATTTCAAAAATCAATTGCAACTTGCTGGTTTTCATACCAAAGATGCAGACCTTGGGTGTCCTTCAGATCTTTCTGCTTGCTCATCTCGAGTAGGCCATTGACTTGCACTCGTTTCAGTCTTTGCTTTCGTAGATTTCCTCCTGGTAATGGAGAGATTACATTTTACTTTTGGGGTGGAAGGGTTCATACCTGGTTGATTACCCCAGACAATTAAGTCACTCAGTCTCTTGGGATGTTATGATGTCGCAACACTGCCGAGTTCTTGATTTACAAATAATGGGTCCACCTATTGTTCCATTGTATGGTCACAGATGAAGGGATGCAAATAACGATTTGTTGAGAAGGAGTTGAAAGCGGCTCCTGGGCACCTAGCGTTAAGCAAGAGCTGCCTCCGGTGAGCCGGGAGCTAATACCTTGTGAGTTGCAAATCTAGCTTTCATATCAAGCATATTATTAGGTTTTTCCATGAAGACCCGTTCGGGTTTCAAGGTCTTCCTTGATGTGTCTTAATGCTTTGCTAAACACATTCCCATATACCCAGAGTTAATGTTACATGTTCGGCATCAGTTGGCCCGGGAAGTCAAGAGTAGCTCTTGGTAGCAGTTTCTGCCGAAGTAACCAGAGGCTCTTCTAGTGTACAAGCAGGAGCTACCGAGCTCCCAGCTCCTGCCAATTTTGCACCCTTCCAAATGTCTCCCATGGGTATGATTTGCCAAATTAAATGTTGGTTAATGAATAAATTGGTTTCCTTGTACAAGATGGCCTTTATTTCAACTCCATTGATCGGGGGAACCCTGCTGTAGGCCAGGTCGTACGAGCATCTGCCATTAAGCAATCACATGCTGGAAGCATGGGTAGGTGGTGAGCCCTGAGAAGGAAGGTTGATCCATCGCCTTAGTTTATCACAGACGAGTAATTGCAGCAGTAACCCATCTCGTACTCCACACAACCATGCTGCTTTTTCTGGATAATTCTTTCTGGTCCCCTATATCAAAAGATAAGTCTTGCCAATTGCCTTTCATACATGCTTGTCACTCTCCCACCATCACAGGAGGCCATCCTAGTGTGGGTCTGGTCGTCGGGGTTGGAAGGAGAGTCATGTTTTGTATCCTCCAACATACTTTCTGCACACCACCAACTCTTGGCTCAGGCATCTGTCAGCAAGCTCCCTTTCAACTCTCAATATATCTGGTTTGAAGCCCACCTTTCTCCCCACCTAGTAGGACCTCTTAAGCACATGTCAAGGCCATCATGCTTCCATAACTAGCTTTAACTAATTCCAACTACACACATTACACTTTCAATCAGTTCCATGGGAGGCTGGATATGCAATGGGAGCTGCGTTTGTTACCTCCCTTGATCAGAACACTTACAACTATAAATGCATCCCAGCATCACCATTGCTCTTCATTATGTTTTACTCCCTTTTTCTTATGACTTGTTTGTTTTGATCTAACCAGTAAAATTACCCATTTGAACTTCTGAACGCACATATTTCTCTTTCCAAAAAAACGCATACCCCAATACTTATGCATTTGCAACTGATCAAATGGAATTTCCAGCATGGCAATATAACATTTGAGGAAAATATTATCAAATGCTTTGGGCTAGTGCTTAATAAAAGGTGGATACTAATGCTTCCAGAAAGTGGATACTTTTAAGAGTACATTGGATTGTACAAAATGAAAATGTGCATGTTGAGAGAGAATTCTATTTTGGGATTCTCTGGACCACTTTGGGGTCATCTAAGCTTTATGCTTTTGTTTTGGTGGCTTCCGTGACTTTCTTTTTGTGCCCAGAGGGACTTCAACTGAAGTCCCCTCTGCCACTAGGACCAATAGTTTGATGTGCTTACCTAGTAGACCATAAGGCTAGCAAGAAGGGATGCTTTTCAAGTACCCCATTTTGGTTGCAGGTTGATTTCATGACCCTACATGCGTGTTAGGAAGTCTGCTGTTGGCAGCTGTAATTTAGTTTGGGGCTACCATTTTGGTAAAAAAGACACCACCTCTGGAGAAGCCAATGCGCCAGTATGGTAGCCACTGCAGCACTAATGCATTTTCGAAGCCTTACTATCAATTTAGTTTTTGTGCCAGCACTTTGTCTGTGGGGACCATGAGGCAGGCCTAAAATGTCAGCTGTAAGAACGTGGGCTCAATGTGTGCAATGCCTGCACCCTCCAGACAAGTTTAAACTGGGTTTACCTGTTTCTTGCCCCAGGCGTGTCAATACGCAATCTGCGCGGATCGACCTTAACGTTTGGTAGTTTTATGGGGGGCCATCCTTGGTGACTGTCAAAGCCTTTATGTATCTCTCTAGTCTGTGATTGGAGGGCTCTTGGGTCAACCTCTTAGTGAATGTGCTCATCTAGGGGAGACTCTGTGCTATTCCTCAGGTCAGTTGATTTTTACCTAGATGATTGCCTCAAAGATGGACTACTGCATTTGAGAACCTGGTGTGACTATGGTTCCCATTTCCCTGCCCCAGTTTCTTCTAAGGCTGCTGGAAGTCCTGCCTGGGGTTTTCCTCTGCCCCTCCTGGTTCTCTTGCTCTTGCTAGCAGGACTGGTTGTTCTGTCCTGGATCTTATTCTAGTTTGTTGCTGTCCATCCTCTCTGTGAAACCCTCCTGGTCCTTGCGCCTTGTGGTAGGACTCTTCTTTGCCTGAAAGAGTAGTTCCGCACTACTCCCCTCCACTTTCCCTCATTGTGAGACCATTGCTTTGTTGGCTGAATGCTTTTTTATTACCCCTTATGTCTTGATTGCCTATGATTTAGGCGTGTCCATGAGCCTCTTCCAACTCATTTGAGGCTGTGCAAACAGACCCCTGATCAGTCATTCATGTCAAAATTCACTGTAGTCTGTGTCTCACTGCTAAAAGACAGGCATGCCTAGGTTCATGTGATTATCAACATGGTTAAACATATACAACCAGAAATTGAAAAGGTCTTGGAGTCAAAGATACCACTCTAATCCATTACTCTGAATTATACACTTGACACAGGAGTTGTCATGTTAATATGACCCCCACCCCTATCTTCTGAGGGCTCTTATTTTCATTGAACAAGCTAAAGCAGATCTAACATAACATCACACCTATGAACAAAATTGCCATGTGGGCAAAGAGCATGTTTGTATAGATAAATAATAGAACATGTGATGGTTTTAGTTTAACAGCAAGTGTAACATTTATCTCATCAAGCTATGCTGCACTATACTGCACGCCATCCGTCTAAATGCAAGCAGCAAGCCACCACCCGTCACTCACTTTGAGCGCGGAATGTGTTTCAAATGAAACGGCTCCTTCTTGGGTTGTTTAGTTCTGCCTGGCTGGACCTGGCAGTTTCAGTCCTATCTGCTGCTGTTGCTATGCTCTGGACTCCTCCCCAGCCCCTTAGGCTTCAATGCACTGGGAAGTCTGCTGGTGTTCCTCCTACCCCTTTTTGTGCTTGGGCTTTATATGTATGCTACGTTATGTTAAAGGATATTTATACTGCGCACTATCACCACCGCAGTGGGAAGGAACATGGTTTCCCTGCCCGTGTGCGTTGTAATATCTGTGTTGTCATAACCGCTATTTTGAACAGTGAGGCCTGGGTCTTAGTGGGTCACTGTGTTCCTTGAGTTAGGTTTCCAATGTAAAACTACATTAGGTGGGTTTTTGCACCTCTCAGTGAGAGCTCTGCACCCGTTCAGTGAAATGCCTTCACTGCACTTTATGGCATTTGTGAAGCTCTGCATCATTACTCATGGTATGCTTCTGCAGGCTCTATTAATCAGCCATCTGTTGTCAAGAGACCTCTCTCACTTGTTACTTTGTATGGCACTCTATGGGCCTTGACTGGGCGAATGTGCACAATGTCTGTTCGCAAAACCTTATCAGATGTAACGCTTGCCCTTGTAAGGTCCACCGGCTGCTCTCAGATAACACCTAATGGTGTGAAGTCAAAGCTCACACCTACTGGTGTGCAGTTAAAACGCGCAGTTAGCTGTCACTTGTGGTCTGCTCATCTGCAAGAACAGAAAAGCACCACTCTAGACCACAATGCTCTTGCAGAGCCTAAGAATATTTCTTCAGCAAGTGTGCACACTGACCTTCTGTGTTAATGTGTTTTGTATGTTTGACGAAAAGTTTTTGACTATAGGTGGCTGCAGGCCGCATGAGATGAAAATCTGTCTTACACTAGGCTTGGTTCATGTCACTTGAGCTGCCTTAATCCCCTTGATTGGGCTCCTCTGTCCTCTTAGTGCCCTGCCGCTGATTCTGGCTGCTGGGATGCCCTCCTGGCAACCGGTTATTCTGATTTCATCCTTCTGAGTTGTAGATTGTCTAGGTGGAAGTCCTTGGGTCCTTGTCCCAGTCCTGTAAAAGAAGAGTGGGGGAGGAATACCTGATGGCGAGACATGGTATACCCCTGTCCCATCTTATTCTATTGGATATTCCAACTTCCCAGAATCCCCACACCCATTCCTACGCAAATATTGAGCTGAGGATAAAAGGAGTACCACCCATGCAATACATTGGACATGTACCACTAATAAGATCAGGCAGAGTCAGGCACTTGATCTTTGATCTTAATTACATACACCCGGTACCCATTAGCTCTCACCACATTGGTAAAAGGTGGAACATTGAGACACACTGTGAGCAAGGCGATGAACCCAAAGGAGCAGTTCTTCCAGGGGCAACGGTGAACAAAGTGGAGCAGAGCGACAGGCTGAAGGACCGAACCGAGGTATGGAGAAACCATGGACACCCCGGCAAGAAATCGGTACCTCTGAAGGGCCTCGAGAGTTGCGCAAGGAAGCCCAGCCAGAGAGAAGAGACCAACCTATCTTGTGTTTCGAGATACCAAACATCCTCCCGGGTGAATGGTAGAGTTGGGAAGGTGCAGAGGCAGTTGTGATATTAGCCCTGACTTCAGGATCAAAGCAGCGAAAGATGAAAAGGAAATAACACAGCCAGTGAGTTGACGAAAGTAATGGAAGTCCAGTCTGTGTTCAAAGAAACCCGACGGCCACAGTATCTGACAAATGAAGGTTCCATGTGTGTCGTAGACTTGAGAGAAAGCAAAGCAAAGAACTGTAAATTAAAGATGGACAGAAGAGTGGTCCAGCAAAAGAAGATTGCCTAATCCAAATTATCAGTGAAATTGCTGATGCCGTACAAGCATTGGGAAGAGAAAGAAATGAGATACAAGATTTGAACTGTTAGGTTTGATCCCGGCAGAGGGAAACCTGGATGTGAGAGATCTTTGAACTTGAAATAAGTACTGTGCTCGACTGAATTTACCTAGACGCCTTGGTGTAGGATAGAAAAAGTGACATTTGATGTCGAAGTGGTCATGTTGAGGTAAGAGCAAAAGCCTTGCAGTTTCGAAAGTCTTCGACAGCGGAAGAAAGTGGAAGGAGGCTTGAGCCCGATGGAGGGAAGCCTATGAAGGTGTGACTGAAGTTTTGGAAGGGAACCCCCACAAATTGTGGTTGAAAGGTTTGAGCCTGGCGGAGGGAGCCCTGTACTGAATTATGGTAACCAGAAGGAGACTAACATTTGTTGAACTGTATTACTGTGCAAGGCCAAGTGGGCCCTGGTACATGAAACAAAGTACATCCTTGTGTCCAAAGCCAGTGTGTGTTGCAAGGTCCAAGTGTGCCACCTTACCCCGTGCTACAAAACGTGGGGAACAGAGTTTATTCGGACATATTGACATTTCTTTGAACTTTGATTTTTCCTTTTTGCATTACACATCCCCTTTACACATTTATTGTATTAGAAAGAGGGCAGGCATTGGTCAAAATAAAATGGCCTATACTAATAAACCTAAGAACTGACTAGGACTTTATTTTCTTTTTATTTGATGGTCAAGCATTCTCCCATCTTAGTTATAGGGCAAGATGGGAGTTTTCCAACCCCCTTTTAAACCATCAATAAAGGTTTTGAAACTTGCAGCTCTTGTGCAAGTGTCTACTTGTGATACCATGCCTCCCTCACAGGCATGAAAAAGTACTTGACTGGCTTTAACGTATAACCACAGCTTACCAATGCCATCTCTTTTTAATTCCTATGGGGTAATTGTTACAAACCTTTAGACTCCAACTAAAGTGACTAAAAAGGGTACTTCCCTGAACTTTTTTTTTCTTTCTTGTGGATCCCACTTGGGTCCCTGGAGTTTTACACTAAAAACGCCATTCTTACCTGGCACCGGATTTATTAGCAGCTTTAAAGTACTAAGTACCTGCACTTCTGTCCATAGAACTGTATTGGGTTACTGTATCTAACTCGTTATTTTGTTGCCAACTATTTCCGGGAGTGTATTGAGAACGTTGAAGTCTTGTATTGGACGTCTAACTGTATTCTGATTTTTGGAGGCTTCTGGGCCTTCGGTAGTGAAGGGCAATCGCCTGTGAGTGACCTGGTTTACTGTATGCTAGAGCTTTCTAGCAATACTGTGCCTGGTCATATATGGCAATGTGGATTGTGAACATGACTAAGGATCCCCTTTTCTCCTCCCCAGCTCTTAGCATTGGTGTCCTGAGTTTTCCTTCATGGTATATAGGTTTGGCATCGTCTATAGGAGTGGGCATGGTCCGAACTGAGGACCTTTACTTGTTATCTACACTATTTGTGCGATATGCTGAACTTTACGTACTGAACTTTGTGTCCTTTTTTGTAACTATGTAATGGAGTATATATTGGTCGGTAGATCTGTGTAGTGTAATTATTTGGCTGATGTTTTGGGATTAACCTTACCTATCCATCAGCCTTCTCGCCTCCCTTGAGTGAAGCCCAACTGCTCTGCCAGTGCTCCTACCCATAGGAAGCTTGGTCTAGCTTTTGGTTGGAGCCTTGTCTTGCCCTTAGGATAGATGGTTTCACATCCCTTATGGCTGGGGGGGAACATTGCCTTACCAGTATGCAGGCTGTTCTTGATTTATAGGTCCAATGAAAAGCCAATCTGATTCCAGATTTCCTCTAAGGTCTGCCAATGATTGTGTTCCTCTGTCTCAGTAGTCCACTTGCAACCTGCTTGCTGCTCATGGCATATTTCTAAGCAACCTTGAAATTATGTGCTTTTTTGGCGAGGGCAGCTGTTCTTTGAGCTACTCGGACCTTGAAGGACATGCTTATTCAATTTATTACAAGGACCTCAACTATTCGTGGTCTTCCGATTCTACTTGTATGTGTACTCCTTTGGACAAATGCAAGAATCTTCTCACTGCTTAACGCATGTAAATAAATAATTTAATGTCTTTTGATTTACAGATGACTTCTGGGAAGCTCTGGGTGGAAAAGCAGATTACAGGACATCTTCTCGGCTGAAGAGCCGTTTGAATACACATCCTCCTCGGCTCTTTGCTTGTTCCAATAAGACCGGACGCTTCATTGTAAGTTTGTCCAGCGATGAAGAATGAATCCCTTGTCCGTAGCGTGGTGCCGGCGTGAATTGTGCGATCAAGGGAACGTGACTGAAAATGAAGGGCAGTACGCAAACAGCGTATTATGCCGATCTGGTTGCACGCTAATGGTTTCTATGTTCTAGTGAAATGATGAGTCAAATTAGTACTTTGGCCATCGTCCCATGGTGTTGCGCTTGGCTGGCTCGTGCCTCGGTCGTAAGGATTTGAACTCTGAGAAGCCTTTCATCGAAGTGGTCCTATTGTGGCTAGAGGACCCTCTTTAATGAAGGTGATGTACAAGATTGAGATCTCTTTTTCATAGACCTAGTAGCCCAATTGGCATCCTTGGGGTGGCTTTTTTCACTTGTCCAGACTTCTTCTTGAAGTGAGGCGGGGCACCTCAGTAGAGACTCCCTGCCTCCCTCACCCTGTTCCTTACTTTGTTGGTGCATTTTGTTATTCTTTTCCAGGTTGCTTTGTTTTGCTCTTCTTGTGCAACTCATTAACTGTGTATCCCCACTCCCCCCCACACCCCCCTTCATCCATCGAGCAATGTGGCGTGAGAAACTCTTGGGTGAAACATTCACCCACAAAAACCTGGATTGCTACCATAACAATATTATATTATTACAGCAGTCTTGTATTGCGCACTGCTGCCATTTTAGTCTTGTTGCATGCGGCGAAACTAAAGAGTGGTTGATGGCCATTGGTGTAGGGGCGGGAACGGTGCGAGACGGATGCAGATCCTGGAGTGTTGTAGTGCCAGTGTGATTCAAAGCGGTTTGTGGCAGTGACCCTTGGGTGAGTCTTTCGCGTGCTTAAGAGCAATTGTTTGAAGGTTAACGCTGAGAGGCTGGGTTAGTGTGGGGATGGCTGTGGTGGAGTTGTAAGAGGAATGCATTGCTCCTTGTAGGTTCGTGTGGCATTCGTGGGCAGATGGCGGCCTTGTGGTAAGGTGGGCTGTGAGCGGTGTATAAATGGTTGAGAGATAGAGGGGAGTCGCTTGTTTGGGGGAGGGGGGTTATGAGTGGGGATTGAGATTAGTGAGCACGCCCATCATAGGAGTCTTTATACAAGGCCCAACCGTTTGAGTTCTAGTAAGCTGCGAACTGTCATAACGATGCTGTAGTGTGGTTGTCCATCAGTATACCGAGTTCCTACGGTCAGTTTCTGTTTTACGCAAGGGGCCAAGAGTAAACTCAGCTGGTCTAGTGCCTGAGGTCCACAGCTGAGGCTCTGTGATGGTATGCTGGTGAGAGTAAATGCGACAGTCTAATGTACGTTCTTATCCTAGCTTGCAAGTGTTTTCGTTCTTTGCATTGGGTGGTCAGTCGGTTGGAAGAACGTATTTTTTTTTTTTAAAGTTGGGTGGTTTTCTACTGTTTATCTACTGTGTTTATAGTGGAGAGGGGGGTCGCTGTCTCGGAATCTGGGTTAACTTAGTAGAGAATGTCTGGGGTGCTTAAATTACGTTAGTTTTTTTTGCCTGTATCGTATAGCTAGAAATTTCGTTTTTGTTGGTAGTCAATTGTGATTGAGTCTGACCTGAGGTGGTTTTTGTGAAGTTTTAATATGGAGAATGTGAAAACCAATAAATACATTGGTCTCTTACCAATAAATGACCATTGATCTCAATGGGGGGGGGGGAGTTGCAGGGGGTGGCTGGATGACTGTGTGACTGTGACAGGGCTAAAGAAGCCACAGGCCATGTAGCAAGTTCCAAATGATCCCACAAATGTTACTGAGGTGGCGCGAGCAGGCAGCAGTCTGCAGGAAGTTCGGGGATGTAGTGTAAGGGTGCTGATAGATTGAAAGGTGTGTAAGTGCGTTATTTTGGAATGCAAGTAAGGGATCCTCTTCAGGCCGGTTTCAAATGTAAATGCTCAAATATACGGCAATGCAAGCTTTGCTGCAACTGTGACTCAAGTGCCGCGTCAAAATTGGGCACTTGAGCTTACAGCAGAGATCGGGGATGGCGTGCGCTGGCGGTGACTGCAGACCGATCAAGCGTTTCCATGCCTTTGCAGCACTTGAACCCTTATTCCGATGCTCCAGTGATTTCATTGGCTTTGTGCATTTTCTCCACAGATTGAGGAAGTTCCTGGTGAGATCACCCAGGAGGACCTTGCCACAGATGACGTCATGCTTCTGGACACATGGGATCAGGTACGCTTAGTGTTCACGCTCACCCGGTAAGCCATTGTACAGGTCGATGCAAAATAACCCCACATAAGCCTTGCCCAAACAAGAAATATTGACTTGCATTCGGGTTGCTGAGACATTGCTGATGGAGGGTCGTCTCCAGGCAACATGCCCTTTGTAGCCTGAGTTTGTACGCAGAACCCTTATAAAGTTTATGCCCTTATCAATTCTCACCCTTTTCAGATCACCTTTTGTGCCGAAGGGATAAGGATTTCCTGCAGACCGGTCTATGGTTTATGGCTGTAGTCGAAGGGGCGAGTCCGAGATCAACTGTAGCTTGTCTGTATACGATCAGTAATTTCAAAGTGGAATGTTCAGCATT
Source organism: Ambystoma mexicanum (assembly GCF_040938575.1). Lineage (NCBI taxonomy): Eukaryota > Metazoa > Chordata > Amphibia > Caudata > Ambystomatidae > Ambystoma > Ambystoma mexicanum. The sequence goes on along the minus strand of NC_090929.1, from coordinate 150,363,696 downwards.
ATCACAAACAAAATGGCGGCGTCCTCATCTGAATATATTCTACACAATCCCCCAAGAATATTATCCGGCTTTGCAACTCAACACGATTTTGTCACACCTCCCATCGCAACCCCATCCCATCCCCGACTAGCCTTTAAAAAAAAAAAAAAAAAAAATGTTAATAGGATGTGGTTGGAAAAGGACATTTATGGATGCACGCCTAAGGAAGGAGCAGGAGTGTTCAAGGCAAGGGGCAGGTGGGACCAGGAACGCGAATAAATACTTACCCAAACCCAACACCGGCCTACCTATGAGGGACCAGATTTCAATCACCCACTTGTCGATTTAAGTTAACTTCTCAAGCCCTGCGAGACTGAAAACCTCTTGATGGCATGCCCAAACCCCATATGTCGGAAAGAGTGGTGGTGCAGTTATACGCAAGGCGCGTTACCAAGCATGCCTTGGTGGCCACCTCTTCCTGGTGCTTTGACCTTCAGGAGCAATGACATGAGATGTACATGGTCTTGCTGGTACGTGTATTGTAAATCCATAGCCAGATTCCTGACAAGTCTAGCTTCTAATATGGACTCATTACTTGTACTCTTTCCCCCAGTCACCCCCCACATCCACAAGCCCCTTTCCCTCCTAGAACCACATAAAGAGACGCACGCTCTTCTTTCCATGCGTAACTGGAGTAGAGGTGAATATTGGGACATGCCTTTAACATAATTGCATAGATTTACCCAAATCCAACCTGCTCACTTGGGTCTGGTCCCACAGCACAGCGAGTAGAGCACTCGCTTTGACAACTGTAGAGCCTGCTGACGCAATCCCGGCAGTGCCAAACTCAGCCTTTCATCCTTCTGAGGTCGATAAATGAGCACCACACACCGTGGGTAATAATTCCTAAGGGTTCTTAGCAGCTATATAAATGCTAAATTATTATATTACCTCAGACTTATGTCTAAACCATTTTGTAACCCATTTCTTTTTGTTTTCCCACGTTGGCTGCACCCAATCCACGTGTCAAACATTCTTTTCTTCCTTAAACTGACGTTTTTTTCTGTTTCTCGTTTCCTCAGGTGTTCGTATGGGTTGGAAAAGAAGCCCAAGAAGAGGAAAAGAAGGAAGCCATTGGCTATGGTGAGTTTATCAGCTTAACTCTCCCTCGCGTCCCCTGTTCAAAGAGTAATGCAAAATGTGTATTCATCCTGCGTTCACGAAGAAACATCACGCTACAACTAGGTGACTGAAAACCCATTGCAAGGTTCCGCCTAGAAACCGGCCTATATTGAGGGGGTGGGGTGGGGGGGGGTCTGAAATATTTACAAACCCTATACATCTATTCCATGTGACTACATACATACAGGATGATTTAAGAATTGAAGGACATTTAGGAAGGCTCCCACAAGTAAGGTTGAGCAAAAATACCACTGGCGAAACAGAATTGTTAAATTCGCCAAATATTCCTTTCCACAAGCTGGGCGCTTTCCCTTTGCTGCAGAAATGTCGTTTTCCTCGGAAATGTCGATTTCTTTGTGGTCCGAAATACACGAAAATATTTCAGGTAAAACCAAACTTAAAACGGGCAAACACCCCCTTCGAGCACAATGTTCGTTTAAAAAAAAAAAAAATAATAAAAAAAAATATATATATATATATAATTTTTTTTTTTTTTTAAAACGAACGTTCGGGCGGGAAAAGGCTGCCAACTCTGCTCTGCAGGCGAAATTGGCGGGTTGGGCCCATTATGCCTTAAATCCAACAATTTTCCCGCAGAACGGAGTTGAACTTTCTTTCCCTAGCCACAAGTTTGGGGGTCGCGTGGAAGTGGAACAGCTCATTTTAGCATTTCTGGAGTGAAATAAATTTTCAGCAGTATATTCTTTTTGAATTTTTATTTTTTTTACCAGTTTTGATTTGGTATCATTTTGAGCCGAAATTACCTGCACAGTAGGCATTGGCAGAGAGCGGAGGAAGTCCTAGGGTGAGGTGCCTTTTTAAATAAGTGCATTTATAGATTAAATAACGTACGACGAGATGGAGCTTTGATGGGGCAGGGGGGAGGGGCGATCATTCCAGCAGAGTGGGGCAAGTAGGAAAAAGGAGCTCAAGTGCGGAAGGAAGCTTGGGGGTGGCAGAGTGATAGGTTGCAAAGAGACAAGCAGCCAGAAAGTTTGTGGGGGGGGGTGAGTACAGTGCGATGTATTCAGTGGCAAGGTGGGGGCAAGACGATGGATGGATGGATGGATGGATTCATGGATTCATAACAGAACAGAGTAAGTTCCCTATTAGGGAACTCCCGCCCCCTGCACACTATCTGGGGCTTATGGAGCCAAAGTATTCAAAGAGTATCTAATGTAGGTATTTGGTAGTTTTTGGTTAAACTTAAACCAAGCGTTAATTGAAGCAAGTGTTTTTATTGCCTAACATAGTTAAAACATAGAGACAGTTATCGAATAGATATTCACTTAAGTACAAAAGACAACTTGTGACTTGATCTTTAGGTCAGGATTTATTGGTCCAAACAGGATTGCCCAACGCGTTTCGAGAGTTATTCTCTTCTTCAGGGGCTATATGCAATTCAAAACTTTAAATCTATTAAAAAAAGTTAAACAATGTTCTAGATTAGTTGAATAATTGATATTAATAATTTACATTCAATTGCAATATTTATTTTTACAAGAAGATATTCATTAGATAATAGAGAACCTCGTTATTTACAATTCCAGTATAAGCATTGATTATCATGTAACAGTGATCCCACTGTCGCATATGTTCACAATTTTGGCAATTACACCATACAAAACCAAAAGAGGTATCCATAATTCTTGGGGGGGGGGGGGGGGGGAGAAACTTGGTTCATTGAAACCAATTGGTTTTTTAGCTAATATTAAAGTAACAGAAAGAAAAAGCACTAGTTAATCGCCATTTTCAGAAAGAAGGACATAGAGTAATTCCTAATTACATATTTTATTATTTCAGCACGAGATCTCAAGGTGGTAAGGAATAGTGGTTGGCTTACCCTGTTTTTATGTTTTAAACATTAGAATAAGAAGGATGGTCCATGATTATGGGTCTGTAAAATATTTCACATCGACAGTTTCAACAGGAGTCAATACAGTGTTTAAGCCTGTGTAAAATAAAGTAATGGACCAGTCTAAGTATATTGGTATATTGATATGATTAAAGACACGAACAATCTAAACTGAGATGTTCACTAATGGGATACATAATAGACTTACTTAATGGAGTTCAATCTCTAGAGATGTGGGAAAGATGGTCGTGCTCGAGGTCTGTAGGCATACTGCTACATTACCGTAGTATCCACAGATTCTCCATTAGGAGGAGAGAAATGCCGGTGTGGCTTTTTCTTTAATCTAGGGAATCGAAGAAACCCAGTTTAGGATCTAAAAGATTCTCTTAAGGTAAAAAAAAGTTCTGGCTGAGGGCCGTTGTCAGCATACTTACAGGTTTCTGACTGTATGACTCGACTGGAAACAAGTACCGTCCGGCTCCGTACGCTGGGAAATACAAAGTGTGAGACTAGGTTACAAGATGGCCGTATTTGTGGATAATGTAAACATGACGTCATCGCGCGGCGTGCGTGCATGACGTCACAAATGTAAACAAGGAGACGGGTGCGTGACGTTGAGAAAGGATTCAATCGAAACAACATACTAGATTAATATCTTAATGCCGTGGCGTAACTTGTAGATGCGATCGGATACGACCCTATGGTGTATATCAAAATAAGGGGTCTATAGTAGATGAACATTAAAAACAAAGGTAAAAAATAAAGATACAAAAATGAAGGTAAAAAATGGCGGACATGGTCTGCTGAGATACAACTCTTAGATGAAGAGGACCAACTCTTATATGTGAAGAAGTTAGTTATAGTAACCTTGTCTTGAGGAGAGGAGAGCTACATAGCGATGCAAAAAACTCGAACAGAATTTATAAGGAAATGTGGGAGCAACATGTAGAGTACATATGTAAATTGAACAGATATTAAAGCTTTCATCAGATATTTTCAAATATGATATTTAAAGATGTGGTCCACTTGGAGTATGATGGTAAAAGTACCAACACTACCCCAAGGACTATACTGTGAAATTTTTGACGAGAAGAAGGGGTATGGTCCTCTTAGCGAGTAATGGTAGACAGGTCAGGTAAAAAACAAAGTGCAAAATTGACACATATTTGTAATTATACTGCTGCCTCATTCAGAGTTAACAATCTCTTTGTTTTGACATGAAAAAGCGTCTGGTTAAATCTTTGTTGTAACTAGAACCGGTGCAATTCTTATACATTGGTGCAGCAATTTTCGAATGCAAGCCTATTTAATTTCGTAATATAATGGTCTGTGGTCACATTTTAAGAACACATGTTTTGGGCTGTAACTGTCAGCACCCCACTGCTACCCCATGTTCGAGTATGCACTATATAAATATCCCTAGTAAAGTACTATTTATCAGAGCTATTTATGTAGCATGAATTAAGCCCCCTTAGCAGCGGAGGGTGTTGCAAGGCAGCAAGTTATGAAGAGGTAGAACATATAGGCAGTATGTCGCACATGATGAAGTAGGAAGGGGTGGCGAGGAAGGCAATAGTAGGGGAGGAAAAGGCTGTGCAGAGTCTAGATGCGTTTGACATGTCACATGAAGACCTATTCACGATGGGCAGGTAAGAAGGTTGAAAGGACGGTGCTGCTCCTGTCTGGGGGTGGCGTTCCAGGGAAACGCAAGGCTTGTTGTGATTTTCCTGGGGTCTTATGTTTGGCTTGCAGATCTTATCTAAGATTGGAAACTTGCACCTACTGTTGGGTGTTGGATGTAGGCTTGGATCAAAAAGATGGATTACCTCCTAGGTGAGCCGTATTCTCTTGGAAGAGATGCGGCTATCCAGGGATTAGACGGTGGTTTGTGAGTAGTGGCATGACCGATTTTTAGCTGCAAGAATGTGGCGACTTCTGACTTAATTATAGACTAGTCTTCGGCAGACCTGCGAGGAGGTTTGTGGTTGTTCTTGTGAACTCCACTTCTAAGAAAAGCTCTTTGAGAGAATAATCTGTTTTGTTTTGGGGGGAGTCGTCAAGAGACAGGTTTTGTCAGATTATGAACATGCCAGCTCAGCGTTGTCTGGCCTCAATACTTTGCTGCGGTCAAGATCTTGCGAGAATGCCTGTTGGTAGGCCGAGGAGAGCCTGTGTTGATGGATAGTTCATGACTCATTGGGGTGACTGCAATGATCCGAAAAGATGACATGGACCATGTGAATAAGAATAGGCAGGGTTTCGGTTTTGGGAGCCCAAGAGGCGGTTCTTTGAAGATCCGGGGTATGGAGCTCCGTTGCTCTGTGGGCTGAATGACCACCTGTTCCATGTAGAGGTTGGATATCCTTGGGGCACCCCACAAGGTGTGGAAGGGGGATACTTTAGGTTACAACGCTAAATGTATTGGGCTTGACCCAATCTGGAAGGTAGTGGTCTAGCATTTAATTAGCAGTTTAGCTGACCCCCATTGGGTTAAGATTATGAAACCACCTGAAAGAGAAACTACATCAGAGTGCAGATGAAGTGTTTCTGATGCTTGTGAATCTGCTTAGCCATATGCTGTGCAGATAGTCCGACATCTAGTGGTAATCGCAGAGTGTTGCATCTTGTCTTTCGAGGATCAAAAAGGGACGTTGACATGAGCGTGCTCGTAACACTATGCCTAACGTGACTTGCAGTGTACCCAAAATCACTCCTCGCATCGTGGTCCCTCAAATTGTTTTTTTCCGCCCAGCTAGCTGGTCTCCTTAAGTGGAGCTTGAACATTGCTAAAATATATTTCTTTATCCATGACCTCCGGTCCTATTAATATTAGTCAATCTTCACCAACGACTACTTCAAAACCAACGCTGAAGACCACTGAAGGCAACTGCAGATTTCGGTGGCTGGTGCTCCAGTAGACGCTGTTGACCGCGTGGCCTCGGCCCTCTGGCCAGGCCTACACAGTAGGGAGAGTGGGGCCCAGGGTTCTGCTTCTTTTCAAGAATGCATTTCTTCTCCCCTCTCTTTTCTCTTCTAGTTTTGCAGTTGCTATTAACCTGAGCTATGTACAGGACTCCTTTTCAAATTTTTCCCTTCTTGCAACGGCAAGTACCCATGGAAAGACACACACCAGAGGTCATGACGAGCAGTCCTGCTGGTCCGGCCAACATTTGAATCCGAAGACGATAAAAGATCGGTGAGTAAAACGGTGGGCGGCTTATGCCATGCAACAGGATGAGTCTAGCACCCTCACAGGCGCCTTGCGTGATGAGGAAGTAAGCGACAGCCGTGGCTCCGATGTGGAGGCCATTGACGTATCTGCGAAACAGCCATGTTCTGAGATGTCCATCCCCGGCAGGCAGGCCACTGGTTCTGCTATGGGGAAAGTTGTCAAGATCTGAGGTTTACGTAGATTAAAGTACCTCTGTCCCCAAGCACCAGTCAGAGGAATCAATGGACTCACTGACCGGTTAATGAGGCCACAGGTGGCAGGAACAGCAAACTCTGGGTCATCGATGACTGCAAGGGAAAACAGGCACGTTAAGGTTAAACAAACAGTTGTACTCTGAACCAAAAGCGGGAAATGTAAAGGCACCTACCAGTAGGGAGAACGAAGAAAGAACAGATGTCAATTGGTTCCCCCTTGTATTCTATGAGATGTCGTGGTGGAGACAGAAATTGGGTCAATAGGGTTGTCACCAAACCAAGACAGCAATGGGTTGCCACTGTAGAATAGTGGGGGACTAGAGGTATTCTGATGGGGATCAAGGTAGTCCATAGGCAAGGCAAAGCGAAGGGTTAATATCCAACGCACCAGACTCCAAATTTAAGACACAAAGCAATCAAGGGTCCGTTAGCTAGAGTCACAGCAGTTCAAGGAATCAATCCAGTACAAACAAGGCGCCAAACCCAAGGGAAAAACCAGGTAGCAATACAGAAAGAACGAAGCCAGGTCCAGGATCCAGGAAGTAAACAAAAAGCAGGACTATACGCCAAACGCTGAGGAAAGAACAGCTGAGAAGCACAATACAGCGTACTTGGAGTCCCTTTATACTTCCGGCTTGGAGTCACGTGAGCGTGCGATCAGCGCGTGGGGATAATTGCATGATGAGAGGGCCTGCCTGGTGCGGCGGAGGTCACGTGAGCAGGAGGGGGAATCACCTGAATGGGAAGGGAAACGGCTCTACCCTCGAACACGTGACTGCGCTCTCTGCGCAGCGGATGCCATTGAGGCCGGCTGCCGACACGGCCGCCGACGCCATGGTAGCTGCCAATGCCAACGTGGCCAACTTCACCTGCACGGAAATGCGGAACCATGGGAAGCTGCCCGCCGAGGCACGGTGGATTTCATGGTGAGCAGTGGTTTTGGGCTGCGCCAACATGGGTAAATGTGCTTTAATGCCTGTGTAATGTGGGAGGCATACAGGCATTCTGGGTACATGAGTCGGTGAGAGCATGACAAAAGTACACCCCAGCAACAAGGACACACACACATCACGTAAAGGAAAGCACACAACCCCCTGAGCCTCCTCGACGGACTCATCGGAAAGGCCAGAGATGCCAACGGGTATGCCGAGACTCTCGATGGAACCCACTGATCCTCAGGATGGGATGCCCTCCCTGCAACCATCCATACAGCATGTGTCCGGACAACCAAGTCAAAAGGGTGTCCGCACCAAACACCATAAGAGCGTTGAGACGCCTCATAAGAGCGTGTCTGCGCAAAAGTTTTCAGCTGTGCTGAAAACCGCGATGAAGCCATTGGGCCTGTCAAACTCTTTCCCAGATACGCCAAAGATCTATAAGAGTCTCGCGAACATCATCTCAGTGGCAAATAGGCATAGGGATGCGTCAAAAGACATGTCGAAGGTTGGGAAGAATATTCAGAGGGTTCCAGCCTCTGCCTAAGACTCTGTCAGACAAATCTCGACCACCTAGAGACCCAAGTCCTCAAGAGCCCTTTCCCCCTCTAGACCCCTCTGGTTCATCCTTATGGACCAGAGACTGGTTTGAGGGGTACATGAACAAGCTCTCCAAGTTTGTGGACTTTTCTGAAAAATGTATCACCCCTAAAAGGCCAAGGGAGGACTCCCACCCTACTATGTCCAAACTTCAAAAAACTTCCAGTCAGACCCCTCATGAGGAGGTGTTGACCTAATGGAGCCAGAGGAGATCCTTCAGGACCCTTCTGATCAGGGAGAGGATCCCTTTGATGAAACTATAGACCAGTGCCCATGACTTTCACCATCCACTACCCCTGATCCAGACACACTGTGCATAGATCCTCCCTCCTCACCTCCTATGAGACCAGCCTCTCCCAGTGATGAGCAGATGACATTTAATGCAGATGAACACTTTCAGATTGCCACTCACGAGTCGGTACAAGACACCGACTTCGTAGAGGGTATTTTGAAAGAAAAACGACCCTCAAGTCAGGCGATGCCGCTCTTGAACTCCATCAAATGGCGCATCACCCCCTCTTTGTTGATTCCATCTCAGACAAGAGCAGTAAACACACAAGTCGAGAAACTTTCGCCCCTCTCCAACAGACCCGGTATATATCCGGGGATCTGCCACTCCCGACTCCCTAGTGGTCACAACTACTAGGAAGAGGGCAGGAGTACCCTCGTCTACGACTGGGGCACCGCTGGACAAGGATTGCAAGAAGTTGTATGCCCTGGGGAAGCGCATCAGCAGCCTACTCTACCAGGATATCTAATAACGCCACGTTGCTGGCTAGTTAGTGATGTTCAGTGGAATTTGCTCCAGGAAGGCCTGCAGGAGGTCCCAGAGCCAACACTATCACGCCTGCTAGCGGTTGTGTCGGAGGGGAGGCAGGTCATTTGGAACATTACTAAAAACACCCTGGATGCTGCAGAAACAGCGGGACAAACACTTGCCCAAGGTACACTGCTGAAAAGGCACGCATGGCTAAAGAATTTGGGATTTAAACCTGAAACCCAGGCATCCCTCATTAACAAGCCGGTAGAAGAAACGAACCTGTTTGGAAAGGCAGTGGATGAGGCTTTAGAGACTGCAAAAAAAGAACATGAAACCTTAGTCACTAATCCAGATTACACAATCGGCAGCAAGGGAGTAGCTCTCGCTGCTCCTTTCAGGGACAATTTTCCCATGTTCCCCCACAATAATTCCGGAATGGGAAATACATCATGGTCCTTAGGACAAGGAGCAGCTGCCACAAGCCAATATCAGCCAAGAGGGCTGTGCCACGGCAAAGGAAGGGGTAGATGCTCCACCCAACGAGTCTCACCGTCTCAAATCAAAAATGACTTGCTGATCCGGGTCCCCTCCCATGCATCCCCGTTCGGGGGATGGATAACCTCATTCTTCCATGTATGGCCGGGAATTACCACAGACCAGTGGGTGCTCAAGACCGTCACCCATGGTTACTTTATCGAGTTTAGCCGGCCACCTCGATACTGACCACCAACATCCAGATGCTTATCCCGAGAACATCTAAAGATCCTACTGCAAAGGTCAAGATCCTGCAAGAAAAGGGCACAATTGAAATTGTGCCTGTTCTATAGGTAAACAACGGTATTTATTCAGTGTAGTTCCTTGTACCCAAAAAGGATCCCACCATGCGCCCTGTGCTAGACTAGCACCCATCGAACACATTGGTCAACCCACAAAAGTTTTGAATGACAAAACTGCAAGAGGTAATCCCTCTACTAACACAGGGGGATTACATGGCAACATTGGCCATGGAAGATGCATACTTTCATATTTCAATGCTGCTAGCGCACAGAAAAATACCTAAGGTTCATGATGGAGGACAAACACTATCAGTTCAAGGTCCTTCCCTTCGGCATTGCCTCAGCCCCAAGGGTATTTACTAAGATGCTGGCTGTAGTAGCGGCTCACCTGCACAGGCAGTCCATTCCAGTCTATCCTTACCTCGACGACAGGCTAATAACATGGAATTCATATGGAACATGCCTATCGAACATCCAAAAGATGGTAGATCTACTCTTCAGTCTGGGATTCCCAATAAACTAGAGTCCAGCCTAGGCCCCAGCCAAGTCAAACAATTTCTGGGGGCTCTAATTCAGACAGAAGACTGCCTCATCTTCCCCTCCAATGAGGGGATTCAAAACGTGCTGTTACAGATCTCTCACTATGTAGCCAATCGCAAGGTGACTGTACGCAAGGCCATGCGATTGTTAGGGATGATGGCCTCCTGCATTTACTTAGTCCCACATGCACGTTTGCGCATGTGCTCTATGCAAGAGTGGCTCGACGGCCAATGTTGTCGGGCCAGCAGACAATGGGATGATCTAGTGGTTTTCTCGGCAGCCCTTGTTCTCTCTGCAGTGGTGGTTGAGGAAAAACCTCTTGAACAACCACCGCAGTAGAAGCCGCTCACTACAGACACATCTCTGACTGGGTGGGGCGGCTCACCTCCATCACACGGCGCACACCGTTTGGTCCCCAGCAGTAGCATCCAACCACCTAAACTTTTTGACACAACTACAGGGGAAGACGGTACTGGTCCTCGCGGACAGCACCACTGCCATGTATTATAAACACAATAATCAGGATGAGGAGATCCAGAACAGGGACACAGACGTGCTACGTATGAGTATTTATTATGTACTCACACAAGAAGTAGTAGATAACTCCACAATTTATTATACATTTCTTCCGATAAGCACGGGAGATGGTTAAAAAACACGAACAAGGTTGATTATGCAGTGGTAACACAGATCAGTGTAGGCCTCTAAAGTATAGAGGTCAGCACTACATTTGGATACATGTTTCCTCATATATCGAGGGGGTATAAAAACCCGCTGTTACATAAAACAGAGAAAAGCGCACACAACAATCATTGAGTTTTGACAGGTACAGGGTAGTAATGCAGTTGTCACGTAATTCGACACAGGAAGTGACACAGGGTGTGTTTCGGCCAAAGAAAGTGGCTTGGTTGTAGCCGTCTTTGTGCTGGCCTTCGTCAGGAAAAAGGCACCAGTAGTGGTGCTGTCCGTGATATCTGTGTATAAAATGGAATGTAACTGTTTAGGATCTCGGACAGTTATTCTTTAAGTACTAAATGTAATTAATACGGGCCAAACTAGTGCCCAAGCGATACACCATGTGGAGTATCTAAAAAACAGCTTACCTGCTGCTCAAAAGGCAGGTGGGTGCTGTCGGGAAATCCACGAAGAGTACGGGATAACCAGTGCTAGATTAGCACTTGGTGGGAAGGCTGTAATTTATTCAGGGCCAACGTGGTGCAAAGACTCACGATGCCGGAGTGGGACGTAAATGAACCCAGATCTGGAATGAAAAAATAAAAGGTTTGGTAACCTGTGTAGTTCGAATATGCCTAGATAACATAAACGGCACAATACGAAAAATACAAAGCTGTGAAGGCTCTAAGAAACCTAAAAGCCGAAGTCGACACGGCAATAGTGTCTAGGGCAAGTGTTGGCCATAATGACTCGAAAGTGACGCTGGGTAGTGCCTTAGTGGTCGATGGTGCCTAGCGTAGAGATCGAAACCGCTACACACCCTGAAAGGGGGGGGGAGGAAGAAAAAAGCAGCGGTGCCCAAACGGAGAAACCGTGTGATGTCGGCTGTTGATAGCCAGACACAGAACCTCGTGAGCTAGTGGGTATGTGCCTCCAGTGAGGATAATTACTCGGCGGAAAACAGACGAGCATGTTGGTGCAATTATCCAGAGAATGCTCTTCCGCATGCGCATCCCGGGAACTTACTATAGTAGTGGTAGTATGCAGCCGTTCTGGGCGTGGACTGCTGGGAGCCGGATAAGTCGGACACCATCGAGGTCCTATGAGACTGTATATGACAAAGCCAATGGTTGAAAAACAAGCCAATAGAATGGCAGCAGCCTGTGGGAGCCAATCAGATAGCTCTACGTCATGTACCAATAAGAAAGCGGTACGCCGTGAGTGATGTTGGATAATGTAGTCCAATAGGGTATGGGATGATCATTTACTATTGGTCAACATGTAAGATCAAGTGCCAGATTCGTTGGACACTGTGGCACCCATGTAAGGCTGTTCAATAACCGGCCGATGACAAAACGAACGGTAACCAGCGGGAGCCGATCAGAAGGCTGTGCTCAATGGGCACAGCAGCGGGACTGCCATGTATTACCTGAATAAACGGGGGGCACACTGTCCAGGGCTATCCAAACTGTCCCAGAACATTTGGAAGTGGGCTGTCAAATGCAGTATGTCCTTTCTGTCTCAACACGTTCCAGGTGAACACAATCTTCTGGCAGACATGCTCAGCAGACACTTCCCTCTACCCACAGAGTACGAATGGCAATTGCACGAAGACATTGTCTTCAATGTCTTCATGGAATGGGGCTTCCCCGAGATCGACTTGTTAGCAACTCTGCATAACGCACAATGCCCAGATTACGCCTCCAGGTACCCCTAGAACCAGTCCTAGGGGAATAGTCTCTGAATAACATGGTCTGGGGAAACTTGGCTCTGCTCCTCCCCCACCCCGACTCCCCTACTCATCAAGATAGTGCACAAGATGCCCCAGGAACCAGTCACAATGATTCTGGCAGGCCCACCAACCCTCGTTCTCCCATCTGATGGTGATGTCAATATCTCCTCCAATGAAGCTACCTTGCCCATACAACATGCAGGGGGGGAACACTCCATCCTTGCCCGCAAACTCAACTTAGTGACCTGGCTCCTGAAGTCGTAGAGTTTTGGCACCTTAACTTCCTCAGAGATGCATGGACATACTTAGAGGCTAGAAAGCCGAACACCAGACATTGTTACTCCAATAAATTGAAACACTTCATTATCTGGTGCCATTCTAAGAGTATCAATCCCATAGACTGCTCTCCAAACCATATTGTCTTATACCTAACTCATCTACTGGACTCGTGTCTGGATTTTAATTCCCTGAAGCTCCACCTAGCAGCACTTTCAGCATACAATATGTCCCAAAAGGTGTTGTGGTAGAAGATCCCAGTGATTAAGGCATTTATGGAAGGGGTTAAAAGACTTTATTCCTCAATTTCAAACCCAGCTCCCAGATGGGACCTACATGTGGTATTAACTAGGCTATTGAGACCTCCCTTTGAACCGATGCATAAGGCTAGCCTTAAAGCACTCACTTAGAAGACTGCCTTCCTGGTGACAGTCACTTCAATAAGAAGAGTTTGTGAATTGTGACAAATGGGTCTTGAACTGAAAGGGCCTCTAGTTCACTAAGATAAGGTGGTTTTGCGCACTCACTCAAGGTTTGCGCCTAAATTAATTTCAAAGTTCCATGTGAACCAATCGATAGAACTACCCACCTTCTTCCAGAACCCCACTAACGTGGCAGAAAGAAGCCTGCACACACTTGATGTGCACAGGGCAGTCCTATATTATCTGGAGAAAATGAAACCACTAAGAAAAACGAATCAGTTTTTTATTTCAGTGGCGGCCGGTAGAGAAGGGGACCCTGTATCGAAGTCGGCCATCTCAAAGTGGATTGTAAATTGCCTCACACTCTGTTACACTCTTGCCAAGAGAGATCTGCCCTTCAAGCCTAGAGCACATTCTACTTGGGGAACTGGGGCTTCCATAGCATTCAATGGAAATGTTCCTCTTGAATCCATTTGCAAAGCGGCAACCTGGAATTCTGTACACACCTTTACAAAACACTACTGCCTAGATACTCACTATTGGTCTGATTCTCAGGTGGGATAAGCGGTACTAAGACCTCTCTACTACTGTTCCCTCTCGAACATCACCACCAGCTCTGGGTACTGCTCGCTAGTCTATGCACAGCATGTGACTCTAAGCAGATTCACAAGCATCAGAAGACCTGCATTACTTACCGTAATAGCATTTCTGATGAGTGTTTCTGCTTGGATTCACATGCGCCCTCCCTTTTTCCCTGCTCGGAGGAGAAGAAACATAGACATCGTACTATTCTCTTTCTATCTGTAATCACTTGCGTTAGTCATAAGGCTTCCTCGTGGCAGAAAAACACAACCAGCGGGACCTTGACACGTGAGAGATTTTGGGTACACTACATGTTATGTTAGGGATAGTGTTACCAGCACGCCCATGTCGAGGTCGCCTTTCGATCCTCAAAAGACAAGATGCAATACTCGGTGATTACCACTAGATGTCGGACTATATGCACAGCATGTGAATCTAAGCAGATACAATCATCAGAAATGCTATTACGGTAAGTAATGCATGTCATATTTACCTTGGTTCCATAAATATCTACATTTACTGATCAATGATCTGTATCGTGGTTATTCATTATGTGGCCACCCATATGTTTGCACTTCAACTCCCCGAGCCAGCATAGTAGATGGTGAAGGATCACAGGGGCTTCAGTCAAAACATCTGGAGGGCCCCCTATTCTGTAACCATGCTGTGTATTTTGCAACGTTCTTGGAAAGACTGGCATCCTATCACAAAGGGATTGCTCTACTTTAGGGATGCTTTGTGTACCATGAGGATGGTTGTAGTTGGCTAGGAATGCCACATTACTGACCATTCTCCCCAAGCAAGAATCCTAATTAAAAGTGGAAACCTGGAATAATTCAATTGATTTGCGCTTCAAGAGAAATGTGCATTGCCGAGCAACCAGGGTAAGTTGGGAAATTGGCAGATTAGATGAGACGGGTGCATTTTTGCTAATTCCTGTTCTAATTTGGATTGCAACCAAGTAGAATATAATTAGGGCTACGAATTTTCCGTTTTGACCGATTTATTTACACACAGAATTATTTCCTTTCCGTATTTATTAGCAAAAAGCAGAGCACAATGGAAATTCATGTGTCTGGATTAGCTTCTCAGGGTGTTAATTATGCCTTGTAGACCAAATGGCTGTGCAAAGGAACACAATGGGGCGACTACAAAAAAGTGATTTTATTTCTCTTTTGAGGGTTACATTGATGTTAAGCAGCTATTTTTAAGGTGAAAATGGACCTTGGACTGATGTGCAAGAACGTAGCTCTCTGAGCTTCCAATTATAGGCATCAAAGCGCTAAATTTTTTGTTTCCATAAATGCGGAACTATTTTTTTACAGAGCTATTGTAAATGTGGATAAATACAGACAAAACGACTACACCATTAAATATGGATGAATACAGATGGAAATGTTGAAATAATAAATGCCATAAAACCTGTAACCTTTAGCAAAACTCTGCCAACAGTATTCTTGAAAGCGGTAGGAAATGTAACTCCCCCCTCACATGCACCCACTGTGCACATCAACCTCTGCACAGCCGCTGCAGGCCGGCGTCTGGATAGGCGGGACTGCCGGGTTAGAGACTCACCAACCCACCATATCCTACTGAATTAGTGTCTATTGTCCTGCGGCCAGCTACTATGGCCATAATTTTGCTATTGTTTTTAGTGCTACGTTTAGTGTGTGAACGTACAAAGGCATTTAAGAGGTGATTAGGTAACACTTGTGCAATAAGTCCCGAGTGCCGGCGGGGGGGGGGGGGGCCTCATTACAGCTGAAGGTAATGCCCCGTGGCACATGGTTACAGGCTAATAGGGATACTAATAGTTTGTAAATTACGTTTCGCAACTTTAAAAGAAAAAATGCCTGCCATGCATTGGCGAGAAGGGATGATGCGTAGCCCCGTCTCCCTTTCCTTTCCATGGTGGCTTTGCTGATGTCAGAGCAGCAACACTACTGTTCCCGGCGCAGCTGTTGGGGACCATTTTTATGAAGCCCAACTAAGGGCTTGGTAAAACCATAAAACTGAGGCAGTACAAAACTCCACTCTTAAGGCAGTGCCACTGGAGTATTTGGTAGCATAGACAGAGCAGCCAGGCTTATCTCAGGAGGGAGAGAGGGCTGTAGGAAGGTACGCAGAATGTGTAGTATACCATGGGTTCCACAGAAACTCGTGCAACCAGAAGTATTAAGAAAGATGAAGGTTTATTATAAATAGACAAGTTTTGTCATAGTCATATATATGTTTAAAAAAAGCACAGCACAATGCTTTAAAGTACACAGACCAAAGCATAGACCCTGTTCAGAAAACAGGATTTCTAGGGAAGTCAGACCTTCACAAACACATTTAGTATAGGACACACCTATTCATGGGGAGTAAAACCATAGGTTATTTTTTGATTACCTTACTGTAAATCAATGGTAGTAGACACTGTCAGTCATGCAGTGACACTCCGTTAAGGAATCACTTAATAAACCAACTCCGTTACCAGGATACTTTTATGAATAGTGAAACACAGATTCAAGCAACAGTATAAACCTATAACTACACTCGGGATAGCTGTTCTACTGGGTGACTAAGACCTTTTCAAGTAATCTACAATTGCAGTTGGTTTTCAGATCAGTGGAACACAGACTAAGGTAAGCAATAACTCTTATTTTGGGATGGCACACAGCTATTCAAGGTAAGTAAAGCCCATGGCAGACCTATTCTAGACGGGCTATACAGAAGGTCAGGGGAAGCAAGACCCAGTTGGTAACCTTGTACACTAATATTCTGAAAGAAATAGTTAAGTGAAGCCAACAGCATTACCTTTGGGAAAGAGGCATAACCAATTCACAGGTGAGTAAAATAACCTTGCATATAGTTTTTCTGGATGGCAGAACACATTCAAGTTACGTAAGAAGTGTGTGTCATGATGCCTACCTCCAAGGAGCCAGGTCCGACCCAGCAACCCCAGAGGCAGGCATCATTTCCCCCAGGGGAGTGCCAGCGGGCCCAAGCTGGGGCCCTTTGGACGCAGTCCTGGCGCCTTAGGCGCCAGGCTCATGTTGGACCCCTGTCCTGGCGCATTAGGCGCCAGGCTCATAAAGCTAGACATGTGTTCAAGTGTTTTAATGTGCACTTACCTGATGCAGACCATGCTGCCACATCAGGCCCTCTTGAGGCCTGAATGGAACTACTTTACCTGTGGGATTACTTTCCACCCGGGTGTGGTCGGGGAAGGATACATACCTGATCGGAGGAAGGATACACACTTGGAACTTCTTCCAAAGCTTTTAAACCACACCCGATCAGCAACTCACGCTTCGCGTTGTTCTGCTCCTCGCAGCTGGACGCTCACCGTGTCAGCTCCTGCATCTGGACTTCAGCCACGCCTGTCAGCATCCTGGGTCACCTGCAAAGGGAGACAAGAGACCTTACCAGCTAAATCTGCACCACGGAGACATCACCAACGATCCTGAAAGGGAAGACATTATTTTTAAAAGCATTTCGTTACGATCGCTGCAGCGCTGCATTTCACTCACCTTTCCTGGGTTCCTCCATCTTCAGCAGCGATCATACGGATACACAGCCACTTCCCAGAGCCTAGAGAAAAAGACAAGTATAAGAGGTGAGAGAAGGAAGGGAATAAGACTTACCTGTTGGGTCATTCCCATTTCATTTCGGGTCTTGCCGCTTCCAGGCATTTTCCGGACCCCGGCCCCTATGGGGGGAAAAAAGACAAAGACATTGAATGAGCATATGCAAAGACAGTTCCCGAGCGCTCATCCAGAACTAACCTGCCATTTACTGGAACTGGAACTGCACGTTTCACTTTGGGTCGGCGCCATATCTCCGGCATTCCGAACCCCGGTCCCTAAGGGGAAAAAAGACATAAGCATTAGCGCTTGCTGCAAAAAGACAATGAACATTATCATTAAGCTTGGACTTTTGAATTTGCAACAGAACTTTTACAGAGCCTTACCTGAATAGTCAAGCTTACCAGAACTCCCATCAATCATCAATCCAGTGAAGTAACTGGGTTTCAACGCGCCCCTGCATCAGAAGCAGGATGGAGAGCTCATCCTTCCTGACCCTAAGGTGAGACTTCACGGGGAATCGTGGAAGGGTATCGTGGAGGGTTGGAAGAGAGTGGGAGGCTTGAGCATAACTCAGTCAGTAGGGGAATATTCCTGCGAGCCGGAGAAGCCAGAGTAGAGGGCCCTTCCTGTCCATCTTCAGAGTCCTGCGCTTCACCATTGAAGAAGCATCAGCACTCAAGGCCAGACCTGCGCCTCCGTGGGAATCAGGTGAGCGTTACAGAACGCGAAGCCTACCCACAATTTCCCACCCGGGCGCTATGGAGACTTCCGAGACAGCTGGGGGAATTACGGGCGGAGGTGCACTCAGCCCGCCAGGAGACTAATGCTCTCAAAAGAGAACTGATCTTATCCAAGGAAAGAACAGATGACCTAGCCAAAAGGTTATTACAGGCCCAGGCAGGGCACACTCCTTTACCTAATTCCGGAGACATTTACACATCAATGGGTTTGAGTAACCCGGTACAAATTAATCTACCTGGACACATGCCTTTGGCCCCGCCTGAACGTTTTGCGGGGGATCCCAAGAAATATGCCGTCTTTATGAACCAATGTCGTTTACACTTTCTATGCAGACCCGGAGCCTTCCCTAATGACCAGACCCAGGTAGCCTTTATACTATCTTACCTCAGTGGCAGTGCTGCCGATTGGTCTATTCCATTGGTAAATCAGGAAGATCCCATTCTCCAGAATTTTCAGGGCTTCCAGGCCAGCATGGAAAGATTGTTCGCTCGACACTCTCAAGGACAGGCCCTTGATAACGAACTGCTATCCTTACGACAAGGTAATCAGGATCTTCTGTCCTACATAGCCACCTTTAACAGACTGGTTGTGGAAACTGGATGGCCAGAAAGCAAAAGGATCACATTATTTCATCGAGGCCTGCGCGGAGAGCTTAAGGATGTTCTAGCTCAGATAGTAAACCCACCCCAGGTCTGCGCAGACTACATTGACTTGGTGGTTCAACTTGATCACAGACTTCAAAATAGAAAAGCAGATTGGTTCAAGTATGAAAACTGAGCACCGATCAAAACCCACGCTAACTCCAAGAGTACCGACGTATCTGAACCTATGCAAATCGGTGGTGCTAAAGGACCATTAACGCAGAAAGAACGAGAGAGAAGGCGGCAAATGCAACTTTGTCTGTATTGCGGGACTTCCGGTCACTTTCTTCGAAATTGTCCAGTTAAACCACTTAAGAAGGTGGTTGGAGCTACTGATAACGAATTAGTGACACCTGATTCGGGAAACGACCTAGCCCGGCAAGCGTAGGGGTCCACTTGCCGAGCTTGAAAACTAACTCTTTGACCTCGCATTTTGTCATGCCAATGGTGCTCGTGGACCCAAAACAGCCTCAGCAGTTGCATGCTATTAAAGCATACATCGACAGTGGAGCTATTGGAAATTACATAGACCGTGAATTGTCTTCCAGGATTAAGCTTCCTCTCCGCCCGAAAGTAACCCAAGATGTCATTACTACAGTAGATGGAACCGAAATAGCCTCAGGGCCTGTAACGCATTCCACTGTTGAAGTGACACTGGTGGGTCAGGATGGACATCGGGAAGCAATCGTGTTTGATGTGATCAAGGCCCCACAATTTCAAGTAATTCTTGGAATTCCTTGGTTAGAAACACATAATCCCAGAATTGACTGGCGAGCAAAGAAGAGAAGTTTTCCTGATTGTGAACCAACTTGTTATCCAAGAAATCCAGCTATGGGTCTAGCCTCAGCAACTTCCACCCCTGTACAGCTACCGTCAGAATACCAAGAATTCCAAGACGTTTTTCAGAAAGAACAGGCTAACACGTTACCTCCCCATCGGTCTTCTGATTGCCAAATCAATCTGGTACCCAATGCTCAACTACCTTGTAGTAGGATTTATGCTCTTACGGAACCTGAGAACCTGCATTTGCGTCAGTATTTAGATCAGTACCTAGCCAATGGTTTTATTCGCCCGTCCAAGTCTCCTGTCTCTTCAGCTCTGTTCTTCGTGCCGAAAAAAGAAGACAACCATAGAACGTGTATAGACTATCGCGCCCTAAATCAAATAACGATTAAGAATCGTTATCCTCTGCCCTTGATCCCTGAGCTTATCGACCAGGTGAAAAGACGCTTGTGTGTACACCAAGTTAGATCTCCGAGGAGCTTATCACCTGGTGCGCATAAAAGAAGGCGACGAATGGAAGACTGCATTCCGCACCAAGTTTGGGCTCTTCGAATATCAGGTGATGCCCTTCGGGTTGTGCAATGCACCTGCCGCCTTTCAGTACTTTATGAATGATGTTCTTCGGGAACTTATCGATGTCTGTGTCATTGTTTACATTGACGACATCCTGGTGTACTCTTCTTCAGAATCTGATCACAGAAAACATGTTAGGGCAGTTCTTGAGAAACTGCGCCAGCACAGACTATTTGCAAAACTCGAAAAATGCATTTTTCATACCACAGAAGTTGTTTCTCGGATTCATCCTGACACCTCAAGGAGTCCGAATGGACTCGCGAAAGGTGGACGCCATCCTCAAATGGCCATCTCCAAGCTCGGTGAAGGGAGTTCAGAGCATGCTCGGCTTTGCCAATTTCTATCGAAGATTCATCCCGGAATTTTCCCGAATTCCAACCCATCACCGCTCTCCTAAAGAAAAACAAACGCTTCGAATGGACTCTTGAGGCCGAACAAGCCTTCCAGGACCTGAAAACCAAATTCACCTCTGCACCTGTATTGAAGCACCCGCACCCAGATCTCCCGTACATGGTGGAAACCGATGCATCCAGTTCGGCCATGGGAGCTGTCCTGTCGCAAAGAGACCCAAAAACTAACCAACTACACCCAGTGGCCTTTTGTTCCAGAAAATTTTCTCCTCCTGAAATCAACTACGCAATTACTGATAAAGAGTTACTGGCCATCAAATCTGCTTTCAAGGCTTGGCGTCACTACCTTCTCGGGGTAAGACACACCATCACCGTAATTACGGACCACAGCAACTTACAGTATTTAAAAACGGCCAAAGCTCAATCTTCACGACAACTCCGCTGGGCTCTATTCTTTGCGGAATTTGATTTTGTAATTACCTATCGCCCTGGCTGCAAGAATGGAAAAGCGGACGCCTTATCCCGGATCGGCATGGAAGAACCTAATTCGAGCTTAGAACCTGTGCCCATCATACCTGAGCAAAGAATCTTAGGCTTAACCTCATTGCACACTATTGAGGACATCCAAACTCAAGTAAAACTACCTCTAGACTCTTCAACCTTACTGGAATGGAGTCAGAAGGGTCCTCATTACACCGTTAAGGATGACTTACCCTACTTCCAGGAGCGGTTGTTTTTGCCAAGTAAAGAATTGCAAGAACTTGTTATTGCCCATCATCATGAATCTTTAATGGAAGGACATCCTGGTATCGCTAAAACGGAGGAAAACATTTAACGTTACTTCTGGTGGCCTTCTTGGAGAAAAGACAAAGTCTTTTGTTCTGTCTTGCGGAATTTGCGCCCAAAACAAGGCTCAAAAGAAAAGGCCAGCTGGCCTACTTCAACCCTTGGATATTCCACCGGCGCCATGGCACACCCTGTAAATGGACTTTATAACCGACCTGCCTCCTTGTGCTGGTTACAACACAATCCTTGTAATTGTGGACCTATTCACCAAAATGGCCCACTTTATCCCTTTAAAGGGTTTGCCTTCTGCTTCCACCTTGGCCAAGGAATTCCTGGAGAATGTAGTTCGCATACATGGTTTCCCTTCCATATTAGTCTCGGATCGTGGAAGTCAATTTATCTCCCATTTTTGGAAGAAGTGTTGCAAACTAGCACAAATAGATGTGCGGTTATCCACCAGCCACCACCCCCAGACCGATGGACAAACTGAGAGAACCAATCAGACTCTCGAGCAATATCTTCGGTGCATGTTGCACCAATCCGAATTAAATTGGAAAGACATCCTTTGGATCGCAGAATATGCATACAACAATTCAGTGCATTCTGGAACCGGACAAACCCCCTTTTATACTTTCGAAACTCTTCTATCTTGTTGACTGGAAGGGATATGGACCTCAGGAGAGATCGTGGGAGCCTAGTAACCATGTCCACGCACCTCGATTAGTACAAAGGTTTCACCGGAGATTTCCGAACAAGCCAAAACCCCCGGAGGGAAGAACCTTGGGAGGAGCCTTGAGGGGGGGTACTGTCATGATGCCTACCTCCAAGGAGCCAGGTCCGACCCAGCAACCCCAGAGGCAGGCATCATTTCCCCCAGGGGAGTGCCAGCGAGCCCAAGCTGGGGCCCTTTGGACGCAGTCCTGGCGCCTTAGGCGCCAGGCTCATGTTGGACCCCTGTCCTGGTGCCTTAGGCACCAGACTCATAAAGCTAGACATGTGTTCAAGTGTTTTAATGTGCACTTACCTGATGCAGACCATGCTGCCACATCCAGGCCCTCTTGAGGCCTGAATGGAACTACTTTACCTGTGGGATTACTTTCCACCCGGGTGTGGTCGGGGAAGGATACATACCTGATTGGAGGAAGGATACACACTTGGAACTTCTTCCAAAGCTATTTAAACCACACCCGATCAGCAACTCACGCTTCGCGTTGTTCTGCTCCTCGCAGCTGGACGCTCACCGTGTCAGCTCCTGCATCTGGACTTCAGCCACGCCTGTCAGCATCCTGGGTCACCTGCAAAGGGAGACAAGAGACCTTACCAGCTAAATCTGCACCACGGAGACATCACAGACGATCCTGAAAGGGAAAACATTATTTTTAAAAGCATTTCGTTACGATCGCTGCAGCGCTGCATTTCACTCACCTTTCCTGGGTTCCTCCATCTTCAGCAGCGATCATCCGGATACACAGCCACTTCCCAGAGCCTAGAGAAAAAGACAAGTATAAGAGGTGAGAGAAGGAAGGGAATAAGACTTACCTGTTGGGTCATTGCCATTTCATTTCGGGTCTTGCCGCTTCCAGACATTTTCCGGACCCCGGCCCCTATGGGGAAAAAAGACAGACATTGAATGAGCATATGCAAAGACAGTGCCCGAGCGCTCATCCAGAACTAACCTGCCATTTACTGGAACTGCACGTTTCACTTCGGGTCGGCGCCATATCTCCGGCATTCCGAACCCCGGCCCCTAAGGGGAAAAAAGACATAAGCATTAGCGCTTGCTGCAAAAAGACAATGAACATTATCATTAAGCTTGGACTTTTGAATTTGCAACAGAACTTTTACAAAGCCTTACCTGAATAGTCAAGCTTACCAGAACTCTCCTCAATCCAGTGAAGTAACTGGGTTTCAACGCGCCCCTGCATCAGAAGCAGGATGGAGAGCTCCTCCTTCCTGACCCTTAGGTGAGACTTCACGGGGAATCGTGGAAGGGTATCGTGGAGGGTTGGAAGAGAGTGGGAGGCTTGAGCATAACTCAGTCAGTAGGTAATACTCCCTTTTCACGCACAGGGGAATATTCCTGCGAGCCGAAGAAGCCAGAGTAGAGGGCCCTTCCTGTCAATCTTCAGAGTCCTGCGCTTCACCATTGAAGAAGCATCAGCACTCAAGGCCAGACCTGCGCCTCCGTGGGAATCAGGTGAGCGTTACAGTGTGTAACTGCTCACTCTGAGGGGCAGTTACCAACCAACTCTTTCACAAGTAAGTATCTTTTAAACACTTGTTATATTTTCAAGGCAGAATCCTTTTCGGATCCAGTCATTCCCTAGTCTATTGCATGAGTTCTCTGAGGCAGAAGAGGGACCCTAGTGGTCTAGCAGCCAGCTCTAGGTACGGCGAGGTAGGGTTCAGTTCAAGGGAAAGTCAAAGTGCTAGAGGAAGTCTCTTCAAACAAGTATTTCACTTTTAGATTTAGTTGAAAGGGTCCTGGGACGTCTGTGAAGACATCCAGGAGGATTACAGCTGTGGGCCTGGGTGAACTGGATGAGGGGACTCCCAATGGCAAACACCACAAGATATACAGAAATCACACAGGCTTATGCTAAATAAATACCACAGCCAACACCGTACCTCAGCAGCGAAGAAGAGTTTGCACTGGGGGAAACTTCAGGATATGCAGCCAGAAACCTGGTCGATGCATTCCTTGTCATGAAGACCGAAGATTTTGCAAAAGGATCAACGTGGAAGGGTCCAGGAAAAGTGTCTGAATGCGAGACTGTGGTTTTGGTGCCCTCTTCAGGAGCCAGGAGAAGACTGAATATCGCCAGTTGAATTCTCATCTCTAATCTGGTCCAGCACTCTGTTGAGGGGACGTCAAGGACTTAAATTGTCTCTGACCACCAAAGTTTTAGCTTGATTCAGAAGACCATGCAGCGCATCATGGCTCAAGGTCCCGTGATACTGGTGCATTGCAGCCCCGCAAGGTCTCCACGGTGTGGGATGGCTCAAAATGCAGGTGGTCTTGAGTCTAGTGGATCTCTCCCGGCTCTGGGTTGGGGTTGCCCTTTTCAGGATCCCCACGTCAATTGGAAGGAAGGGCTACAGCAGGCTCCGGTAACACATCAGAATCTCTGATCACTGGATATCGTTACGGTTGTACTTTCTTCCTCTTCGGGTCCAGTGGTTGACTACCTTCTTCAGTTTCCAGTATCAGTCTTTTATGCTGAACCCAGCCAATCAAACAGGCATGCAACATTCGAACCCTGACGTTGGCAGTCCTTTTAGGAAAGCCAGCCTCCCAGTTGGAACTGGATTCTCAGTCAGGCTTAGGGGTGCAGAGTTTTCGACTTCTCCCTCGCTTCCTGCCTTCACCGACACTCTGGAGCCTGGCCAGGCTTGTCTCCTGCCGAAGATAAAACTATCACAAAGGACTATTCCACCCTGGAGGACAGAGGAAGAAATAAGAAGGGACAAGAAGCACAAAAGTTTCAAAAAAAAGACTGGGGCCATTTTGGTAAGATGGGCACCCTTGGGTGTCTTCACCGCAGCTGTGGAAACAGTCTGCGGTAAAGGTGCACCGAATTTGTAAAAAGGTTCACTGCCGCCAGCCATTTAAGGTCAGATTGTCCCAGTAAGAGAATTGTTACAGTGCAAGTGAGAAAGGGGATACATTTTATCGCCCCAGCATGCCACATAAGGTGGGGTGTGCGATTTCACCTAACAAAAATGTAGAAGGAATAGAAATATCCTCTCTACCCTTGGGAACTGTGGTTCTCACAAGGTCAGCCAGTGAAAGTAAAAAGGGAGTCCAAAAGGCAACCCTGTAACAATGAAATGGTATGCACCAAACATTGTCAGAGGATAAAATTAAAAGGGCACTATGGAGTTTTTGAAAAATGACACCCATAAAACGAGTAAAAGGATCTGCAAGGGTGGAAAAAGGCTCCCACTTGCTGACCTATAGGAAAGAATAATCCACCAGTCCAGCAAAAAGTTCTGAAATTCTCACAAGTGAGGTAGATTTAGCACTAAACTTAAAATCTTACCTCACAGCAGCCAACAGACATGGACACACAAGGTAAGTGGGAAAGGGGTGGAGGTGCCTTGTGTGGAAAAGGGTTGGGTGTGGGGGATGGAAAGCGGGGGACTGGCGAAGCGCACTTACCTGCATAACCCGGCAAAGGAAGGTGGCGGCCTACCACTCTGAGGAGGCTCTGAGCGGGGGCTGTACCCTGTGGTAAAGCCCCCACTCTGAGCCTCTTCATTGCCTGGGAGACCTCCCCTCTCCCACCGGGGTACTAATATTCCAAATATGTCAAACAAATTATAAAAATAAATATATCTAGTTATTGAGGATCTGCAACTCGAGCAAAAATGGAATATGTACAATTCTGGCACATAAGTTGTTTAAGACGGTATATAGATTGCCACTCATTTTCTCCTGTTTTTTAGTGCAATATATCCTAGCAAAGTAGCAGTTCATAGTTTCGCAAGAGCTATATTCTCGCTACACCCCAGTCACCCTTCCGATGATTCGCCCATTCTATGCACTGGTAATATTGATATGATAAATTGGATCGTCTGATCCAGCATAGCCAGTACCTGTCTGGATGAAATCATTGGTGCACTGTTAGTACACCCCATCTGTCATGAGACCCCCGGGATGTTTGAGACTCAGGCAAACCTTATCTCAGATGGCCAGATTAACCTGGCACAGTTTAAGGAGCTCCTAGTGATGTCAAGATGTGCGCAACCCCTACTCAGATTCCCCCAACTGCCAAGGCTTTTCAATCTAACCTCTCCTGAGCTTCCATCACCGAAATGTTGCACCAGAGGAAGTGCAGTTTTCCCTATTCACACTACACTAAAGCTTTCCCTAATTCAAACGCATTCATTAAATGCATTTATGGACCATGGCAATGGTTGCCCATGTGCTAATTGGGCATAGTGTCTGCACCGGTCCAAATGCTTTTTTTGCACCAGGGCAATTTTTGTCCTAGTGGCAATACTTTTAAAAGCACACTACTGCCATTTCTGGCATCCTGCCACTACAAACGCGATCAAGGGAGGAGATGAAAGGTCGAGATGAAAGGTCACACCTGGAGTGATAAGGGTGCCAATCAGTCTGCTTTAAATAAATAAGCATGTTTTCAGATCTGAGCACCCGTGCACGGAAGCAGGCAGGTAGCACATGAAGACTGCATGTACTGAAAGCAGGTTTAATAAGTAGGGTAGCAGATTGTTCTATCCGCGGTGACGTAAGGCATTCTGAATAAAAGCCCCGCCCCCGCTCAGGAAGGGCAGTTCTGGGCAAGACAGCAACATGTTTGGTGTCCGTGTCAATCATTGCTCCCGCCGGAGCTGCGCAACGGGGCCTGGCAGCCTAGGGCCCTGTTCTCATGTTTTCTGCCGATGCATCGGCAGGGAGACACAATCCAACACTGGCGACGAGGCAAGTGATATGAACGGCGCACGCAACGCCCATTAAATTAAGCCCTCAGCAGGGGCACAATTTTTGGAAGCACGGTGGGGGGCCCATCCCCCACCAGAATTTCTTTTCTTTTTTTCTTTTTTTTCCT
Source organism: Ambystoma mexicanum (assembly GCF_040938575.1). Classification (NCBI taxonomy): domain Eukaryota; kingdom Metazoa; phylum Chordata; class Amphibia; order Caudata; family Ambystomatidae; genus Ambystoma; species Ambystoma mexicanum. The sequence goes on along the minus strand of NC_090929.1, from coordinate 150,336,934 downwards.
TTATCGCTCCAATTTCAACTGGATCAATTGTGGACACATCCAGAAGTTGTCACACAGTGGCCATACATCAGATCCTGAAGGCCCAAGAACAGCTGGCAGACGTTTCGGCCCACCTGCGCGAAAAGGATCAGACAGAGCATCGCGCCCAGACCCACATCACACGACGCGAGAGCCAAGCAGGGCAGCAGACACCAAGGTGAGGGGGCATCGCAACACATGCGCACAGGCAAGCACCAGAACCACGCACCATGGCGACAGGAAGCTCCACTCCCAGGCCCAGCACACCTTCCAGACTGGCCGCAAATCTGTCACCCTCCACGCCACAGGCACGCCCACAAGGGGGAACATCGATCGCACTCGCCACTTTCGACCCATACACCGACCCTTCATCGTTGGCCCCCGGTGGCAGCTGTGGATGCAAAAATTCAAAATGACCATGGATTGTAAAGACATTACCACGTCAAAGAAAATGAGGTCGCACCTCTTGCTGAATGTCGGGGACGAGGTTCTGCTCATATTCAACTTGCTAACAATAGCAGACGGCCTCGACTTCTACCAACAAACCAAGGACGCGCTCACGGCCCACTTCATGCCCCAGCTCAATCCAGACTGAGACATTCATTTTCTGTACTACCATCCAACTGGAGGACGAGACACTGGATGCCTATCACACCAGGCTACGGAAACTCGCAATCTCATGTGAATTTACCAACATCGAAAAGGAAATCGGACGACAGATCATTAATGGGATACACTCAGAGAAGCCGAGGAGAATAGTGCTCAGCGAAAAAGGCATATCTCTCACCAGAATCCTGGAACTTGGCCGCCAAAGTGAGTTGGCACATGCCAGAGCAGCGCACATGGGCACGACCCTGCAGAAACGCCAACCGGCACTCACGATGGCGACGGTGGCCAAAATCACAAACCGCCAGTACACAAGGGATGAGGCCGGTGGTAACCATGCATACTCCAGATGGCAACCAAGCACCACCCCGGGACCCACGGAATGTGGGTGGTGCGGAGGACCTCGCCATGGCAGACTCAACTGCCCGGCCCAAGGTACCATGTGCCGTGCATGCGGAATAAAGGACCACTACGCCAAAGTCTGGGGTTTTTGTGGCAGCCCCGATAATCTGCAAACTCCCCAAGACAGGACCTCAACCTCGGGAAAGAAGAAACAAGCCAGTGCTCACCGAGTCGAGACCGCAAATTCATCGACCGAGGAGGAAGGGGATGATGTGACACAATCGCAGCAAGAGGTTGCAAAAGAGCAACGGAAGAAAGGGAAAAAAGTATACCTAGTCTCAGCACTAAACTACGGAGACGACACACCCAAAAGAAAACTGAGAAGGTGGAAATGTCAAATAGCCATCCAAGGACAAGACACGCAAATGACCATAGACACTGGGACGTCCATCAATGTCATGCAACTGACCGCATTCAGGAGACTATGACCCCCACCAGTCCTGAAAACAACTGACACATTGTTTGCGTATGGGTGCAAAACTCCACTGCCCATAGTAGGTTGATTCCAGACCACACTCAGCAAGGGTGACAAGTCACTGCAGTCCAAGATCTATGTTATAAACGCCGGAATTGAGTGGCTATTCAGCAGCGACGCGGCAGAGGACCTCGGTCTCATAAGCTTCATATGCGAGGTGACCGAGTCACAAGACATCGACGGCATTCTCGGGAAGTACCCGAACCTACTCAAGGGGATTGGATGCCTCAAAGGGAAGTCTATCAAGCAGCACATCCAACCACAAGCAGCACGACACCGAAGAACGCCATTCCACATACGGAACCAGGTGGAGAAAGAGCTCCGGGCACTCAAGAAAGCGGGCATCATTGAGGAAGTGACTGGACCAACACCATGGGTGTTGCACATGGTCATCACCAAGAAACCCAAACAACCCGGGAAAATGAGAATATGCATTGACATGCACCTCCCTAACGCAGCAATAAAGCGTGAGCACCACATCACCCCGACCCTCGATGAGATAGTAGCAGACCTCACAGGATCCAAGATATTCTCGAAGGTCGACCTCAACGCCGGATACCACCAACTTAAACGCCACCGTGATTGCAGGTACATCACGACATTTTCCACTCACACTGGCCTACACAAATACAAGCGGCTCAGCTTCGGGAGCTCCTCTGCAGCCGAAGTATTTCAGCCAACGATCCAGGAGGTGATACGTGTCATCCCGGGGGTACTAAACGTCAGTGATGACATTCTCATATACTCAGAAAACAAGTAAGAACACATACGACGGCTCCACATGCTACTTAGCAGACTCGAGAGTGCAGGGCTTACAATTCACAAGGACAAGTGCGAGTTCCTAAAGGAGATCTCTTTTTTGGATACACCAACAGCGCAGGCATCTCGGCAGACCCCCAAAAAGTAGCAGACATCTAGGCTGCCTCTCCCCCCCCCCCCACCACACCAACGGAGGTACGCAGTTTCCTAGGAATGGCAACCTACTGCGGAAGGTTCATCCCCAAACTGGCCACACTATCAGAACCCCTAAGAGAACTCACAAAGGCCAGTACGAAATGGGTGTGGGGGCCCCACCTGCCAAGAGGCGTTCGAACAAATCAAGGCATCGCTCTTGGCAGACACCACCATGGCATATTACAATCCCAAGTTGTCGACCAAGCTGTACGTTGATGCTAGCCCAGTGGGCCTTGGAGCCATCCTAATACAAGTGGCCAACACAGGAGAGTCGATGCCGATCGCATATGCCTCCCGTGCCCTGACACCGACGGAGCAACGGTACTCTCATATCGAAAAAGAGGCGATCGCAGTGCTGTGGGGCTGCCGCCATTTCCATCTATACCTCTACGGCCGAAAGTTCAAGGCCTACACGGACCACAAACCACTTCTCCCCATCTTCACGGTTCATCCTCACATCCCCCAGCCAGGATCGGAAAGTGGCTACTACACTTACAACAATATGACTTTGAGTTGGCGTATCAGCCAGGCAGTGGAAACCCGGATGACTTCTTGTCGAGACACCCGAGAGCGGCCACACAGGGGGAAATACACGCAGCGGAAGAAACAGAGGAACACATTTGCCAGGTAATCTACACCATGAAACCAAGGGCCATCAGCTTTGAAGACATTGTGGAGGCCACGCAAGCCGATCCATGCTGTGACCTAGTGAAAGACACAATCATCTCGGGGGGGGAATGGAAGTCTTTCCTACGGAACATCCACAATCGAATGGCGGAAGCAAAAGAATTTCTAACTGGCATCTTCACAGTAAGACAAGATCTCTCAATCACAGAGGAAGGCCTCATCCTAAGAGGGACCCGTATCGTCATCCCCGCAAGCATTCAGGACAGAGTCGTGGCATTGGTGCATGAGGGTCACCAAGGAATGGTAAGAACCAAGGCCCGGATCAGACGCCATGTCTGGTTCCCACAGATCGATGGGAAGGTGGAGCACCTTATCAACACATGTCTCGCATGCCAAATAACGGGGGCGCGGCCCAATCCTGAACCTATACTATCAGCAGAGCGAGGGTCCTCTAGATGGGAAGCCATTAGCATAGACTTCTGCAAGATACAGGAAGGAACGTACCTACTGGTGGCGATCGACCACTCCAGGTACCCGGAGGTTGAAATCGTAACCTCCACGGCGGTCGGAGGTGGTCATACCCGCGATGGAGAAGGCGTTCGCCATTCACAGCCTCCCAAAGCGAATTTGGAGTGGCAATAGCCCACCATTCCAGGCAGAGGAGTTCAGGAAATACCTCACCGAACTCAACATTCAGTACCACCACATCATGCCCAGGTGCCCGCAGGAAAACGGCGACGTGGAACGATTCATGCGAACAATAAACAAAGTCCTGCGCCTGTTGCACGCAAACTCAAGCCCCTGGAGAGTGGACCTCTACAGATTCCTGAGGAATTACTGAGTAACACCACAAAGCACAACGGGGATACCGCCCACCGGCGGACATAATTTTCGGGACCATTATTAATTCATCCATCCCACATCACCCGAGCAGAAGCACAGACGCATACGACAGGGCACGCACCGAACTAAGAAGAACCGTGGCCAACGAGCATATGAGCAACAAGAGGAATGCCAACAAGTCCCATCACTGTGTAGGAGACCAGGTGGTAATGGTGAGAAACCCATCCAAGTCTAAATTAGACACACAATACGACTCCGTCCCATAGACCATAACCCAAAGGCACGGGACCATGGTAACAGCCAGGAGGGGACAAAGACAAGTCACAAGAAATGCGTCTTGGTTCAAGACAGTCCCAAAAGATCTATGGGCGGATGGCAAACCGCAACCTGAAGAGGACGACCAGCCAACGGGAGAAGAGCGAAGTCACCACGAAGGCGAAATGACCAGGGACGACAGGGTGGAAGAACTGTCGAGTGAACCAGAGCTGGGTGAGCCCAACTATGAAGGTGAGCAACCCGAGGGGAGTCAAGGGATAGCACCCAGGGGTGGACGGTATGAACTAAGAACTGCGCCCCCAGCCAGGCTCAGAGACTGAGTGGTAGAAAACCAGCCCGAGAGACTACTGAACTCACTGTCTTAAACATTTGTCCAAGTTAGTATTGTTGTGTTCATTTTTGGTTATAATAAAGGAGAAATGTTATATCTGCCTTACGTCCCGCTACGCAGTGATCTAAGGCGTTCTGAATAAAAGCCCCACCCCCGCTCAGGAAGGGCAGTTCCGGGCAAGACAGCAACACGTTTGGTGTCTGTGTCAATCATTGCTCCCGCTGGAGCTGAGCAACGGGGCTTGGCAGCCTGGGGCCCTGTTCTCATGTTTTCTGCCGACACATCGGCAGGGAGACACAATCCAACAGCGGATGAGGATTTATGTTGCAGCAAAATCTAGATAGTAAAAAAGGACACATTCAGTGCAAAATTACCATGCAGAATTGCTCTTTCACAGGTGCAAGTTTCTGCAATATGACCCCTAGTTTACACTGAACCCCTTTGATACCAGATCCTGCTAGGAGACTGGCATTGTACCAAAACCACTAAGCTGTGGTTTTCACATTGGTGTAAAATCCATCACTCTAGGCAACAGATAAAATGGCCATCTTGTGTCGCAGCTCTCCTTTGCAGTTGTGTCACAGCTCTCCTTTGCAGTGAAGCTGCCGGAGGTGCTTGTTAGGGGGGCGGACGGACAGGGACCTACGCACTTACTTGAGGCCTTTGAACAGGCAGGCAAATCAAAGACGGCGCGTCTATAATATCAATCCTGGACGATCAATGTTTTTGTAAGCCCGGCCCCCTTCTGTTTTTCGTGCTCTAAGGATTTCTGGCACGAATTCCGCAGTGATCGCATTGGATGTTTTTCAATTCCAATAAAGCTCTCCCAGCACATTGTCTCGGTCATTTTAGCTAAAACCAGACAAAAAACCCACCCACCAGGGACCCACCCAGACTCCGTTCTCTAATTCCACGCCGATTCTCTGTCTCTAGTCCTGTTTATGGCAGGGCTGAAATGGAAGAGTCGCTGAATACAAAGTCGTTTTTTTTTAGATTTGCCAACAAACGTGCAAATCTGTGCTGAAATGTATTGGTTTTGTTGTCCTAACCCCTTTGCATATGATTCAAATAGCCCTGCATTTTACTGTTTGCTGACTCAACGAAATTCATGGTAATTGGTGGACGGTGCAGCGCTAGCGTCGGCCCCTGCAGATACCGGTTAGTGCCTCTCCTTCTTGCTGCTGTGGCTCTAGGTGGCCCCTCCCTCCCATCGTTGCTTCCGTGCCCCCTTTATGGGACCTGCCCTTCTGTCAGCGTGCCTCTCCCCCAGCAGAGAAGTCTTGGTGGGACTTGCCCATACCTTAGGGTGCTTTTTCTATGTACATCAGTCCATGTAGCTAGTTTGCCATTTTTGCTGTTAGTACCACAGTCTTGGTTCCCAAAAACATACTGTGTGATCTTGGTCACATTTAAAGTTGCAACCTCGCCTGCAGGCACATTGATCTTTTGTGGTCTTAGTACATGGTGTGCATGAAGTGGGCACCCTTGTGTGAACATACCTATACAGGGATAGAGCCCACATACAAGTGTGCCAAACTTTACTTGAGTTATGTACCCAGGCTGGACTCCGCCCAAAGGGGCTGGGGATCGAACTCTGCAGACGATGGATGAGCAATGTAACCCTGGATCGCCAATCACCAGGCACTTTCTTCAGTTCATTCGTAACCAGGAGCTTAATGCTTTTGCTTAGATGGTCACCCTGAGGCCAGGGTGAGTTATTGCTTGGCAGTGGTTCATTAGGAGATGGGTGAATGAGCACAGGGTGAGGCTCACACGCTCTACTTAAATCCTTTTCTTGGCCCACTTTTGGATCCAAGCTAAATAGTTTCCTCCCATCTTGCACCCTCCCTCCAATCACCGGAAAGGAAAGCTCTCACTGTAGGCTTCTTCCGAGCTTTCTCGCGCCTCAATTATCCACTCTACCCAATCGCATTATGAGTACCTAAAATGTCCAATACGATCAGCCAGCCGTAAGGTACTTCTAGATCCTCCCTTTGTCCTGGTATGTTCCCCAGAACCGTCTCTGGGCTTTGCATGACATGCTCACAATGCAACTGTGCAGCTCCCTGGTCAAGCAACTGGTGCCGCACCAGCAAAGAACCGGCCCCCGTGCCTTACTAGCCAAGTAAAAAGGGAGCCACAATGGGTCTAGACACCAGGAGGCACTGCTCTCCTGGCAGACTTACTAGTCGCACACGCGCCCTCTAGCTAGGAAGGCTATTTCTATATTTTGCATCAAGATTGCCATCAAGGGATCAGATTCGTGGTTGCTCGGTGTGTCCTCGGATATTCTCTTCAGCTCCAATGTTCATCGCTAGCCAGCCTAGCCAGTGCTGCCGAAGGTATGACGTTCATTCATGGGCAGGTTTGTTTCCCACCGAGTTTTTTGCTGCAGTTTTTTGGCCGAAAAAAACGAATCGAAAAATATGGGAGTGGGGGTTAAAGGGATATAAAGGTGTGGGGGAATAGGTAGTAAAATAAACTGGGAAGGAAGGATTGAAGGGGGAACCCCCTGAGCTAAACAAAATAGTCACGTTTTTTCCTAGCGATGGAATGAGATATAACCCTGCTGAAGGATCATGGGAGCAAAGAAATCCATGCAAACCGTAATGAGACGTTACATTGCTCCAAGACCTCTTGAGGGCCACATGAGCGACGATGAATGGACCTGGGCAAAACAGTTCCCTCTCATGTACGCTGACATTGGAACGGCCAGAGGTGGAAAGGGTGTATCAAACTGGATTCTTCTCGGAACCTTTTGAGACCACTTCATTCGGGGTGCGAAATCGAGTGGAGCTGGTAGGCATTTTGCTCCTGCTTGTAGCATAGAAGAGCCTGGTTAGCTTGACACCAACCGCTTCTTTGGCTCCCAAGGCCAATTGATGGTGACCCAACTCGCCTATGTGAATTTGGGACAATCTATAAATAAACCCCTGGACACATCTATATGAAGTTTAAAGCAGAGGAGGTCATCAATAATGGATACAATGATGGGTTTCCATGTTATATGCACATTGGAGCACTGTGTACTAGCTCCTTGTTCCCCAGTGGTAGCTCCTGGTCACTGGCTAATGCTGGATATCCAGGAGCTGATCTTGGCTCCTACTTATCCAATCTGAATGTTGAGCCCTGCCATTGGTTTCTCACAAATAGGATTAATGTTTTCGAATATCCCCTTCATGTAGAGGTTGTTGCTGGACTACTCTTGCTTCTAAGCGTTGTGATAATTTATTTGGCAAGTCAGACCTGCACGGCTTATGTTGAACGTGGACCTCCACCAACCCCTCCCCCCTTTTTTCCACGTTCCCCTTCCTTATCTCCAGCCCGCTCTTCATTCCTTAATCCTTAATCCTTTGTGCTGCAAAGTGGTTTTACTTTTGTATGTCTGGTGCAGTACAAAACACCGAAATGGAATATTGTTAACCAATTCAGGTACTGGATGTGTTTGCAGATTTCCTGCTGGTGGCAATTGCCGGCGCCACTGATATTTCTAAAAATCCACCCAATACAGCCAGATGCATTTCAGAAAGTCACGTGCTGTATTTTTATTTTTCTATTTTTATTTTTTTACCCATTTTCGCCCTCATTTGGATGTTGGAAATAATGCACATTAGTTGATCAAACCACTACTTTACCTTTTTTTTTCTTCATAAAACTGTAAAATATGTCCCTCTTACAAGGGCAAGGGATATAGAGGGGTGGGTATTTGGCCCGTTTCCAAAGTCCCACTGAAAAGTGGCTTCCTGTGCTTACCTTTCTATAGGAGGCGGGGGTGGGGAGTTTGGGGCTGACCTTTTACATCTATTGGAGTCTTTTTGCAGGTAAAAAATTGGCAGATTTTCAGTGTTAAAACCACCTGCAATCAGGTGGCAAATTTACCACCAGCTGGAGGTATATACATATCAGAACCTGTAGTGCGGCCCCGGTTTGCAGATACTACCTGTTCCTCTGAGCCTGTAATGATATCTTAAAACGAAACCAATTGTTAGCTGTCCTCCCAAACATATTTAAATAATATCCCTTTTTAAAAGATATCTGATACAAGTTCCAACAGACCAACTAGATCTAGCCACACCAACCGCCTAGCAATTCCAAAAAGCCTCAGAACCAGAGCAGGTGGCACTAGCTTCCCAATCCTCGCCGCCACCAACTGGAACTTATTACCCGCCGAGATTAGAGGTATCAAATCCCACCTGTGCTTCAGGGAAGCAATAAAAACGATGCTGTTTGTATAAACCCCACTTGGGCCCTGTCAACTGTATAACCGCTGTAATGTCAAATGTCCTTTTTTCCCAGGCTAGGGGTAGATACGATCTTGCTGTAACCTCTTCGATCTACCCCTCCTTGCACGGCAACTAAGTCATTATCTTGCAACAGCGCCCCGATGCCTCTGGGCTGTGTGGCGCTTTACAAATGTAAAAAATAAAATAAATAAAACAAGTTCTGAACGTCCTGATCTGGGCAAGCACCAGTTTTGCCATATTTGGAAGGGAGACTTCAGCCACCCAAGGGAGATCTCCTTTCTAGACTTTGGAGGGAGGGGCTTGAATTTTACTAATTTTATTTGCCTGTATAAAATGCTCATCACTTGGATCAAAACTAATTTATCTACTCATAAGGATAACCAGCTTTTAAAAAAAATATTTGACACCACATGTCGGATTGCTCGTGCTATCTTGTTACATGGATGTTGTCGTCGCTTTGACACAATGGCGTGGCTTTATCTGTGGGGAGCAAAGGCGAAGAACTTGCAGGGCTCACTAGGGAAAAGTTATCCATGGATGGAATTCTATCAAGGAATGAGTCTCGGGCAATGACAGGTTTTCTTCTGATTTGTGTCATTTGATTTCATTGCAATCTAAGATGTATTTATTTTATTGTGCATTAAGTAAATTGTTTCAAAGCGCCAACAACGGGGAGAGAACATGGGATAGAAAACAATCAATACAACGGAAGATGAAGACAAACCTACTAGGCCTTGTGAGCATTCAGAGTGTGCAAGTGCAGAGAGTGGGGAAGAGGCAGAGGGGGGGTAAGTGAGGCCTACAGTGGCAAGGCCAGTGCTGTGGGTAGGCAGAGGCTGAAGGCAATTGGGTGTGGGAGGCCAGGGCCCCGAAGGACACATTAGGGACCTGGTCACCAATCACAGCGTCTGTGAGATTAGCAGAGGAGGGAAGAAGGGAGGGAGGTCAAAATGAAAGTCTTGAGGAGCTTCCGGAATTCGAGGAGGTCCGGCTCAAGATGAAGAGGAAGGTGGAGGCTGTTCCATATGAAAGTATTATTCAACAAAGAACCTTCATTCTTCCTTTACCGAGATGGTTGGGCAGTATGAGAATAAACCGGTTATTTATCCTTTCCTCGTTTTAGCTAGTCTTAAACCGGTTTAAATTGGCAATGGGAAAATACAAGGCACTTTTATTCTGTTTTTATTCAGGGGATTAAGAATGAATGTTTTCTTTCTAAATTTGATACCAGTTGATGGAAATTATATTGCTTTAAATTAAAACAATCTGGTGCACAAAGGGAGCATTGTCTTTGGTAGAGGAATTTGATAAAAGAAACCATGACATTCCTTGGAAACATTTTAGTTTTAATTCATTTTCATTAAATGTCTGTTTTCCGGCTGTTCATGCAAACATTTGAAAACCTTGAGTGGGTTTATTTTCAGAGTTCATAAGGGGATATTCAACTGTACGGTCTTATCAGCTAGTTAATGGATAACCTCAACCATCGCCATCTGCTTCATAAGAAATGGTCTATTTGTCATAGGCTGTCCAAGACCTGTTCATGTTTCCTCTTCCCAGTAGTTATTAATTAACGTGTTATTGCTATCTCCTGTGTTTCCAGCTGCCAAGTACATCCAGACCGACCCTGCCCACAGAGATCCCAGGACTTCGATTTCAGTGGTGAAGCAGGGCTTCGAGCCGCCCAACTTCGAAGGATGGTTCCTTGGCTGGGATGACGATTACTGGTCGATGGACCCACTGGAGAGGGCCATGGCTGATCTCCAAGTTTAGCACCCCGCTCCTGACATTCAGCAACTCCTGTGCCTTCACCGCCTGCCAGAACTCTTTTAACACGCAAGAGACATTTACGATGGCCACCTTCTTTTATAGTCCACTACCTGTGCAATAATTACGAACTTTGTTTGCCAACAAATAATTTTGTAGCCGCTGTGCGTGAAACACTTAAAAGTAATAAAGCTTTCGTGGATCCCCACTACGTGCACTGCTTGATTGACTCTACCTGCTTCTACGTTATACGCGTAACTGTTACTTTAAAACATCGGCTGTGGACTTTGTCTTGCTTTGACATTGACTTGTCACTTGCGTCTTGCCTAGAGACCTGACCATTGAATGCATGTTGCTGCGATTCTGGGTAGTTGATTGTATCTCGTTGGATAGGTGACTGTTTTGTGGTAACGCTGTTTTGCTTTGTCCCGAAAACTATCCTCGGTCTTGCTTCAAAACTGGCTGGTTGGGTGCGTTTAGTGTCCACGCACAGCAGCTTCTTACTCCAACACTTGAGTCTCATATTGTTTATACAGACTTGATATTTGTATAGCACACCAAGGATGTACCCCTCCACCACGTCCCTCACCCCCTGCTGGAACCCACTAATTTTGCTGCCATTCCAAAACTGCGATGACGGTGGTACTCGGATGGACGTGCGAAGCAATTAACTTTCAATATTATAAAGAACCTTTGATAAGAATGTCATGCACCTCCCCTATGGTGGTCTTCTTGACACCTCCTTGATTGTTTTGCCGTTCATTGCCATACACAACTATCAGGTGACCCTTGTTCCAACTGCACTTTATCTGTTAAAGTTTTACTGCGCTAATCTTGCCCCTGGAATACTTTCTTCAAGAAAACTCGCTCTTTCTGAATCCACTGTTGCCACAATCCCTACATCAGGAGACTTTGACATGAGGTCCATTGCAATCATTAACTTTCCCTTCTGCCTTTGTCTTGCACAGAACTCACAACTTCCAGTGCCACAAACTCCCCAGGAACTCCTGACGCTTTGTCACTTTCTGCACATCCCAAACAGTTTCTCACTAACCTCAGCTGCCCTGGACGCCAGTAATTGTCATCACGTGCTTCTTGGTTTCCATTATGCCCACGTGCCCTCTTACACAGCCACATTTTCTTCGAGCTCGTATGGATGTATACTTTTTTTCAAAATACACGATTAACCTCAAGTTGATAACTTCTCTTCCTCCAATCATCTGCAACCAGCTCATCAAGTCTCTTTAAATGTTCTCTTGCAGCACAGCACTTTCCCTTTCTTCTTTACTCTCCCTGAAAATCTCCCACACCTTCCAGGTCTTGTTCGTTCAGTTTTCTGGACAGATCGTCGTCAAGACACTATTCCTTGCGGGATTGTTGGATGTCCCATTTATGCTGCCGCCTGGCGAACATCCAGTTCAGGATCTGTTGAGACCTTGCTGAGCTTCCACTCCCAAAGCCTGAAATTTCTTCACCAGTTCATAATGGCCCGTACTGGGGTGAGCTTTCAGCCTCTCTACGTCAACTCTGGGCCTCAAAGGGCTGCAAAGGCAATAGCCTCGAACAGCACCTAGTCTGTTCTGATTTTACACCACACCACTCGCATAAGACCATTCGCTTCATGGTGCACACATGAAGCGTGAGAACAGGGTGACCTCACGGGTACCTCTCTGCGTTCAATGCGTGAGGGGAGCGGGGCCAAAAAGCACAGTAGACGAAACCCTGATCGAGGGTGCAAGGAACATTGGAGAAACACCTTTCTGAACTCTGTTCAAGTGCATCGTTGGCCCTTCTGTCTTAGGCATTTAAATGCTGTTAGGGTTATTCATTAATTTCTTTAAGGAGTTCTTTTCACAGCTCTTCCGAAGGCTGAGCCATTCTGTCCATAGCTTCAGCTGCAACTTGGTTTCAGATCTTGCCAGCAAAGGTTGCAGGTTCTTGCTTTATTGATGTCAGTCCTCTTTAATACACACCACTTCGATAATCCTTATTCAAACTCCCTATTGCTTTTGTCTGAACTGGGGAAAGTCCCACAATCCTGCTACTCCCACTAGAGGCATGGATTGCATGGCTTTTATTCGTTGCTAGTGATCACATAGATTTCCCTGGTTATTCCTTTTGCCTCACTCACTCTTTTGAGAGCTCCTGCCCCAGATAGTCCACCCTCTCTACTCTAAATTTGCATTGCTCTTAAAATCATTTGTGCATTTCTCAAAGCACCCAGCAAATGACTCCACGTTTTGTCATATTTCATCGATGATGTACTGCAAGCAACATATGTACTTTTTTTAACATTGTATGCATGAGCCTTTGAAATGCAGGTGTTGTAGACACCAGGACCTGTGACAACCTTCAGAGCTGGAAAGATAATTTTGGGGTTAGGCAAGCATTGTAACTTTGAGACGGTGGTCTCAGTCTGTCCTATTTTATGCAAATGCCAGATCAAATGTGAATAAAATACCACCTCCCCCTCACAAAAGGCATACCTGTTCACTGATGTTTGCTAACAGAAACCGGTTTAGTCGCTGAAGGTTGACGCGTAGGGAACTGGATCTGAGGCGCTTCTTTCCACACCCGGCGACATCCCACTCACTGCCTCCACTGACTAGAGCCCGGCCAACCTGGTCAATTTCTTCACTCATGCTGTAAATTAATTGTTCTGCTTCTACCCATGGCCACAATCGGAGTCTAGAATGTCTTGGGCATATTGGGGTAAAATCCTTTCATGCATCCAACACCTTAGGGTAAAACTCTTACATTTTTTCCCCATGCCCCCTCTCCACAACCAGGTGCCACATAAGTACTCCAAATCAATGTAATCTCTCTGCCCGTCCCCTCCCTTCCCACAAACACTATTCCTCCTTCCTTTATAAGCTTCAATAGCAGATTGGGTCTTAAAACTGACTTGCATGTAAAATTATCCTTTCGTGCCTGTTGGATTAGCGCCACACTCAGCTGCTCTGTCTCCCACTGTCTTTTGTAGTACTTCTCCCTTAGACTGGTGGCAATCGGTGTGCAGTCTGCACCCGGGTCCACAATCCTATTGCGTCCATGGCTATTAACCGCTGTCGTGGCAAATGGTTGCCTCTTTGCACACCTCGGTCACTGATCACACCACTTCATATTCCATACTCGTGTAACCTGATGCTGCTTTCTTACTCCCTCTCCCGATTGCTGTCTGCAGAAAATGGGGCTGAAGCAAGATGTACAAGGGTGCCATGTGTAGGCCGACGCACAGTGCGTTAGCCCTGCAGACTGCACTAGAAAATGGCGGTCCGGGAAAGTAAGTGGAGGGATGAGTGGAACGCGGGGGTAGAGTGCGGGCGAAGGGAGACGTGTGGGCCACACCGTGGGAAGAGTGGGTCTGGGGAGTGGGGGCCCTGAAAATGAGGGGGAGATGGAGAGCTTACAGGGGCGGGCTTTACCATGCGATCCTCCACGTCAATGTGGTTCTTTTGTAGCTTTTGGCCGTAGATCCTCTGACATGTGAACGATTCCTTACGTACATATGGGACTCCATTATCGGGACAAAGCAGAGTGGTTTCTGCTTCCGCTTTGATCGTGTCACTTAACAAATCTCTCTCTTGGCCCCATGCCGCGCACCCTCCCGGTGTCCAAATCTTACCACTCTTGCCCACATCTTTTCTTTACTGCCATATCGCCTCTATTGGAATTCGTACACTTGGTTGACTTTAACGCAACAAGCGCAACCAACGTACACCATTTGAGCCATATTTCCACCATTAACCTGTTAATGGCCCTTCTGCTCTCACATACGTGGCTCGCTATGTTCGAATGCCAACGCCTTGATTTATAGACCTTTTTTCGATTAATTTAGAGCTTCCCCTTTGCCATTCACATGTCTATTGCGTTGGATCTCCAGTGACAATTCGACCCTCCCAACCTCATCGCCACTGCATGTGGTTTTCTCTACATGGAACTTCTGAAATGTTTCAGACTTCTCTACATACTTCAAAATACATTGTATTACAGGGATGCTTTGCTCTTCACTTTGAGGTCCTCTTGGAGTTACTTCCTATTATTCGCAGTCACCCGATCAACATTACAGGCTGTCTGTCCAGTGGACTCGTGAATGTCTGCCCCGGGGACTCGTGAACCTTTACAAGGCACTGACTTGTATTATGACAGGGAACACACTTAGGAAGAAAGGCCCACTGTGTGTTTCTCATCACTGTCTGGTGAAGCGCGTTTCCTTTCGTAACTTTGCTGGTTAAGGGTGACTTTCTTGAGCACTGCTGGTTGAATGTCTTTTGCTTGGGACCTGGATGGCTGCCTAGGTCTTTATTGTTATGTCTCTTTATTTGACACACCAAAACTTTTGTTATATATTACTTTTTAGGTTAACTCTAATGTTCTTGCTTAAGTAGTCTAGTGGCTGCTTTGGGACATGGAATAAATGCATATGCTCAGCAGCAAAGGTTTTTTCATTGTCTGAACAAGCCAGCACACCAGGTGGCAACTCAATGTCACTTGGCACCTTGATTAGGAAAGTGGAGTCCATTGTGTCGCCGTGCAGACAGTAGTCCATGGCAAATCATTGCAGTGATGTGTGGAGCAATTATTTGTGTGCTGCACAAGTCGCCACCCTGTTGGCTAATGGTGTCTATGTGGTGCTCACTTATCTAACAGCACATATACCTGTTTTTGTCGGATGTGCCCAATGTCCATTCAAGAGCCCACTGGGATGTTTTGAATATGTGACTCTGACGAGCATGCCATACTGTGCCCACACTTAAACACATAAAGCTATCAAAGAAGTGGCCTCAAATTGTAAATCCATGAGGTCAAATGCCCTTTCTACACTGCCACACCATGATTTTCACTATCTGCAGGCCCGCACTAATAAGAGAGGCTAATGCCAGCTCTTTTAAATAAAGCATGGGCCTGCTCCTTTTTGCGGAAATAACCCCTGAGGCTGGCGTAATAGTGAGGCGTTAGTGGCTGAGGAACTGTGTACCCTTTAGCGGGCATTAGAAGCTGGTTTTGTTTAAAATGCTTCACAAACTTCATACTGGTCTGGCTAAAGTTTGAAAGAGGTACAATCCTTTCTGTGTATTGTTTATTGGGTCTCTTGTGCGGTATCCTGCCCTATCTGATGTTGCTGTATTAGTGTCGGGCATGCCCACACTGAGATCCAGCCCTTCCTCCTTAAAATTCTTCAGAAACGAGAAGCAAAAGAGATCTTGTGCCCCGTTTGAGTGACTGACGTTGCAGCCATTATATACTCTCATCCAAAAAAGTAAGCTGTCCTAATGAGCATGTATGGTTCATGGAAACAAAAAATGTAATGGTAGGGTGTGTGTTGTGAACCGTGATGTGAGAACCAAGCCTTGCATCAGTTATGAATGTCAAGATTCACATACAATCCTACAGACTTGTTTATTAAATGTGGAGATCTCTGATCACTGTTATAGTCCTGAAATGCTCTGTGATTTAATGCAAAGCATATATGAATCCTCATTGGTGCTATTTGTCCCCTTCCCACTCTGAGAGGTCTTTTGAAAGAGTACAATAAGAGTGTACCAGACTGTCCATCTTTATAATGATAACCTTCTATCAGAAAATAATTCATACGGTTAGTCTAGTATTGCCCCTTGTGAAATACAAGCAAGTTGGTAGGAACAGAGCACCTGCAATACAAGGCCAGGTCATTGAGCCCTCACACCCCGGTAGGCCTTTCAACCACAGTGTGCCAGTACGAACAGTTTGAAACTGCATTTAGGCAAGGCCTTCCCTAAGAGCAGGTGACAGAAAAAGCTTTTACTTGGGCAACAACAGCTCTGTTTCCTCATTAGAATTCTTCTGTAAAGTTCTTGAATTACAATGTAATGAACCCAGCTTCATTCATATAGCAATAATTTATTCATATTGAGGAGGGGTTTTGTCACACAACAGGTGTCGTTTGGGAGTGACGTGTGCTGGGCGGGAGGTAAGGAAGGCGCATGCTGATGTTTCGCCCTGGGCTCCAAGTTGGCTAGAAACTGCCCTGGTCATCAGGCAGCACTTTCATTCAAGGAGCCCCTGATTTCAAACCATGCGGCACCTTGAATGAAAGGGCTGCCTGCTGCGTGAAAGCTAGGACACACTGGTGTCACAACTTTGGGGCGCAGAGCCCCGAGAGGTAGGGAGCACTGAAGGTAGTAATACCAGGGCGCCACAGTGCCCCTGCTTACACCAACCCTCCCTGTACCCCCCCACTTGATGATGGGGGTGGGCTCTCATTAGGGGGCGTGACCCAAGTACACTTAGGCCACGCACCCTAATGAGACCCGCCTCCATTTAGCATACCACTTAATCCACTGTAAGGCAGAGCAGCAGTGGAAGCATTTCCTGAAACTAGCCGCTTTAAAGTTTTGCTGTGTTTGTGTTAATACGTTTTTCTGCACAAACACAGTAACACTCTAAAGCCGCTCTTTTCAGGAAAGGTTTCTCTCCTGTCTCAAACAAAAATCTGTGTGTGGATGCCGCGCCCGTCGGCTCACATTTCAGGACGGGTGGTGGGTGGAGTCTTATTCGCTCAATGGCGTTGCGTGCCTGCAAGGTAGATGCGGGAAGTCTGGAATGGAGGAGGGGGGAGGAGGTGATGCTGAACTGATTGAGGATAGGGCATGTGGGCTGAATGACTGACTGTCTGTTCCAAGTGGGGAAGCGAGAGTCGAGGGACTGTGCGGTGTGTGGGGTGCCCGAGACTGTGGGACATTTTCTACTTGGATGTGAGAGACATGTTGCAGAGAGAGAATTGATGAGGGTCGGTTGTCTGCGCTGGGCGTGGCTGAGTTGAGTGGGAAGGCTTTGTTGGGAGGTGACTGGGTGAGTGGCAGGAAGAAGAGCAGTGTGTTGTTGGATTTTGTGAGACGGACGGGGAGGTGGGAGGAACTGTGAGTTTATGTGAGCTAAATAATGATTGGGGGGTTAGGTGCGCATCATCCTTTAGGATGGGGAAGCGCCTGCGTGGGTCCGCCCACGCTTTCGATAATTTAGAAGAAGACACCACGTGAGAGATCACCAGCCAAGGTTTGACAGGGGCATCCTGCTGCATATAGCAGGTGAAGGAAACGTGCAGTTCCATAAACTCTGGTGTCAAACCAGGAAGCATGAAGAAAACCGAGGGAGACGGTTGTGAAGCATTTTAATTTTCCCTGAAAGAAGGCCCGTTAAGCCTTTTGCAGCCCCGATGGGCTCCAGCAGAAAAAAACGCACCCATGCTTTTCTTAAAACCGCCGCTTTACTCATCAAGGTTTTGATGAGCGCAGTGAATACTCCAGTGACAAGTAGCCAGCGAAATCAAATGCCCTGCACGGGAAAGAGGACCTCGCCAAGCATTTTATTTCACGGTCTGTAGGAGGTTTTCATGTAGGTTTAGTTTCTCGTTAATTTCAAGTTGAAACTTGTAGGCTTCCAGTCCTGATGGGGTAAAATGATACAATCATACAGGGTCATTTTCCAAGGTCTGCCCACGCTTTCAGTAATTTATAAGAAGGGTCATTTTCCAGATCCTGTAAAGTGGCAGTAAAAGTGTTTTGCCAGCACTGTTTAAGCCTCTTGGGATTTGCGTATGATTTGTCAGGCAGTGTTGGAGAACAGTGCCCTTAAAAACGTTTTCCTGCTCTCCCATGTCCGCCTGCCAAATCAATTAGTTTTCCACCAGCATGAAAATACAATGCAGCAAAAACTAAGGGATTCGTATGGAATCCACCTGATTTTTACTCTGGTAAAAGCAGGCAGATTGCAAAGGAATCCATTGTAGCTGGCTCCCACAGTTCATCGCCAGAGGCATTTACACTTTTCCAGGGGAGTAGCGGAAAAGTGAACCGTAAAGGTGACTTATTTTTCTTTTTTTGCCTGCGTTTTACAGTTTACTTTCCAGTACGTGGTGGAAAAAATTGAAATGGCAAGGAAGGCTCTTTTGCACAACCGTGAAAACGGAAGTAGTTCAGAACTATTCACTAAGCTACACCCCCACTCCGGGGCATTGACTTTTGGCTTTCCTGGCAGGGGGCAGTGGCAAAAAAGTGTCCCATTGCAACAGGGACTTTCACGCAATTCGGGTTTGCGGGGCCCAGTCCATGGAGCACCTGTGTACTCTGCACCCCCGTCCCCCATTTAACGCGCATGCGCAAACCTCGTTATGAGCTGTGCATGCGCAACAAATAAATTGGAGTCTGTGCGCGTCAGTTGCTGCCGGGACCCCACACCAGAAAGATGTGTCGGTGTATTCTTAGGTATAGGTGTGTGTTTGAGTGACTGGGGCAGCCACTAAAAACATTGGCGAGGAGGAAGTCCCTGTGTGGGGGTGGTGGAATATGGGGACTGCATTCTGGAACATCAAATATTCCTGTCACAACGCCCGCAAGGTGCCAGTCCCAACGCGGCACTCGCGGCTGCCATTTTGTTCAGTCATAACGGTTGCGGCCCTCATGGGTGCTCGTCCGCCGATTGTGTCCCTTGCAGGCAATTTTTGGACACTCCACAGCTGTCTGTGGCAACGTTTCCTCAAGGTGCATTTTGATGTGCATTGTACTCGGCAACAGAAAGACAAGCCTTCCAGTGGTTAAGTGTGCTCCCACGTGCCATCCAATGCCCTGACATCCTGAATACAGCACCAGTTCCCAGGATTTGCCAAGGGGACAACAGACTTTCGGCCTCATACTGTCGTTGAGGTGCTCGTGCGGTCTCATAACATGGGGGATCAGGAAGAGGCTGTGGCCCCAGCGCAAACATCTTGTAGACAGCAAGGAACATTGGCACACATGCCTGAATTTGATCTAAGCGGACCACCTTCCAAACTGAGGCCTAAATGGCTGTTATGGGTGAAGAAACCTGAGATGGTCTTCAGAGCCACGGGAGAGACTGAAGATGATGCCAAGGTAGCGACCACGCTATATTCGGCAGGCTCAGAGGTGCATCGTATTTTTGAGTTGCTAAACACACAAGCAACGACCTACAATGAAGTTAAGAATGCTCTCAAAGAACATTTTCTACCCTTGGCGAACCAGGACTTTGACAAGGTTGTCATGAATGCAGAAAAACAATCTGGGGAGGAGACTTTAGATCAGTTTTGTGGGAGGCTGAGGCAATTGGCCAGCACGTGCAGATGGAAAAATGAAGAGGGCATGGTGCGAAACCAACTTCTACAGGGGTGTAGTTCTGAAAAGCTGCGAAGGCAGGTGCTTCGTGAACCTGGCTTGACATTGGAACAGATTTTGGACATGGGGAGAGCATATGAGCTGGCAGAAAGTAGAGGTGCCTGAATGGACGCAGCAGTTCACCCTGGAAGGGGTGAGGAAGCTTTCGCTGTGGGACGCTCAGTGATGAATGCAGCTCAAAAGCCGCGATGGACCGCAAGGCGGCAGGAGGGTTTTCAAAAACAGGGACAGGCACAACAATGTCAGTATTGTGGATTTTACATGCCCCATGCTGGTGAATGTCCGGCGAAGACGAGAGTGTGTGGTCGATGTGGGGTGTCAGGACACTACGCCAGGGTTTGCAGAGCAGCCGTGCCGGTAGCTGCAACAAGGGGCCCCGCGAGATTCACCAGCGATGGCAGCCAGCGAAAGCTGAAGAGCATTGCCGCAGTAGAGCAGGGAATGCAGGAACTTGACATCGCCGAGGAAGACTATGATGAAGTATTTTTAATTTCCAACATTGCATCTGGTGCCTGGAAGAGACGTCAACCCACATGTGTGGTCAACATTGGTGAAACTCTTGACACCTGTGCTAATTGACACTGGGGCATCGGTGTGTGTCCTGGCGGCAGGGCACTACAAAGCGCTACTGGGTCTACCAGCGCTAGAAGGAACTAAAGCAAGAATGTATACATTTGGGGTGATACGCCTTTGCCACTGAGAGGGGCGTTTGTAGCACCGGTCACTCAAGGACAAAATTCCATAAAGGCAAGATTTTTTGTGACGGAGGTGAGTCCGCAATCGTTGTTGAGCTGTGCGGTATCTGAAGCTCTCAACATCGTGCATTTTGCCATGTCTGTGTATCTAGCGGACATACAAAACCTCACCAACAGGTTTGCAGACATATTTTAGAGGGTTGGCAAACTCAAGGGTGACCCGATACGCCTCCATATTGACGAGTCAGTGAGGCCCACTGCGCTGAAACAGCAGAGAATTCCTTTCCACCTGAGAGCACAGGTTGAGCACGAGCTTCAGGTGCTCATAGACATGAACATAATTGAGAGGGTGGAGGGCCCCACTCCGTGGGTCTCCCCAATAGTATGACAGCCAAGCCTAAACAACCGGGTGCAGTGCATATCTGCGTAGACATGAGGCTGCCAAACATGGCAATCCGTAGAGAGCAGCACCTAACACTGACACTGGATGACATTGTGGGAGAACTTCAAGGTGCCAGAGTGTTTTCTAAACGTGACCTACGTTCGGGATACCAATAACTGCAGCTGCATCCTGAATCGCGTTAGATTACAACATTCACTACGCATGAGGGCCTGCATCAGTTCAAGAGGCTAAGTTTTGGAGTATCTTCAGCAGCTGAAGTTTTTCAGAACGTTATCAGAGGGGCACTTGCAGGACTAAAAGGGGTCATAAACCTCAGCAATGACATTCTAGTATTTGCCTCATCCAAGGCAGAACAAATGAAGAGGCTGGAAAAAGGATACAGGATTTGGGCCTGGCTCTGCACAAAGGAAAATATGAATTTTTCAGAAACAGAATACAGTTTTATGGGTTTGCATTCCATACGGGAGTCATTTCCCGGGACCTGGAAAAGGTATGGGACATCAGGGAGGCAACACCCCCAGAATCACCCGCAGACATCGGAAGTTGATGAATTATTGTGGTCGATTCATCCGAGATCTGGCCTCGCTATCCGAACCTTTAAGGGCTCTCACGAGGAGTGATGCCGTGTGGGAATGGTCCACCAGGGAACAGAAGGCATTTGATGCTATCAAAGCATCACTAACGGGAGATGAAACCATGGCCTATTTTGACCCCAAAAAGGAGTCAGAACTTGTGGTAGACCAGTCCCGTGGGACTAGGGGCAGTGCTTGTACAGCCTGATACACAGGACCAAATGCATCCAATAGCCTACGCAAGCAAAGCCCTGAGTGACACTGAAAAGCGGTACTCTCAGATGGAGAGAGAGGCGCTCGCTATTTTATGGGTCTGTAAGCATTTTCGTCTATATATTTTGAGCAAGCCGGTGTCAGTAATTACAGACCACAAACCCTTAATCCCTGTCATGTCAGGTGGATCATCAAAACCTCTGCCACGGATCGAGCGGTGGATGCTCTCCTTGATGGAGTAGGGGGTAAAACTTCATTGTAGACCGGGAACAAACAACCCGGTGGACTATTTATCCCGACACCTGGGCTCTGGCAACATGCAGGTAAAACCCAACGAAGGTGAATGCACTGAGGTGGTCCGTCGGGTAGTAGAGGCGGCCATGCCTGCTGCGTTGACCATCCAAGAACTGGCAGACTCATCACAAGCAGATGAGATGTTCCAACTAGTTAGGGCTGCCATGGATAGTGGAGACTGGAAAGAGATGTTGGCCAGCAACAACCGGAGAGGGAGAGGAGCCCAACAGGACTTGCAAGCACTGTGGCGAGCCCGAAATGAACTGTCGATCTCAGATGAAGGACTAATGTTGAGAGGGCTCCAAATTGTGGTGCCATGAGCCATGGTGAATAAAGTGTTGGAACTAGCTCATCAAGGGCACCAAGGCATGGCCAAAACCAAGGCCTGCTTACGAGCCAAGGTGTGGTTCATGGACGTGGGTAGATGAGTATGTGCAGCAATGCATTTCGTGCAAAGCAGCGAGCCCAGCAGCCAAGGAACCCCACATCCAATCCATGGACAGGAGTGAACAACCATGGGGCACAGTACATGTGGATTTTGGATCCACGGGGAGAGGCATGTACTTCTTGGCGGTGATTGATCAGTGGTCCCAGTATCCTGAAATAGAAACTGTGGAGTCTACAGCTAGTGACCACATTATCCAAGCCTTGGAGAGAGTTTTCGCCATCCATGGATTTCCTGTTAAACTGTGTTCAGATAATGGACTTCCTTTTCAAGGACAGCAGTTCACAAGATTCATGGAGGAGTGTGGGATAAAACATTGCAAGGTGACTCCTCTCTGGCCCAGAGCAAATGGAGAGGCTGAAAGATTCATGAGAACCTTGAATAAGGTGTTCAGGATATCGATGAATGAAGGGAGAGAGTTATGAAGAAATCTGTTTCAGTTTGTACGGGAATACAGAGCGACTCTGTATCGATCAATTGGAGTGGCACCTGCAGAAGCACTTTTCAAGCGGTGCCCCAGAGGCCTCATTCCAGAAGTTGAAGGTAGAGAGCCGGGAAACATAGACGACAAAAGAGTCTGAGAAGAGCAGCAATTACGAAATGTACGGGAGAGTGACCGAAGGAATCTACGACATCCCACCATTTCAGTAGGGGACACCGTGCTGGTGCGCAATCGTCACCCTGAAGGGAAATTGTCCATCACATATGAACCAAAGCCCATGGGTGTGATGCACGTAAAAGGGTCTTTGGT
This sequence comes from Ambystoma mexicanum, assembly GCF_040938575.1. Taxonomy (NCBI): domain Eukaryota; kingdom Metazoa; phylum Chordata; class Amphibia; order Caudata; family Ambystomatidae; genus Ambystoma; species Ambystoma mexicanum. Next base: position 150,313,851 of record NC_090929.1, on the reverse strand, counting down.
GACTGGCGCTGATGCTAGAGGGACGGTGACACGGAAAGTGTCGTACTGCAAGAAAAGTGAGAACTGCTCGGCTGAAAATGATCAACTGGACAATCAGCCCAGGAACTCGGAGGCCAGGTCAGCAGCTGGTGTCGGTGAAGGTGGCGGGCACCCACCACCCATGGACACTCCACGTAGGAGCCAAGATGCCTGTTGAAGATACCCAAGGAGGGAAGGGCGTTGGTGCCCGTCACGGTTCCAAGACTTTATAATGGACATGGAACCCTGAGTCCTCATGTACGGCCATCACAACGCATGTTGGGTCTGTGGCCTCACAAGTATGTCTTGTACCACGTGTCAGCCCCTGTTGGGCCATGTTCTATTCATGCTGATTGTTATGTTTTGTTCTTTAAAGAAAAGGAGGAATGTTATAGCGCAATATGCTGTGTAACGCGCATGCGCAAGCCTCGTTATAAGCCACGCGTGAGCAATGAATAAACAGGAGTCCATGCGCGCCAGTTGCTGCCGGGACCCCAGACCAGCAAGACATGTCCGCGTATTCTCAGGTACCGGTGCGTGCTTTAGTGACTGGGGTGGCCTGGGGTTGCTACTAACACCCACCACAACGAGCTCTGACTTCTCAGACGCCCTCCCAACCTCTCAAGAACTTGATTTTTTCAGTCTGAGAAGCCGGGGCAGGGCAGTGTCGGGTACACGCTTGCTTCATTCCTTCCCCCTCATTACCACACACAGGATGCCGAACCTCAGTACGCATCCGCTCCATGTTTAAAAAGCTATACACACGAGAAAACGAGTCCCCAACAAAGCATGGAAGGCTTTGGCTGGCCCCAAACGCTAGTATAAAAAGGGAGATGACTACCCCATAAATTTGATTGTGTGTGGGGGCAGCATAGGAAAAGCTTGGATAAAAGCAATGGGGTTCTGCTCTGTCAAGACTATCGGGTACACTCAGTGAAATCATCAAAGTTATGTCAAACATGTTTCTATACATTTCTTTCTAAAGGAAAAGCTCCCTGATCTTGTGAATTGGAGCTGTCCCCTTGCGGGAATGTCCTGCGAGTGCCAAGGGACACGCAAGTCTGTTTGTGCCTCCGCTAGCGCTATAGAAATCGCCTAATTACCTCACTAGGCATTGCAATGTACTGGCCCTCTGTATGATTTTCGTAGTTCTGATCATGCAGCGTGCTCTTTCTGGGTATTTCAACCTTTCCTTGTCCTTTACTTATTTACACACGTGTCCAAAATCAACGCCACTAACGGCTGTGCCTGTGGTTAAAATGGTTCTACTGTATGTCTGAAAAATAGTTTTCACCAACTTGAGATAGGGCAGGGTTAAACATCGATTTGTAACCTTGTTTTGGACAAAAGAGAATAATACATTTATTGCGACCATCCTTTTAAATTTGTTTGGTCCTGTAACAAAACTTCTGGTTGGTAGCCCTTTGGTTGAAGCAGGAGATCATGTGGCCCGTGTGTGTAAAGAGCAGGACCGGCACCGCACACACCGCCACCGAGTGGGAGCTCCTGTTGACAAGTTACAAGTGGCTTCATCTGGATCCAGCTGTGGCATTATTTTGGACTTTTAAGAGAAATGTCGGAAAAGACGAGGCAAATTCTAGTTGAGTGAAAATACCAACTGAAGCCACAGAAACACAGTAGGAATCCATAGTCTGCTGCTGGAAATACTAGAATCAGTTTTCTACTTATCAGTTCAGTAGATGACAAGCCATTCTATTTCAGTACATCTATCGAGTAAAAACCATTGGAAATTGATCAAGTGGAAGCTGCACCATAGCTATCTGCAATGAATTTGTAGGTTTGTGTACCGAGTCATGATATCGCCCGGCTGCACTTCTGTTTGTACAACTGCACCCATCAACTCTACAGTACGAGTGAGTGCCATTTGTAATGTCAGCAGAGAAGTTTGGGCACTAGAATTTTGAATCCACTTTTGCTACACTTGATAATTTCTAGTGAGTTTTTGTTGTGTATATATAGGATTAGAGATCAGGGCATGGATGTGTTGCCCACACCTCTGGTTAGGATTAGTACTTGTGTGCAACAGGACAGAATCGTAAAAGGATTGTTGGGCCAACTGGCAACACCGAATGCCTAGCAGGGCACACCTTAAGACAGTCCAACCGGACTAAGCGTGGAAGGACTACACACCAACCAGCCATATGAAACCACCGCACGAATCTGTCAAGAACAAACTTATTAGCCTTGATAAAGACCCTAGAGGTCGAAACACGTGTTGGCTGACCACTTAAAACACCATGGCCCTCATTAGGACCCTGGCGGAGAGGGGTTTACGCCAGCGTAATGCATGGAGTACCTCTCCGCCAGACTACGACATTCCGTAGCTCCATGGAGATTTTTACGCCTGCTTTTTGCAGGCGGAAAAATCCATGGCGCTACGGGATTTGTTGCTAATTACGCCACCGTAATTTACGGTGGCGTAATTAACGCCTTCCCCACTCCCATTATACCCTATGGGGCAAAAATGGGAATGGGGAAGGGTAAATGGGGATTGGGGACTTACCGCCCCGCCAACCTCGGAATGGGGCGGTAAGTCCGCCAACCCCATGGCGGTATTGGCAGCTCTGCGCCATGGTCCATGGTGCAAATTGCACCATGGACCTCCGCCAGGGTCGTAATGAGGGCCCATGACAATAAAAGTATACAAACTATTACAAATAAAGATGTAAGGGATTAGAATCCTTTAATTCAAGCAACAGATATCTGGGAACACACAAGTACCATTTGTAATGTCGATTGATATGTCATGAACCCTTTGCCCCAACGCAAGACCCATTTTGGCGAGTGACCTTCATTTGTTTCTTCCCATCGCTGATCTGCCCAAAGAGGAAGTAGTGCCTCTCTCCATGGTGTGGCGTGGCTAGACTGAAACTGTGCGGCCATAGTGCAAGGTTTAAACCAAATGGAGGGCTTGCTGGCCTATCTGGAAGAGTTCATCTGTACCCCTTTAGCCATCACTCACACTGAATTGGATTTGCAAGTGGCTACAGCATTGCTGTTTGAATGAGGCGCAGTCGTGAGAGCTAGGATTGATTCCACCTCTGCAAGCGCCTTTTCGCAATTGGACTTGCATTTACTTTAACTACAGAATGAATTATTTTTTGAAATTTTTGTTTTTTTAATGGGCCATGCACTTCTCCTCTTCATAAGTGTTATAGCCAAAACTCTCCCCAATAAGATCTTTTTATATGTAGAAAGTTATCCCAGCGCTAACTCATGGAGCGGAGGCCGGTCTGAATATAGACCAAAAAATCTGGTCATCACTTGAAGGCCTTTTTTGGAGAAAGATACTGAACTTGCCTCCAGGCACTGCTATCGTGGCAATTAGACATGAATTAGGCCTAGAGCCTCTGTAGGGAATCAAACAATGGAAATCAATTGCCATGTTAAGAAAAATGTGTCAAAAAAAGGTTGCACCTCCATATGAAATAATCAAATCAACAGATGAACATCCGTACACTGGGATTCTACTGATGTGGGTCAATAAAATCATGAAGATCATTGAAGTGGCCGATATACCATGGGACTTGGTAATGGATATACCGCAAGTTGCCAAAAAGAAGCTTATAAATTGGAATTGGATAAAGAATACTGAGATCCGTGACTCTTTACCAACCTCTTTTTATAGGTGTAACTTGTAACACTTTGGACAAACTACCGAAATATCTGGAAAGATTCCCTTCAAGGTACCATCGCAACAAGTTTTTAAGAATCCGTTTGAACGCTTATAATACAAAAGAAATGATGTGGACGGAACCTCATAAAGGTTCAACAGATAATTTCTGTAGATTCTGCATGAAATCGACAGAATCACTAAAACATCTAATAACAGAATGTGTTGAACTTTAATCTGATCGCATGTCCTTTCTTGGTAGATTCTTTTCTCCCGGGATAAACATTGAGGACTGATGGTTTAATTTATTCTCTGGAAATAGGCCTCCACTAATTTGTGCAGTTATTGATTATATGGAGAAGATCCTAAATTACGATGAATCTCTAACTGAATGAATTGAATGAAGGAAAGTAAAATGTTGACAGAATCTTATATGTAATTGAAGTTTTGTAATAAAACTAATTGTTACAAATAAAAAAAAAATAGCCAAAACACCTGCTTTGCACAGTGTATCATTTAGTGTCTTCTAATCACGCGGTTGGATGGATGAGGGTAACATTTAAACCAGGGCGATCAGTTCCCTCTCCACGTTCTTAAACACGTTTCATAACCCCTGGCCATCCAACGGCAATTTCAATACATTTTTCTTACCAAATTGCGTCCACTCCGTTCGCATCCGATGACCCATTTTGTATGTGTTTTTATCTTGTTGCTCATGTACAGTTGAACAGCCAGACAGGATAAATGGGAACAGACCTGCCCGCAATGACACGGGTCACTGCATAAAATAACATTAATAGTTCATTTATAACGGGCTTTGAAACTAGTGATTTCTAAGTGCGGGATCGGGATTCGAATCTGTGTTGCGCCAGGTTGTCTTGTCTTCCAAGACAAATGCATTGCCCTGAGCTATCCTTCTAACCCAAACCCCAGTACCATAGTAGTGTCTAATTTGAATGTCTAAACCTAACATTCAACGCTGCATTTTAAAAATAAATACTAATATTTGTTACAGGAATACACCATAAACATTTCCTGTGTTAAGTAGTATTGGGTATTCTAATACTACCGTAGACGGAAGTCTGGGGTATGATTCACTCCGTTTACCGGATCATACAGCAGCAAACTACATTAAGCAAATACTGCATTTCTCGGCACACCTAGCTATTGCACTAGTTTTGCATACATTTCCCACATTGTAACAGAAACGCAACCACTGCCCTAGTTTCCTTTCCTAACCACTTCCTCTTTCTTTGTGTGGGCCAAGCATGAGTCGGTCAGGTGGGGAGAACCGAAAGGCCAGAACTCCTAGTGCAGAGGTTGAAACAAACTAGGAAGCTGTATAAATTGATCACGGCAAAGTCCCAGAGGGTGCTCCATGAAATCAACCGGCTCCAATACAGCTGTAGTAGGGTGACAGACGTCCAGGTTTTTCCAGGACTGTCCTGGTTTTTGGTGCTCTGTCCCCTTTTCTAAAGATTGTTTCCATTGGAAACTTCAGTGGTCCTGGTTTTTGGTAGTCTGTGCATTCATGCCTGTCAGTTACGAAGACAATCTCCACAGAAGAAATTCTGCAATATACAACTTAAGATAGTGTTAGTTTGTGATTAATTATAATATGTGTTTGTTTGAACAGTATCACTTGAACCCACTTCTACAACCCCTACTAGTGCTTTGACAGCCACTTTCAAAAGTTAGTCCTACTTTTATGTTAGTTGCCCTGTCCCGGTTTTTTACTTTTTAAATCTGGTCACCCTAAACTATGGGAAACTTCCAGAATCTCTCAGGCGCTTTTGCCTTCTAAAAAGAGCACTGAATATTTAACAAAAGCGAGGGAACTAATACCCAAGCATGCGTCCGCAGATATAAACGGAGCAGTCCTGTTTCATTAGAGCAAAAGGGTGGGATAATACTCTCCTCAATGTCTTTTAATAGTATTAGCACTCCCCGTTACTACTTCATAAGAGGACTCTTTATTCAATGAGAAAGCATAGAGGCAAGTATTGAGCTTGTTCAAAGCTTAGACACCACCAATGACGCAACCTCCTCAAATGACCTCAAATACAATTCCTCAAGGACCAAATGCCCAACTAGTCGGTTGAGGTCATAATGTCTTTGCAACTCGCACCCAAAGAATAGTCTTCAGATGCCGCATCACCCCTAGAGTGAGCACCAAAAGCAAACCACACAGACCTTTTTCATGACTCATCTAGCTAAAGTGGGGGGGCTGACCCTCGGACACAAGGAATGTCTGTGTGCCAGAAATAACTAGAGCGACCCGCAACCAACTATTGCTTAACGCAACGCCCCACCGACAGGCGGGGGTGAGTGTGGAAAAATGCCGGATACACCACTGCCCTAATGCAAGTCTGAATTCTCTGAGAAACAGACACGACACCAGCCGGGTAATGCACCCTATGCATAATGTCACAAGCTTTCAGGGCACTAAACGTACTGAAATGGCCAGCTTGGCAGGCAGTGCCTTAAGAGTCAAACGCCTGTTGTCCTCTCAAATGTCCAGTCGCTGCATAATGGGGTTGGCATCTCCACAGGAGGGTTGTCTGCAATGCTGAGATCTGAGGAATGTAACCGATTGAGACCCTGGCCAGCTGACTAGCAACAACTGCAGACCTGAATACATGCATAGCATGGAAGGCTTTGTCAGTGTCCATCAGGAAATCTAGGAAATGAAATGCCAGAATAAAGATACAAACAGGATCTCATCCCCTCCGCATCCCAGCTAGACCACGCTGACCAGGTTGCTCCATAATTCCTGAAAGTGGGTGAGGCCCATGAAGATCCTGCCTGCAGAAGAATCTGGAAGTGTTGGGGTGCATCCCCGGGCCCTGAAATTGTGCATGATACCGGGCAGAGTGTCCCATCATGGACAAAGGGGATGGAGTGACCCAATCGTATCCTGCAGAATGGTCAGCGTCTGGGAAAGTAGGATTGGAAAATCGGAAGAATGTTCCAGAAGAACTGGATATCATGCTTGCCGTTCCCAGAGCCAGCAGTACTCTGTCTGCCCCTGCTGTAGCTAGCATTCTCACTATTGTGATAAAGGTGTAGTCTTGAGGCAGACCATAGGTGTGATGAAAGGTGTCAGCTGCCACAGCACAGGGGGTTCAGCCCCGGAATGAAAAATGGAGGCAGTTTGGCATTCAGCCTCGATGAGAAGGGGTCTATTTACCTTGTGGCCCCTTGTGGCAAGGGTTTGCTCAAAAACGTCGGGGTTGACATGCCAGTTGCTGACATCCTTGGAATTCCAGCCCGTGTCTGCATTAGCATGGACCGGGAGTTATTCAGTCAATGTTGATACCCTCCTCTGAAGTCAACGGTGCTAGATGTCCTTGGCAAGTGACACTACAAGTCTGGACTGTGCCCCACCTGTGTGGTTTACATAACGGACTGCCTAGATAGTCTTCATCCGAAGAACAAAATTTGCTTCGCTTGCTGTTCGAACCCTGATTGCAGAAGACTCTGCCAGGAGTTCCAGGCAGTTGATCTGCAAATCCATTTTGTCAGAGACCCCTACGCCCCGCACACTGCCTATCGGTATTGCCACATCACGCTCCCCATTCCAAACGACTTTCATTGCATTCCTGATTCAATATTGAATTGAACCAAAGATTGCCAAGCGTTCCACACATCTATTTTTTTACAGCCACCAGTGGAGTTCGGTCAGTGCTTCTCTGAGTGACTTTAAATGGCGGTACATTTACCTACTGCACACGTGATCACGTTTTAGCCTCTGTAGAGATCTGCAGGGCAAATGGCCTGGATGGACAAAGCCAGCAGGCTGACCAAACTGACTAGCCTGCAGCGGGAAAACGAGCCCTCTGTTATGGTGCGGATCACCTTGCCAGAAGGTAATTTCAAAGTTGCAACAAATGTATATATGCATTAGTCTAGAAATTCCAGGTGATGTACTGGGCCAGTTCCAATTTGTGCCAATTGATGAGGAAAACAAGGCCACTGAATTCTGAAACTGCTCCTTGCACCCATTCCCAAAGCAGTCCTGCATCTTGAAAAATGAAAATCATCCAATAATAGAATCCTATGAACCCCTTGGTGTCCAAGGGCCACCGCCACTGGCTTCAACTTTAGGAAGCTCCTGATGGCGGGCAACGGGGCAAAGGGGCAGCTTGCAAACTCTCAAAATGAACCTCTCCAGAGGAATTGAAGAAGTCGCCTGTATGGTTGGAAGACTGAACCATGAGAGATTCCTCCTTGAGATCCAGTCACACAAACCGATGCCCTTCTAACAAATTGTCCCTGAGAAGATGGTTGGTGGCAAATTACCAATTGTTACATTCCTTTGAGTTTGACTGGATGTACCTTCCTTTTCTGTGCACCTGAAAGAGGTTGCTTAGGAATCCTCTGGGGTGCAGAGAAGGGGGGACGGTAGCCCCTTTTTGTTACCGCATTGTCCACATATAACATCTCTTCTGTGGAGACATGTGCAGGGAGGGGAAGCAAGGATTGGACAGGCTTCCCACAAACCCTCAGGTGGAAACCCTGTACGGCTTGTAAGATCCAGGCATTGTCTAAAATCTGTCCCAAAGCTTCTGCAAACATGGCGGTCTGAATCCCACACAGGGAAGGATGGAGAGAGTAAATTACCCACCAGCGGTGATGGATGGCTATCTGTTGTTGCCATCTCCTGCCATGACCACCTCTGCCTCTAGTCGGGAAGGAGTTTTGCCAGCAGGAGTGCCCACTAGGCGGGTGCTACCTCTAACACATCAAAACCTGTTGCCATGGCTACTCATGCAGTTTCTACCACAACAGCTCTGTTAAAAATCATGGACAGGAAAACTATTTGATTGGATGCCCTAGCATTCTCCTGGGCGGAGTAAATGCTGACAAACCTACTCTTTTCCTTGGTGACAGGGTTGCAGAGGATGAGCAGTCGGCATATGAGCCACGCTCGGAAGAAGTCAGTTTGTCAAGCTTTGATTGTCTTATGTGGACCCTCAGTGCAGCATTCCATGCAATTCTGCAGATTGCATTGCCCAGTAAGCAGATGGACCATTCCCCCAGAATGGTGGTGGGGGCTCACTGGCCCTCTTGTGTCAATCACATGTTCTGAGAGATCCTTAATTTTTGTGAGGGCTCCTGACAGGATTTCAATGATCCATCCGTACCTTGTTTTGGGGCCCTTGCACCCTTTGTAGATTAATGCTAGGATGCGTGGATCTTTCTCTAGGGCTCATTGCCCTCTTCCCGTCCCTCGCCCTAGGGCACTCGGCCATGAGCTTGGCGCTCGTGGCCTTGTCGAGAGCTCTCCTCATTCAGAGGGCCATCTAGGCTGTGAGGCAATTGGGAAGGCACCCACTCGGAGGACTAGGGGTGAGTGATGTAGGCCCTCAGCGTCTAACATATCCAAACACAAATGTTGCTTATGGTCGTTTCAGGCCTCTTTGAGACCTTCGGAAGCAGCATCCGCATACATCATTGGTGATGATGGATAGCTCAGGGGAAATATGTTTGTCTTGGAAGCAAGACAACGCAGGGCAACACAGGTTTGAATCCCGATCCCGTGCTTGGAAACCACTTGTTGGTATTAAGCGCATTTATTTGTTTATTTGTACTGCTCCGAAAACCCGCAGGCGTCGGGGCGCAAACAAGGAGACCAAGACAGGACACAAAGACAAACAGTGTTCACAACACATTTACGGGAACCGGTGCAGTTAGAGCAGTTCTTGGCCTAATGATGAAGACTGATCACTGTGAATTTATTTGAACAGGAAGGTTTTTAACTGCTTCCGAAAGGTCAGGTGGTTGGCCTCCAGCCTAAGGCTCAGCGGCAGTTTGGTCCAGGTTACCGCTGCACTGTTGGGGAAAACTCTTCCCATGCCTTATTCTTTCCTGTAAATCGTTCCTTTTATAAGACCCTGGGTTACTGATCTTAAAGCTCGGGTGGCGTTATAAATGAACAATTAAAATTATAATAAATCCGTCCTTTATGAAGTTCCACTGGGCAATGTATTGCTCCCATAATTGCTTCCCCTGTGAAAGAGGAATTCACTTTGAATTGGGAGGAGATAAGAAGAGAAGGGGCCACGTCATCCAGTTCTAAGTCCTCTTTTATTTTGAGCTGCAATAAAATAGTTAAACATAAAAAAAATAATTTTTAAAAAAAGGAAAGAGGGTAAGAGGCTTGGCAATGTCTCTTTCCCACTGAAGTTCACCTTTATCATTTTGAAAGGAGATTTTCCCTCGGGGAGGTCATGTTTACGCATTTATAATGCGCCTTAGGCCTGAAGGCGAACGGGCGCAACCATAAACGGACAAACAAGCACAGGGTCACAATAAAACAAAGGTTCATTAAAAAAAATATCACAAGTAAAAGGAAAGTTAAAAACATAACAATTTTAAAAACCGCAACCACGTAACAGGTTAAAAACTAAAACCAGTAAAAGAGCAGTGATGCATTAAAACCTTTCAGATAAAATAAAATGTCTTGAGGGATTGCTTAAAAACTTTGAAGACTCCGAGCTCAACTGCACAGGTAAATTGTTCCAAAGGTAGGGAGATGAAAGGTTAACTGCGCTCTCCAGCTTTCTCCAAGCTCATGCGAGGTAATACCAGTTGGTTACTCTGGTTAGAGCTCCATAACCAGCAGTTAATGAGATCTCCCATGTAATGCATAAGACTGGGAAGCAGGTCTCTTATGGGCCTCTGGCTTCCCCATGTAAGGATCTTGACATTTAAGGTGGAAATGTTCTGGATCTGTCCCTCTGCCTCAGAATAGTATCGATCAGGCTAACCCTCTTCCGCCTGCTCGGCCCAGACTGCTGAGCATGGTCTCTGTGTAGCCCGCTGGGGCTTGCTAGCAGACAGTATACCTGGAGCATGAGGAGAAAGTCATTAATATATATATATATTTCTAAGGCTTGTGGATCTGCTTGGATCACATGGTATGCATAGGCCGACATCTAGTGGTAGTTGTAGACTTTTACATGATTCATTTTCGAAACTCAAAAGGGACGACTGGGCATGTTAGTAATACTACCCCTAGTGTGATGTCTACTGTACCCATGGTCCGTCACGCGCCGAGGTCCCTCCGAATGTTATTTTACGCCATCGTAGTATGTTTCAAGTTTACAGAGTTCTTGGGCTAATGCCTTTAATATTATAAAGTTAATCTTCCTTTCTTACCTATTCTTTTGTTACAACCGCCGATCGCCCGCCGCCCCAAGAGCATCTCTGGCGGATCTCAATGGATACATCCATCGTCGACAGTGAGCCAACAAAACAGTGTTGACGGACAGTGACTGCAGCCTACACAGGCCTCACCGGGCCTCGCCCCATTACAGTAGGGAGAGTGGGCAGGGGTCATACACTTCTTTACCTTTAGAGAATGTGTCATCTGACCCTTTTCTTCCCCATTCATCACCATGCTGCCTTTCCTACTAACTATGGAAAACAGTCTTTAAAGTCTGTCCATCTTGTATCAATCAAAACATTCGATGACACACCTAACTTCTCGAAAATGCAGGAGTTAATAAAAAAAAATAATCTGGGTCACACATTTAAAGTCAAACATTTCTACGGTTATGCCATCCCAGCCCCCTTCCTCACAGGATAGTGACTATACTTCTCCTAAAGACACCCTGTTGGGAGCTCTAAGTCACAAGGAACATACCCCCCTTCAAGACACTCCTGCCCCTCATGTCTTTCCAAGGTCCACTGAGTGGACACCTGAAAGCTTTGACAGGATGAAGAGGAGGATATCCTGTTTTGTGGGCTTTATCGACCATCACGCAGAAGAGTTTACAAGCCTGCTGGGCTCTAAAAATAGGGGAAAGGTTGGCCAGGGCTGTACCACCTTCTAAGGTTCCACGAATAGACACTTTCCAGCCCAGCACCTCCACCCAAACTCTTGTTACCCACAGTTCCAAGATCCCTCACAGAATCTATATTGTAGACTTCTTAGGATCCAGGTTCCCAGGGCGACCAGTATAGTTGGGACCAGGAACAAAACCACAATGATGACGACCCCGATATCCAAGTCATCCAGTCCTCACAGGATCAGCCAGTAGCTGACTCGCCTATAGATAATCAGCTGCAGTATAACAAACTGCTCCTCAAGGCCATCTAACACTGAGATACTCAGGAGGTCCAACAGGACAGATTTTTGTGCAGGACATTCTGGGAGACCAGAAGTATGCAACAAAATTCATTCCCCTCCTTCAGTTGGTACAAAAGCAAATTCATCCTTAGCTATGAACACCAAACCTCACGAGCGGTTCAAACCCCACATTGAAAAGGTGTTCAGGCCAGCCCCCAGCGATCCACTGTATCTCATAGGTCAATTAAAACCAGACTCCCTGGTCGTTGCCATGACCAGGAAGAGAGCAGGCATACCTCTGGCTTCCACGGAAGCACCGCCTGACAAAGAAAGTAAAACGATGTATATCTTTGGCAGAAAAGTGGCATCCTTTGCAGCCTATCAAACCAGAATCGCCAACAATGCCACTCTTCTGGCTAGTGATGGTTGCCATATGTGGGACTCGTTAAAACAGCAGATTGAAACCGTCCCTGAGCCACTCAAATCGTAGCTCACAAAAGCAATTTCAAAAGGCAAGCAGATGGCCAATTGCTTTCTAAAAATGAATGTGGATGCCGCCGGCTGCCTCATAGTTGAGGGCACTTTAATTAAACGCCATGACTGGTTAAGGCAGTCAGGCTTCAAGCTACAAATGCAGGCCACATAACTAAACCGGTCAAGTGGCACAGCGAGTAGAGCAGGTTCGAATCCCGGCAGGGCCAAACTCAGCCTTTCATCCTTCTGAGGTTGATAAATGAGCACCACACACCGTGGCTAATAATAAGCAGCGCTCAGATGCCTGAGGGTTCGTAGCGCTATATAAATGCTAAATTTTTATTATTATAATTATTATTATTAAACATGTCCATCAAGCCGAATGCCCTCTTTGGCAGGGCAGTTGAGTATGCACTGAAAAGTGCCAAAGAAGAATGACACCTTAAAATCATTAGGCTAATTGTCCAATAAACCTTTTGTACAAAGAGGGCCATTCAAGTCTAGAAGGTTTTTCCATGGACAAGGACCACAAAGCTCTTCTAACTAGAGTCAGGGAAACCAGTCACCATCGTGGGGTAACTCACAGGGACAGTCTTCCAGCAGTTTTCAAAGAGGATCTAAAAGACCCAGGATTGTATGTTCTAGCTACCTTTCTGCTTTCTTATCTCTGTACTCATGCTACAGTTCACGCAACCTCATGTCAATATCAAAACATTCTGAGGGACCTCGACGCATGGAGGACCATGGGTACAGTAAATTACACTAGGAATGGTATTACTAACACGCCCAGTCGATGTAATACCCTGTGACTACCACTAGATGCCAATGCATAGCATGTGAATCTATGAGATAAAAGCATCAGAAATAAGATTACGGTGAGTAGTATATATATATATATATTCGGGGGGTGGCGCTTGTGATCCATACCAAAATATCTCCTTAGAGAGCTCTGTATACCAGCCTGCAATCCTGATGTTCCTGAGACCCATTGTGCCTTGAAGTATGACCTGCTGATTGTGGTTTGGCGTGTGAGATGCCTGTGGAGTTGGAGCTCTTGGGGTGCAATGTTATCCTGAACAGAGCACTCTATCTGGGCCTCCACTGGTGTGTGGAATCCGTGGTGGTGAGCTGAGGAGCAGAAGGATGGTGAGGGCAGCTGGGCACTGATGACTTGAGCATACTGCACAGAATGAAGTGGGCCGGAGAGAGCACAGATAGCAAGGGATCTCTGGTCCAGATAGAGAGGGGCTTTCGCTGTGTTCCCGGGCCTGTGCTGTGGTGAGTTGGGGCACTGTGGCCTGATCTCAGGACTTGATAGGAGAGCTGTTGGCAACGGGCTCAGACAGGCCGTGGCGGGAAGGCACCTTCTCAGATTCCCCTACTTGTTCCTCGCGCATCTTTGGCTGCCCCAACATGGTCCCCACTGCTCCTGGATATCCTGCAGTGCAAGTGTGGGTGCAAGCCGACTGATCGTCATTGGTGAGTGTGTGACAACAAATGCACCTCAATTGAAGAACCAAGGCCTGCTCTTCATTCTGGGATCTCCAGCATTGGATCTTTCATAGATTCACACGCTGTGAATATTCTCTGTCGGTAAACTGGGTATCATCAGTAACATAGAGCAGTTCAAACTAAAACTGAATTTGTCACTTTTGTGCTCTTCTATAGCCCCCTTTGGGTCATACTGCCCACAGGCAATTGGAAAGGCCCCCTAACCTTCCCCCCCTTGTGGCCATCTTCAGATTATTTTACTGTATGTTTCGTGTTTGGAGTTCTGAAAAATCTCTCGTTATATTCCACATTTATATTCTTATAAAATCTTCAATTTAACTTTCTTTGAGATCAACATCTTCGTCTGCAGGAACGGTAGTGATCAACCAGGGACCTCGCTGCCTCTGTATTCCCGTTCTCCAGCATACCTTCTCATTTTGGGCCTACAACCATAGCTGAAATTAATAGGAAGGGCTTTTTCAACTCCCGTGCACAATATGGCCTCAAACATCGACGACTGCAAAGCCTTTGTTGGTTGCTGCCAAGACATCCTCATTGACGACTAAGCTGACCTGTTGACAACTAAAACATTGTTGACCATTACCCTGTCGACTAAGCTGCTACTAGGTACATGTCTTGATATGGGCCAAATCGTCCTCGGGACCAGCCCTCGGGAGCAATAATTACCCAATTCAGCCCAAAATACAGGTTCTATTGTGCTGAGCAGTGATCTCATGCTAGTGACAATGACACCTTCAATAAGTTTTAGTATTTATTCCAAACAGTGAATTTCATATACATTTGGTATTCAAGTTAGAGAAGATTACAAAGCACAAAACTTAGAGAAATGCAAAATATAGAGAAACATAGAACTTAGATAAACATAGAGAAACATAGTCTTACGCCCCTTCAATCAGCACTGGGAGACCCTGGCCCTCATAAGCTAGCTGTAACAAGCCTCAGAGGACATCGCTGCAGGATGCCGTCAAGAGCTCCAATTCCGGGCACTTGATCTGGCTCGAACCAAGTCCACAGGACGATCTCCCACCCGAGTCATGTGAGCATGTGTATTTTATAATCTCGTGCTGCCCGTCCGTGACGCACAGTTCCAGAACTTTCCCTGTGCAAAATATAGGCTGGCTCATGGAAAAAACCCAACTCTGTTAATTTCCACTGCTCCTTCTTCTGAGCCCCTCCCTGGCTCCCTGGAGCCCATCTGCCAAAGCTCAGGAATGTCTTATCAGTGCCTTCCCAGAGAAAAGGAGATTAGCTTGGGGCCATGCAGGGCTACCGTTAGTGAGGCAGAATATTCTAAGGGAAGCAGGGATGTATTAACCCCATCTGCAAGCTCTAAAAGGCATGCACTCATAGCTTAGTGTTTATAGCGCTTAAGACTGGCTATCTAAGCACTATATAGGTGCCATAATGTTCCAAACACTCCAAAAATGTCCATTAGCTTACAGAGCTGGGGCCTTCGCCCTGCCTGTCTATCAACAATGCATAATGTGACCTATCACTCATACTAGGCCTGCATATTCCTTGTAGCTCACTACTGCATAATGGAAGTGCTACAACAGACTACTGTCAGCATTTTGGCACATACTTTGAATACACTATTGGCTTTCAGCAGCTAATGCTGTCATCTAAAGCCCTGATTGGCAAGGTTGCAATTTTGTGTATCACTACATTCCACCCCTATTCAACGTGTGTGCGACAAATGCTGACTAATACACATCAATATAGTATTTAGTGCAGTGATAAAGACCTTGGGGCTTTGCAAGAGGTTTAAGCAAACTATCTTCTAGCGGTTAGTCAGCGTGGCATGCAAGGTAAAACACTACCTAAACAAAAATGTACACAAAGTGAACAGTGACATATACCCTTGCCAAAACCTGGCCTACACAAAAACACCTACACAAAGTGAACATGGACATTTACTCTAGCCAAAACCTGGCCTACACAACAATACCTAAATAATTATTGTATAACTGATTGTCAGTTAAAATGCAGCATGCAGTTGGAATGTCAAGGCAATCCAGTGTAGTCTAATCTACAATGCACTATTGCATTTATGTATGGTTACCAATTCTAAAACCTGGCAGCCTTTAACTCTAAGGGCCTACCCTCCCCCTGATCCCAGGGCATTCAAACGTGACTATGGGCTGTGTGACTAGACACTTCCCCCCCCATGTATGTGGAACCCAACCAGAAACCATCTAATTTCGTGAATAAGGTGAACCCATGGGCACCAGGTTATCTAAAAAAAACCCAACTCTGTTAATTTCCACTGCTCCTTCTTCTGAGCCCCTCCCTGGCTCCCTAGAGCCCATCTGCCAAAGCTCAGGAATGTCTTATCAGTGCCTTCCCAGAGAAAAGGAGATTAGCTTGGGGCCATGCAGGGCTATCGTTAGTGAGGCAGAATATTCTAAGGGAAGCAGGGATGTATTAACCCCATCTGCAAGCTCTAAAAGGCATGCACTCATAGCTTAGTGTTTATTGCGCTTAAGACTGGCTATCTAAGCGCTATATAGGTGCCATAATGTTCCAAACACTCCAAAAATGTCCATTAGCTTACAGAGCTGGGGCCTTCGCCCTGCCTGTCTATCAACAATGCATAATGTGACCTATCACTCATACTAGGCCTGCATATTCCTTGTAGCACACTACTGCATAATGGAAGTGCTACAACAGACTACTGTCAGCATTTTGGCACATACTTTGAATACACTATTGGCTTTCAGCAGCTAATGCTGTCATCTAAAGCCCTGATTGGCAAGGTTGCAATTTTGTGTATCACTACAGTACGATAGCACAGCGAGTAGAGCGCTCGCTTTGACATCTGTGCAGTGCATGCTGACGCAGGTTCGAATCTTGGCAGGGCCATTATTCATCCTTCCGAGGTCGATAAATGAGCACCACACTCCGTGGGTAATAATAAGCAGCGATCAGATGCCTGAGGGTTCGTAGCGCTATATAAATGCAAAACCTTTTTAAAAAGTTGACTAAGCCCCTACAGTCAGGGGTGTAGGAGGCGCATATAGACCACATTTGTTGTGTTGTGCCTCATGGTCACTAATAGACCACATTTGATTTGTGTTGTGCCTTATGGTCACTAATAGACCACATCTGATTTGTGTTGTGCCCTAGGGTCGCTAATAAGACTACATTTGATTTGTGCTGTGCCTTATGGTCGCTAATAGACCACTTTGATTTTTGCTATGTCCTAGCCTCACACGCTATGCATTATAGTCACTGTCAGATTGCCTTATCTAGGTGCCCTTAGTCTCTGTATTTTAGCCTACCATGCTATGTATTATAGTCACTGATTGATTGCCACATCTAGGTGCCCTCAGTCTCTATATTTTAGCCCTGTTGGAACAGGCGTATTTAGGTGCCTCCCATTATGCACCCTAGACACTGCCCATTCATGCCTCATATACTTGTGCCCCTACTAGTGAATGGTGCCTAGACCTTACAGATCTAGCCACACAGCCTTAGACATAGTCACTGACATTTAGTACCTTGACGACCAGTTATCCTAGCCCACACATACCAAGTGGCATTGCTAGCTAACAGGAATAGCTTCGGACTATGTCTAGCTCACTCAACATTTACTTTCTAATGATTATGGCCACACTGCACGCCTCCCCCAAGAACAGCCACACTGAAGTTCCCCCTTGCAAGCCAGCTTTTGCGCCTCCTCTCTTACTCGCCACACCCAAGACACCCAACTACCCTGGCCACATCAGCCCTGCGCACCAGGCCATGCCATGCCATGCCAGGCCAACTAGTCTACACCTCTCAGCCTACCCCAACTCACGAGAGAAACCTTAAATTACGCGGCAGACTTAATAAACTCTATGAACCTCTTAGAAGATCCCTCCCCACTATAAAACGCACAACGAAAGACCAACACATTAGAATATGCACTGCACCCCCTAAATCCTCCCCAGCAGTGAATATAAACATGCTTAAGACAAATAACAACTCATCCAACTCGGCCATAACCAAAATGGACCCTAAAGGACACTCCCTCAAGGGAGCATTCCTTAATGTAAGATCCCTAGGGCACACGCCATCGACCTAGCTGACTTAATCGCAGAAGCCAATCTAGACTTTATTGCTATAACTGAGACCTGGCTACACAATGCAGCAGGCCCATCGCTCATGTTGGGCATTCCTGACGGTTACACCATATCTAGGCAGGACCGAGAAGGCTCCCGCGGAGGTGGAATCGCCATTATATCCAAAATAAACCTATCACTACGACTAGCCCCTACCACAACTATGCAATCCTGTGAAACTCTCACTGCCAAAATTCCCATAAACAACACCCAAACTCTTTCAATTCATCTAATTTACAGACCACTGGGCCCACTTGGAACCTTCGAGGAGGATCTGCAGAGCCTCCTGGCCAACAACACCAAAACTACTTCCCAATTGCTGATATTAGGGGACTTTAACCTTGGCTTCAATGACCAAGCAGATGCCCATGCTTCCACTATTGCCAATACCCTTCACACCTTGGAACTCACCCAAAAGGTTAGCACCCCTACACATGCAAAGGGTAGAATACTTGACTGGATCGCTGATTCCAACTGCTCAGCCACAGTATCCTCTATTACGCCACTCTCCTGGGCAGACCACTCCTTGGTGTCCTTTAATTTACTAACCACCAAACTACCCATCCCTGCCCCACAGGCAGCTCCACCATGCCCTTCAAGAAACAAAAAGAATATTACAGCGGATAATGTTATTCCCCTGATCCTTCCTACCTTAAATGCACTGCCAGACAACCTCGACCCTAGTGCATTGGTCAATGAATTCAACAACATCATGCGCACCACTATGGACAAAATCGCCCCTCTCAAAATGCGAACACGCAAACCCAAGGCACATTTAAACAAGTGGTTCACGCTAGAACTTAAGGCCTTGAGCCTAAACAAAAGAAGATGTGAATCCAACTGGAAACTATGTCAAACCGAAGAGAATAAAGCTAACTTAACTAATATCTCTCGGCATTATAAAAATGAAATCTGTCTAGCGAAACACAATTCCTACAATGTTCGCATTGCCAATGCCAACTCAAGTATGAAGGAACTCTTCTCCATCTTGAAAGAACTTGAGTGCCCCATTGCCACACCTGATACCTTCATCAAAGAGCAGACCTGGTGCACAGATATCCAAACAGCACTAGCAAATAAAATCACCACACTGCAAAACAAAATCCAACTAAAAAAAGATTCCCTAAACCTCACAAACAAGCCACCACTTAACAACACCATTAATGACCCAATCAACAAATTCTCCTTCACAAAAACTACCATCTTAGAGGTAGAGAAAATCATCCTTTCCCTCAAACCGTCGAACTGTAAAGGTGACATCTGCCCAGCACAACTAATAAAAGATGCTGCCAGAGACCTTTCACCGTTCATTTCAAAATTGATCAACACCTCCTTCGCCACAGGTAATATCCCGGTGAACCTAAAACAATCATGGGTGCTCCCACTTCTCACGAAACAGACTCTTGACCCCCCTTATCCCCACTAATTATCGGCCCATCACTACCAGACCTTTCCTACTGAAGATACTAGACAAGGTTGCCTATACACAAATTCAAAGACACCTTGAATTAAACAATCTACTGGGAGCCAGACAATCTGGTTTCCGTCCACTCCATGGTACTGAAACTGCACTCATTGATCTAAAGACCCAAATAGACGAACTGAGAGATCAAGGTAAGATGGCACTCCTCCTCTTACTTGATCTCTCAGCTGCTTTCGATCTGGTGGATCACAGGGTCCTCTGCAAACACTTGGACACTGCTGCACACTTCTCCACACATGCTACCAAATGGATTGAATCCTTTCTGAGTGAGAGAACAATGAGAGTCTTCTCCCCCTCGGCAGCAGCCAACCCTCTTCCAATCACGTGCGGCGTCCCTCAAGGCTCCTGTGTTTCACCAACCCTGTACAACATATTCACTAAACCCCTCTTCGATGATCTGGACCTTCTAGGTATCACATACACTGACTATGCAGATGATACACAGATTCTCCTCCCGCTTTCTGGGGATCACAACAAGGACGGGGAGTTGGTGAATAGGGTCTACCTCATTATTCAGGCATGGATGGCATCACATGGCCTCTGCCTGAATGATAAGACTGAGCTGATCATTCTGGGCACGCAGGCCAATATCAACAAACTAGGCAAGGACTACTCCACGTTTAACATAGATGGCAATAGCATCAAGGTTTCGAGTGAAGTAAAAACTCTAGGCTTCTATCTCGACTCCACCATGTCTTTTGCAAAACAAGTTAACTCCTTAGCTTCCACGACAGCCTATACCTGCAAATTAATAAGAGCAGGTAAACCTTTCTTCTCTAATAACAGCTGCATGATCCTAGCGAGAGCCTTAATACTATCACGACTCGATTATTGCAATGCTCTTTACAGTGGCGCTAACAAAACTATCACCAAAAGGCTACAAATCCTACAAAACAACGCCCTTAGAGCTCCCTTAGGCATAAACTAAAGGGAACATATCTCCTCCACTAGACAACAATACAAATGGCTCTCCATCGACAATAAAATTCACCTAAAAATGTTCTCCTGGACGCACAAAGCCCTCAATAACGCTGCCCCCACTTACCTGATGGACAAAATAAGAAGAAAAATCTCTAGCAGACCTACAAGAACTCCCAACTCCAACTGTCTGGAAATTCCAAGATTTAAACTTGCCAAAATTGGCGGCACTAGCTTCCCTGTGCTAGCCGCTAAATGGTGGAATGCCCTGCCACACAACCTTAGATCAGACCAACCTTTCCCTGACTTTAGAACAAATCTTATCAAACACTTCAATGACAACAACATGTAAGGTTTGAAAGACTTAATTTGTGTTACGTTACTTATCTGAATGTATATATGTACCATCAAAGATTTATCACTATTGTAAACTTTAATTATGCAACATTGTAATTTGCTGTAACGCTGTAATTTCTATGCAACATTGTAAGCTTCGTATATTCTGTTCACTGCGCCCGGTTACCCTTGGGTCTGGCGCGCAATACAAATAAATAAACAAACAAACATAAAATCTGGGGGGGGGACACCTCAGGGATTTTGCTTTTTTAATTTATTTATTGTGTTTTAGTCCAAGAACTCGACTTTTTACAACATTAAAATTAAAATAGCCGTACGTATTAAATTACAAATATCACTGTATAAAACAAGAGAAAAGAAGAAAAGAAAACAGAAGAAAATTAAAGGATGCAGCAGCAAAGAACATATCTTTTAAATGTTGCATTTCTGGATTTGTCATCTGACTATGAGCTCATGGTAAGAGAGAAGAAATAACAATTACTTCCAGTGGGCCACAGCTAGGACGCCCGCTCGTTAAGAGGCAGATCGTCTGTAAGTGGATTGCTGCCAAATAAAGGAGTTGCAGCCTTTTCTACTAACTGCAAGTTGCTACTTTTTTTGTGTGGGGGAAGGAGACGTGTGTGTCTCTTGGAATGGAAGGATGGGGGTTTCAAAGAAAGAGGAAATCTTGCTTGTACCTCTGAGTAAGCCCTGTTATTTGAGTAGAGGGGCCAGGTGTGTGATGTTGCCGCTTTGACTGTCCTTCGGGGGAATGGGGGTACAGCAAACAAGGAGGATGAGCAATTGCAAGCCCACCTCTTTGTAAGCACTCCCCAGGTCCGCGGCCAGATGCGTCAGACCCGGGGGATGCCTAGTAGGTGGGGTGTATGCGGACCTAGGGGGTTGGCTAAGTGGCAGCCCGCTATGTGGGCTGCCCCTCTAGCGCTCCTGTGAGGGCTGGGCCAGCCTCTCACGATGAGTCTGGTCCCTCTTATTCCATCTCATGCTGGCTTTAGAGCCTAGTCTTTCTTTGCCTTTATCATTCTGAATGTAGAGCTGGACTCTGTTCCTTTCTCGTTTAACATTTGCTGCAAAGCCTGATCTATTTGATTCTCTCATATGTTACTAGGACGGCAGAGCATCAGTCCTCTGCCTGGTTACACTATTCAAAGAGCCCCTCTAGCTTTTCTTTGCCCCTCCCTTGTCTCACTGCTTGCTTGCTTAATACATACCTCCTTGCTTGAACACTCAACATATTCTCCCTAACAAAGCAATGGCAGCTGCAGTCTGTCTTAACTGCTATTTGTTCCGTGTCTTGAATTGGCCTCTTATTTCTGCTTTACCGTCTGCCAGGAAAAGGCATTTGCCAGTCACTGCCATAATGGTTCTACCTGGCCATAAGAGGGTAACAGCTAGCCAATATTGGAAGAACATGGGCTTATTATGTCAGAGGCTGGCAACTGCCTTCCTAATGCCTACCCAAGAGACACAACTCTTGCCTTTGTTTCTAACTGTAATTCAGTGGATGAAGAAACACGAGAACACACATATTGCTTATAAATGAAGGGGATAATGTCACACTTGGTTAAGACATTTTGATCACGCCAGGAGCTAATTTCCAGCTGCAATTAAGTGATTACCTTTTAGACTTCTGTCTTTAAATAATGTTAGTATCACCTGGAAAACAGAGGTTGCTCAACAGGGTTCATGGAGCATGAGGGGTACCCTACTCGTGGGCATGGATGATTGGAGGGCATTCTTGCCCTGGTTTGGAGCCTGGCCCTTACAGCCATGATGGGGGGAGGGGCCTATTACTTTTGGTCGTATGTACCCTTTGAGGGTGGACAGACATTGCCTCCTGCTTTAGCCCACTAACAGCTCTGCTTTGCAACTTTAACACACATACCTGTCAGATGGCATGTAACTCAATGCTACTAATGTTATCAGCCTCGGAAGTCTGGAATCCTTTGCCACATCAACTAGGGTACAGGCTTGCCACCTGAGACTTACCCATGTCTGAGTCAGCATCTGTCGCCCTGTGGGGAAGACGCACAAAGAAAGAGCAGGGCACGGTGACCTTGTGGGTTTTTCACACTTCTTCCTCGGGGTGGGCACAATTCACTCCGCAGAGAAAGTGGCACAGTCTGGGCAACATTCTCCCACTTTGACAATGTCACAGAAAGAGCGAAATTGGCCATTTGAAATACCTCTGTCGACTTTTTATTGCGCAATCCACACTGATGGGTTTAAGCCCCTGTTTAATGTGAGATGGCAATTAAGGGCATTTGCCAACGCACTCAAGAAGCACAGGACACGCTCTTACCAGCGACATGCCATGCTCACTCATTCTGATCATGAATTGCCATTTATCTGGGGTCAAATGAAATGTATTTATTTATTTATTTATTACATGTGTAGCATCACGCAAAACCCACAAGCATCAAGTCGCAAAGTAAACTGCATGGAGTGGACCACTTCCATTGGCGCAAGTTTTTACTTTTCCGCCACAAAATTGAAGATTTTAGCGTAAAAGGCAGGTGAAATCACATTGCTTTTCCACTCTGGAAGAGTGTAAATACCTCGCGCAATTAGCGATTGCTGGCGGAATTGACAATGGCTTGCTCTGAACTCTGCCAGATGTAGGCGGTCCTTAATGTTTTGGACTTTGCCAGGGATTGTGGGTAATACATTCTGGGGCGATTCGCGCAAGTCAGACCTCTGTGGATTCCCACGGGTGTCCTCTTTTCGGAAATGCATGAGGTTCCCTGTTTTCCTTGGTGGCTTCGACACCATAGGCCCAAATCTGTATGTTGTCCACATGAGCAAAATGTGCTCTGCCGAAAGGCTTGGGCAGAGGGAAATGTCTCTGAAATTTGGTGGAAAAAAACAATTTTCAGACGTTTCACTCTGGAAACGCACCGAAACACGCCACCAACAACACATGTCCTACCATTTTGAGTTCCCACTGGTGTCCCAACGAAAACGGTACCTCATATGTGCGGTTGCACCTACCTGGGTGCAAAGGGAAAAGGCTAACCCACTGATAACCCCAATCTAGCAATCTGCCCCCAGGGAGGGCTACATGAGATGCTCACCATCCATTTGGGGTGGGGGGTTAGGGCCACCCCTTTCCACTAATAACATCCATGGTGGTTCAGTGGCCCCCCACACCCACCCAAAACAAGTTATAATTTGTTTTATTTTTGTTTTGCCCCTTTCCTAGGGGCAGATAGGAACATGTGTGTGGCCATCTGCCGCCAGGGGGGCGGGGGGAACGTACTGCCCCAGGCTTGGGGGCTGGATCTGCCAATATTTGCAGTGGCCTCTCCCCTCACCCCAAATGGATGGGGGGCATCCCATGTACCCCTTCCTAGGGGCAGAAATCTGTCCCCAGGGAGGGCTACATAAGGTGCCCCCATCCACATAGGGTGGGGGGGGGGGAGAGGGCCACCCTCTTGCAAAAATCCCTGGTGGCTAGGAGCCCCATCCGCACACACCCCACCCAAAACTACGTTTAAAAAAATTATATATTTTTTTTTGTTTGTCCCCTTCCCTGGGGCAGATGATCACCCATCTGCCCCCAGGGTATTGCACCATTACTGTGTAAGCAGCCCCTCCCCCCCACTTCAAAAACAGATCCCTGCATGTCACACCAAACATATTCTGGGGGGGATAAATGACATTACATCCCCCCACTTACAATTGTGGGGGGGGTTTGTCCCCCCTGTCCCTCCCATGTCCTACGCCCATGCCTACAGTCAACTGCTGTAAAATCTCCTCCATCTGAGTCCTCGCTATCTTCCACGGCTGTCTCACCCCCTGGCAGTAGGTGGATCTGTGAAGCTACAGTCCTTTGCTGTGGTGACTTAATTGGGCTCAGTACAACAGATGTATCCTCTATGTCCTCAGATGATGAAGGGCGATTCTCACCTTCCACCCCTCCTCCTCCTCCTGATGTGCCCCCACTAAAGGTTGCACATACACACCAAGGTGCCAAGGGAGGCCAATGACAAGTAAGGAGCCCTTAGCAGTGTATCACCTCCACAGACACCTGCAAACAGCTCTCTGGACAATCTTAATGCATTAACGACTCTTGTATCCAGTCTGTAACAAATGTTGCTGGCACCACCCTTCTCCCCCCCCACCACCACGGCCAGCTCCATTGCTGCCACCAGGACTCAGGTGCCCGCTTGCAGGACCCAGTGTTTCTGCACCTCCTCTCCCTGCTAGGGAGCAACAGCAACTGCTACAGCCTTTTCAGTTAATGGATTCTGACATTGATCGTGACACGCAAGACGATCAAACATTCGTCCACACTACCGACACAGATGAGTATGAGGACATCATCCCGGAAGATGGCGAACCAGAGGAAATCCCTGTCAAGGGCTCGCCTCCCAATGAAATATGTTCTTTCCACACCCTAATGGGCAGAGGGGTAAAGATGTTCGGTCTCTCAAAGAAGGAAGAGAGGAAAGATGGTCTCCTACACTAGCAGAGGGAACAACATAGAAAATCTATATTCTCTATACCACTCTTAGACAATATTTGGGAGGAAGGCCTGATGACCATGACCAACCCTTCCACAGTGCCAGCAAAAAGACAGGTTTGACACGAAATACAGGATCCCAGACTCTGCGCCTGTCTGCCTACGCGCACAACCTACACCTGATTCTGTTGCGTCCGCAGTGGCCCGCAAACGGTCTGCCAATCATATTCATTATGCTCCCTCCTGCCGGACAAGGAAGGTAAACGCTTAGCCTTTGGGAAAATGGTAATCACCACGGATGCCACCACCATCAAGGTAGCAAACGCAATGGCCATACTCGCCAGATATGACCAAGTTGTGTTCAAAATTGGGACCTCTTCTAGAATTCCTCCCTTAAAACAAATGACAGCCGGTACTGGCAATCTTCCACGAGGGTGAGGTGACTTTGGGCCATGCCTCTTGGTTTCCATGCACATCGCTGATACTGGATTTCACCAGTTCGGAAACGGGGCTGTGTTGTGAAGGGTATAACATTGTTTCATCGCCTGTCATTTTTACGACTGCATTTTAAACGTGTATAAAATTACGAAAAAGGTAATTGAACCTTTTTGGGCAGGAGGAGAGTGAGAAAGCCCAGATAAGGGGTTGGTGGACTTCATGAATAGTAAAAAAAAAGGTGGTGGAGAAGGGGTTTAGCAGGGGGGACACCCTCCAAAAAAAAATGAATTTGATGACCTTTTCGTAATTTTATAAACGTTTAAAAGGCATTCAAAATTATGTTGGATGATGAAAGAACATGGTACCGTTGTGAAGATCATGATGGCTGAAAGCAACAAACATCCTCCAGAGGGGCAGTTCAAGGTGTTAGACATTCCATTTGATTGTGTAGATCTTTTGCAAAAAGGTGGATGATAAAAATGGACAGACACTACCCGCTCTCTGGGCATGCTACAACAAAGTGCCAGTCCTTTCGGACCTGGAAATCCCACTTCAGCAGGACATCACAGGACTTTTGTCCCTCCCATCAACCGTCATCATTCAAGAACTCACCGTACACATCCACTGACCAGTACAGAGGGAAAAACCCAGTCCTTCAGAAGTTTTTGACGTTGAGGCGGCTCATCGCAATCCATGGGCCAGTCCTTAAAGCAGCCCTGATGCAACCAGGGCCCCACCTTGCCTCCTACCCGCCCTCCCACCCACTTCAGTACCCCGTTCGGAGGGGAGGCAGGCTGTCGACATTCATACCGGAGTAGTGAAACCTCACCTCTTATGAATTAATGGGTGCCATTCTTCATCCAGCAGGGACATTCAATGGAGTTTGTGAAACAACCACCGAACATTGCTCCGCTGTGCAAGGCAGAGAAGGTTCATCTGCTGCAGCGGTAGGTACAGGCATTGCTGTCCAAGGGAGCAGTGGAGATGTTCCCAATTGCAAAGCAAGGATCAGGACTCTACTCCAGATACTTCTTGGTAAGAAAGCCCGGGTGTGGAGGCCCATTTTGGACCTAGGGGTACTAAACAAGTTCCTAAAAGACCAGACATGTCGCATTGTTGCACTGCAGCAGGTCCCAAATGAACTGTATCAGGGAGACTTCCTGGCATCCCTCGACCTAGAGGGCACTGTGATGAATCCTGTGGAGTCCTCACAAAGACCCTACCTAAAGTCTCCTCCAAGGTGGCTGGGGAAAGGCAGATGCTTCCTGACCCTGGGGGAGTGGGAGGACTCTGTTGGATGAGACGCAGTATTTCTCTTCCCCCTAGGGAAGACACATCAGCAATGTCAAAATATATAGTGGCTTGTTGTCAGAAAGAAATGTTACCTTCCCAAGTTGAATATCTTAATGTTGGTGAAAACATTCATAACCACTTATGCATGGGAAGACATTTTAAAACCATCGAGGTTAATAGAGCTGGAATCTCCACTAGCTCCCAAGGGAATAATAAAGAGAAGGCTGTCAATATCAATTTATCCCAGGAAGATCATTATTTCTCTGTAAAGCCAAATCTTTCAATTAATCCCTATGACATCCCTGTAGGGAATATAATTAAAGAAATGAGCATGAGAAACTGATTTTTACATTATGGACTCCAAGTCCCATAATTGCCAAAGTACTTGGATGAAGAAGAGGGCTGAAGAGGAACGAAACTGTGAAGTGCAGTTTGTTAATGGAAATGACCCACACCTAAGGGAGGCTTAAAAGGCCCCTTCAGGTTCAGGCCATGTGAAAGGAGCACAGCAGTAGTCATAGATGGAGTTGTGAACTCTCCACGTTGCAGCAGGAGCAGAATCTGGAGGAGGAAGACAACGCTGGGACCACTGTCGAATGGTGAGCAGTTGCAGGTTCTGAGAGGGTAGTTTCCTCCAGAAAACTTAATTGCAGACGTTGCGCAGTGGGTAGCATCGGAGATGGAAGCTTCCCCTTGGAGACCTGAGTTGCAGAGGCCGTGCAGCGGGATGCAAACATTTGGAACACTTTCCCACAGCAAGGCTATATCCGGTCGCAGGAAGCACCGCAGAGCCTTTGGAGCAGAGAAAGCTCTGTGTGCGAGAGGCACAGGCCGCAGAAGACTGAAAGCAGCCGTTTGCCGGACCGCAAGAAGCAGTTCAGTCGGAGGACCTGGAAGCAGCGGGGGGATTGGACGCGTGCACCATAGCCGGTGAGTTCACTAAGATATTGTTACTGGTGAGTGCTGCGTAACCACCCACTTGGTCAGACCAGGTACTTTAAAGCAGGAAACGCGCATAGCGGGAAATGCAATAAGAGAAGTAATTTTGAATTCCAAACTGACAGAAAGCAGATAAATCAGTATTTCGTAAACCAAAACGATTTTGAAAGGAGCAAGTGGAATGATAAGAGCTTGTATATCACACCAAAGAGGTGTGATTTTATTCATGTGGGTAAATATGAAAGCCAGCAACAAGCAGGGGCAGTAATTAAAGAACCCGATACAAACTACTATTGCCGAAGCCAAAAGAGTTATAAGAAGGCAAATTCAAAATAATAATCATTGCCAAAGCCCAAAGGGGGAAAAGGAGAATCCAAATGTTTGTAAAACCTATTGCTCATGTTTGAAAGGAACTGGCTTAAACCCACATTGCCAAATCCAAAGAAGAGTCAGCGTGAGACTGAATTATTGTTAGTAGTTGGTTAATGAAGAAGTGGGGAAACGAGTGACAGAAGGCTGCCCATTTGGTGAAGGATATTCAGAAGGAGTGAAGCATAACTTGCATAGTGTGTAGAAATCACAAATGTATAATAAATAGCACCAATGTGAATTTTCGTTTTCCTGGAACAAATTCTTAAAAGTGGTGTTGTGAAACAAGAAACACTTCTAAATTGTTGTAAACTGATATTTACCACATAAGTACTTGTGGTCTGTGGTTTCGTCTGGCCTTGCTGGAGTGTACACCAGATCAGAGGTTGTGGTAATATTGTATTCTGTTCTTGCAGGAGAGTACACCAGAATAGACACCTTTGAAGTAGTAAGCCTGTCGTGGGAGTAGATCAGGGGGAAGTTGATGAGGTTCTGGGAAGTAGTGTTGACCAGTCTTAAAGTGGTAGAACCACTGGGATTTTTTGGTGCAATATTACAGAATCATCCTGACAAACTTTCATTGTTGAAGCAAGTCTTGTATAAACTGCTGAAGAAGTGTTTTGCATTCTCAAACAAATATGTTGTTGAAGAATAATCCTGACAAAGAAATCCTGATGAACACACGTGCAAGAGAAAAAAACCTTGTTGAACAATTCGGAAGTGTTGTAGCTTTTGTTGGCAAGTTGGGATCAACAAGAACTGTGTCACAAGACCGAATTTCCTTCTTTTGGAACTGTTAAACAAAATCCTGCTTCAATCTGGGAATGGGAAATTCACACAGATTATAAGTAGAGACAACTATAATACTGTGAGTTTAATTGTTATATTTGTTGCTTTTGAACTGCAATATATTACCTTGGTGAGTTGTTGTATGTATAAGTGTGAAGGACAGTTTCCTTTGATTTGTTTTAGGCAAGGAAATTCTCATCCGGGTAGGAATAGTGAGGCATTTATTCAACCTTTTGAGTTAATGAAATGGCATCTTTTGGAAAACCTTCAGAAAGTTGTCCACCTCACATTTATGACCCCCTCACAACACTTACGTTAACATTATTATTATTTATTACGGGCCACATGTCCATGGGCTTCAGGGCGCACACGTAACAAATGGGATCAAGAGACTAGACTATCAAACAAAAGGAAGACAACAAGGACAGCCCGCTGCAGCCTGATTTCAGGTTGATGGATCTTTTAAACTCTACCAGGGACAGGGATGTCCTCATAGGAAGAGGACGCGCATGCATTCCTTTGGCGCTTGCACATCAAAAATTGTTCCACCAAATTTCATCAGACTAAAGCGTGGTTGCAAAAGCTTATAGTTGTCGTTGGAATGCAAATTATGCCTGGGTGGATCGACAACCAGGCGATTGGTAAGGTATTGGCGAGTGATAGCTGTCCAGCATTTGTAAATTAGTGATAATTTATGGGTAATCCTGTGCTTGATGGGTAACCAATCTGGGGCCTATCTAGATTGAGTCACAAGGTCTCATTTTAGTAGGCCTGGAACGGCTCTCGCCACAGCATTTTGTGCCGTTTGGAAGGCATGTAAGTTGGCTTGAGCTGTTCCAATTAAGAGACTATTGCAATAGTCGAGTCTAGTATTACCCAGGGCAGTGGCCAAGAAAGATCCATTTCCGATGGATAGTTAAGGCCTTGGTTGGTGCACTAACTTAGTAACATATCTACAGGAGGAGTGGAAATGAGGGTCAGGAGGTTTCATGGACAACTTGGCCTCCAAGTACACTCCCAGCATCTTGACATGTCCAACCACGGGGATCTTGCTGCTCATGATTGTAAAGCACTTATAGAGAGGAAGGAGGAGGAAGGTGAGGCGCGCACTCTAGTTCCCAGTCATGTATACCTGCTGCAGTTCAGTTGATCTTCTCCTCCAAGCGCTTTTATGTCTCTAACAATCTTCAGGGAGGCAGTCTTTCTTTCTTTTCAGGTGTTAATGATTAGTTTCGATTTCAGTCTCAAAGAATTCTGGTTGCTGTAGTGATAGCACCATTTTTTCAATTCAGGTGACCAGGAACCAACTCCCCTCCAAAAGCACAATTCTTTCCCATAATTGGGGGAGGGGGGGAAAACCATCAATATGGCTCGCCTCGGTGTGGCATATTAACCCTGGTTCGAGAGTCCCGGGCTCTAGAGGCAGCGGCACAGGGCCACCATGCCCTACCTAGGAGAGCTACATTGATGGTTTTCACCCTCCCCCTATTATGGGTAAAAATAGTGCTATTGGAGGGAGTTGGTTCCTGGTTACCAAAAGTGCCTACAGCTACTAGAATTCCCTGAGACCTAAACTGAGACGAATTAGTAACAACTGACAATGCTGCCTCCCTCAAGATTGTAAGAGACATGAAAGCGCTTGGAGGAGAAGAGCCACTGAACTGCAGCAGATGGGATTCAACCCTGTTATTACTTGGTCATTGTTGGGATTTTACCCTGTTACTACTTGCATAAGGTATACAAAACTGGGAACTAGAGTGCGCGCCTCACCCTCTTTTTTTCTACACATTGGTTTGAGAGTCCCGGGCTCTAGAGGCAGCGGCACCAAGGTCACCATGCCCTACCCGGGAGAGCTACATTGATGTTTTTTCTCCTTCCCCCTATTATGGGTAAACATTGTGGTATTGGAGGGGAGTTGGTTCCTGGTGACCAGAAGTTACTGCAGCTACCAGAATTCCTTGAGACCTAAATTGAGACAAATTAATAACGCCTGAAAAGACTGCCTCCCTGCAAATTGTAAGAGTCATGAAAGCGCTTGGAGGAGAAGAGCAACTGAACTGCAGCAGATGGGATTCAACCCTGTTATTACTTGATCATTGTTGGGATTTAACCCTGTTACTACTTGCATCAGGTACACAAAACTGGGAATTAGAGTGTGCGCCTCACCCCTCTTTTTTCTACACTTCTAGGGAGGGTCCACTTTCTTCAGTTGAGAGCCTGAGGCAATGATGAGCAGCTATGTCTTCTCATTTTTGAGGGCGAGATAATGTATAGCCTCCGAGATTGGATGGTGATATACACCCCATTCAGGGCCTCAGTGTCTTGTGCATAGTTACCTGACCGCTCAAAGAGAACCTGAGTGTCATCAGCCTAATTAGTATATTGTTCACCCAGATTAACCAAGAGGTTGAGTAGGGTCCAGATATATATGTTGAACAGGGTAGGCTACACATATGAGCCTTGCAGCACTCCACAGGTGGTAATGGTGGGAGGTGTTACGCTCACATGGTATTTACGGGGATGCCACACAGCCCTGGTTGGATGATTTGCCCTCTCAAACCCTCTCCCAGTCCCTTGGTAAGGCCTCTGGTTAAAGATGGGTCTGAAATATAGGAGAGCTGGATTCAATACCAGATTGTCTGTTTTCCCACCTCCCTTGGCCTCAACTCCTTCCTCCCCCCTGGGCCTTCTCCTCACCTTAATATTGTAAAAGGTGGATTCTCCGTCCTCCTCGTGGCAGGGACGTGTAGATGAATGAAGTTGCCGATGGATTGAAGACAGGATACTGTTCCAGGTAAGTTTCGTAGTGTTCTTTCTCTCTGTGCAGGTCCTTAGTTTCAGGTAAACTGGCATCAAAGAACTGGACACAGTGAGCTTTACGCTGCCCACGGCTGAATAGCGCAAAGCATGTTCTGCTGTTTGGGTGCGGTTTAAATAGTCTCAGGTAATGTAGTCAAGGTAAAATAGTCCCAGGCCTTCCACACCCAAAAGACTAGACCGCATAGCTCAGTTCCTTTTAACTGAGTTATGTGTGCCTCCATGTTGGCTGAACCCCCCCCCCCCAAGTTAAATAGTCCCAAGTAAATAGTCCCATTCTAATGTTGGTCTTCTTGATGGTTATGAGCCTGGCGCCAAAGGCGCTAGGACTGACTCAAAGAGAGTCTTGGATGAGGTTTTAAGGCCTTTTGACCATGGCCCTAACTGGAAGCCGACTTGCCAGTGAGGGCCAGGGGCAAGGGTCATGACAGGAGATGCTTAAGCGTTCCCAATCACCACTTTAGATTTGATTGGGCCCAGAAAGGACTCAATTAACCGGGCAGCCATCTCTGAGCATCATGCGATGATCTTCAGTCTATGCAATAGAAGTTTCTGGCTGGTCAGATCAATAGCCGCAGATCAGCAATGCAGCCGGGCCCCTCTCCACAATGGCGGTAATATTGGACTTGAGATCTAATGGGGCTGTTTCTGTCCCATGCTTCGCTCTAAATCCTGACTGTTGGATACCTAGGATACTGTTAGTCTCAAAAAATTCCTGCAGCTGTAAGCATGCAACTCAAACAAGAGTTTTGAGGAGATCTGGGACACTTGTTATTGGGCAGTAGTTTTTTGCCAGTGAGGGGTCTAGGCTACTCTTCTTTAGTAGTGGTGTGCTCCATGCCTCCCTAAGAGATGACGGAACTATACCATTCATAAAAGAGGTAGTCACAATCTTTGAGATCCACGTGACAAGTTCATGGAGAGACCCTTTGAAGATATTGGCTGGACAGATATCTCCACTATGTGAGGTTGGTTTTAAGTTTGCAATTCTAGCATGGATTTCTGCTTCGGTGCATTGTTTATTTCAAACCTGGGCAGCAACAAGCTGGTAGTGTAACTAACAGGTGAACACGAAGCATCAATGTCCAGCTTGGAACCCTTCATGGCTGAGCTAATAACTTGTTGATGACCAATTATTATATTTACAAACTCGTTCTGCACTTCCTGACACCAGGCTGCATTCCTGATGATTAAGGGGAAAGCTGGAACTTTATCGTCAAAATCTTTGAGGATTTTAAAGAGTTTGCTAGAACTCAGTCTTACGTTAATTCTCATGTTATAGTTCTTGTTTTTAGCCTCAATGATGATATGTTTGAATTCTTTCACATATTCCTTGTAGGCACTTAATGGGGTCATGTTTTTTTGCCACTCCCACTAGCAGGCTCTGTTCTCTTTCCTGGCCTGAATAATATTGTCACTGAACCAGGGATACCTAATGTTCTCTGGTTTGATCATTTTAGTTTTTTCTGTTGCCACAAATTCAATAGTAGAAGAAATGCCAAGTGATAGATGGGATACCAGGTCAGTGGAGTCATCAAAGGACTCCAGAGGATTTAGCTTGGTAGCTAGAGTTGCAGAAAAATAGATGCCTGCTTCTTTTTAGTATTCTTGGTTGTTTGTTCAGCCTAGGTGGTCTAGATGGTAATTGTACTTAACTATTGTCCATTGCATGGTCTGACCATGGACATGGCATTATGGAGGTGGAAACAGTAAGGAAGATTGTGCCAACATCCATTCTAGAATGTGGCCATCTTTGTGGGTTTGTTTCTTGATAAGTCTAACCAATGGCTCCAAAAGCCAAAAGTAGAGACAACACTTGCATTTCCTGTTTATCTGCCCCGAGAATCAAGTCACCTAAAACGATCACTGGTGATTATTGGGGCTTAGTGATGTTGTTGGGGAGGGCAAGGAGATGTCCTTCAAACTGTGGCATCTATTTAGGGGGTTTACATAAGGTGAGAAGACTCATAGATATGTTCGGATTACCCTTAATCTTTACCAACAGGCTTTCACAGGCCTCAAGATTTATAGTATTGATAGGATGGCAATCCAAATGTTCATTAACAATAATGGCAACCCCTCCACCTCTCCATCTGAGGTGATCAGATCTAAATATCCTATAACAGGGAGGGACGACCTGTGAGGCTGTCATCTGGGCTGCCTCATGAAGCCAGGTCTCTGTTATGGAAAACATATCCAGTTTAGATATAGCGAGATAGTCTGCAATCCCGACTCCATATTGGACGAGAGCTTGTGTGTTCAGCAAGGATATGATAGAATATGAATCCTGGATAGTCACTAGCACCAACATTAGTGTCTGATGTAGTAGAATTCATCTTGGCACTGTTAATGCTATGAATATCCATTTCAGTCATCTCTTTGCAACCAGCGCAGCATGCTCAACAGATTTCCTATTCTGAGTATTTGTAGCTTGCTCATGCATAAAATCATCCAATTTTGTTTCTGTGTTCTGGTTTGGGGAATTCTTTCCCTTTTAAGGTCCTCACGTTGGATGTCTTGCAGGGTTCAAGAGCGAGATTAGACATTTTTTGGGGTGACGTCCTATGATCAATATTGGTGATTGACCGATATCGGGAGACTATCTCTGCATGTTTAGTATGATGGGCAGTAACATTCTGGGAAGGAAAAAAGGTTTTACGATTGCACATGTTGTCCAGGAGTACGAGGACAGCAGACATATTGTTAAGTTAGAACAGTGATTTCGTATACAAAAATAATGGAGGAAGAATGAAGTTACCTGCATGATACCTTTACAGTAGAGAGTTTCTTTGAGGACCAGCAGCCATTCACCATGCAAACCGGTGGAAACCGGCCTTCAAATGCGCCGGCACTAACGTGCCACCGATGGGTTAAGGAAGGCTGTGCCTGATGGGTACTGTAGTTCAGATGAACTACCAACATCTCCAAACAAAACATTTTGTGTATATCCCTATTCACCACTCTCACCACCACTACATGTGGTTTGTAGTGGCTGGAGTCCATTACCAATTCAAAGTTCCTTCTTTCGGCCTATGGTCAGCCCCACAAGTGTTTACCAAAAGCATTGCTCCAGTGGCGGCACATCTACGAATGGGCATTCACATCTACCCATATCTAGATGACTGGTTGGTAAGAGTGCCATTGTACACTGAAGTTGCACAAAACACATCTTCAACCATTCGCTGTTTACAGTCCCTCAGCTTTTCAATCAACTTCCCAAAGTAGTGCCTAATTCCTACGCAGCTGGCATTATACCTAGGTGCAAGACTTGGCACGCTCTCCTTGCTCGGCAACTCTGTCGGAGGAACGGGTGACCCCCCCAGCCCCTCTACAAGGTGAACCAACATGTGTCCATCTGCAGTTACAAGCCCCTTCTAGGCATGATGTCCTCGTGCATCCCCTTACTCAACTACTGCAGGCTGCCAGTGTGCTCTCTACTTGAGTTCCTAGATGCACGATGAGTGCAAGTCTAAGGGTCCTGGGAGGACCACATCTCTCTCACGCAGCAATTCAGGGACAGTCTAAGCTGGTGGTCCATCAAAGCAAACCTGGTTCAGGACGCCCCCTTCAGGCTGCCCAGTCACCAAATCACTGTCACCAAAAACTCCTCTATGGAGGGCTAGGCAGCTCACTCATGAGGCCTTTATGGCAGGGGTCTCGGCACAGAGGAAGAAAAACTTCTTCACATCAATCTCCTGGAACTGTGGGCTGTTTTCTGGGCATTCAAGTCCTTCCTCCCACATCTCTGTGGAAAAATTGTGTGTATCTTCACGGACACATAACCACAATGTTCTACATCCGCAAACAAGGAGGTACAAGGTCTCCACACCTGTCCACTCGGGCACAGACCCTCTGGCACTGGGCACTAAAACAGCAGATGTTCCTGCTTCCTTCTCACCTCCCAGGGGTCCAAAATACAATGGTGGACTTGCTCAGCAGAGAGCTCTGCTTATGCCACGACTGGGAACTACAGAACAATCTACTTCACTGGGTTTCCAATGCTGGGGCAC
The DNA here is from genome assembly GCF_040938575.1 of Ambystoma mexicanum. NCBI lineage: Eukaryota > Metazoa > Chordata > Amphibia > Caudata > Ambystomatidae > Ambystoma > Ambystoma mexicanum. Next base: position 150,278,155 of record NC_090929.1, on the reverse strand, counting down.
CCTTGAGGTAGACCTGTTTACAACCTACAGCAACAAAAGGTGCAAACCCTTCACCAGCAGGTAAGCCCACCCGAGTGCCTGCGGGGGATGCCTTTGCATTCCCATGGGAGGGGAGATTTCTGTATGCATTCCCACTGATCCCTCTAGTGTACGAGTGATTAGCGTTTTCAGACTGTATTAGTGTAAACTAATCTTAGTGGCCCCTGCATGGCCAAGACAGTTTTGGTACTCAGACCCCTTCACTTGGTTGACAGGAAATGCCTACTTCACAGGACACCTTCAGGTAACCAATAGGGGAAAGGGGGTTAGAATGAAGTTGTGGATCGGTAGGGGGGAATAAGGGAAACTGGAAAGGGGGCTAGGAACATACATTGGACAGGTATGGCGTGGCACTGGGGTAGCACTGGGTAAAGCCCTACCTCCAACACATAGAATTTTCTCTTGCTTCCAGAACCTCCAACACAGCCACTGTACTCGTCTAGTGACTCATGTAGCTCTGACTTGTAACACTGTACCTTCACATAACACTGGCTCTGACTCTTGTAACCAGCTGCCAGCAACACACGTCGCTGCCACATTGCTCTGTACCCCAACTCCTGACTGCACAATAGTCCAACATCCAATCATGAATCTTGTACATCTAGATATACACACACCACCTGTACTGGTTCCCCAAATAGACACTTCACAATATCCTGCCATGGGTATATATACCCTCAATATCCACATGCACCCATGTCATTATTCGGCCCCAGTTCATCACAATGCCTAATATTCGCTTATGCACAACATTGAGTGCATAATGTAGTCCGTACAGTTCTTGGAGGCTTTATCTCCAAGGGAAAAAATTGAACCATAGATTTAATGATTGACCTCTTCAAAATAAATTAGATAAATCATTCAAATTGCCCAAATCACTTAACTGAGGCCCATGAACCAGAGCGCAAGTTTAGAGGCATGGACGAAACTTAGAGGACTGACGCTTGGCTGAGGCACTTGTGCCAGTGCGCCTCCAGTCACGGAGTCTGCTTTCCAAGAAGTTCACAGCCGCAGCCCAGGGAAGAATAATGATTCCCAGGTGGAACACCCTACAGCACTCCCCGGTGATCACTTCTCTGGCACCAGAGAACGCCGAACAAGTGTTCCCTAAGCGCCTTGTGGTGGCATGCGTGCTCCAGATGCTAATCACATGCACTGACTGGAGCATGTCACCCGCTTATGAGGGCATGCCGCAAGTTGCACTTGAAAAGTGTGGTCCTGCTCTGGAGGAGCCATTTCTGCCTGTACCATTTCCCTCCGGTGCCGGCTACTCCGACTTTTTTTAATGACAATCGTCAGCGACTCCAATCAAGATGTACCTTCACCATGACTTGCTATCCATGAATACCGGGGAAGTGCTTCATGAAGACCCGGCCTCACTTAATCTGACTGCCTGGCTCCTGTGTTTCTGGAATTTGGTTCCATCCCACTTCCTCCAGACTGCAGGGACTCCCTCCACACTAGCCTGTTAGAGGAGCAAATGGAGGAGGTTCCAAATCTGGTGCAAACGACCCAAGTTACAACCCCAAACCAACCAGTCACAGGACATACTAGAATACTAACTGTCTTTGGCACAAGCAGGTTGAGTGCATTCCTCAATCAAAGTGCACTTGGCCACCATCTGTGGGTACAATCGTGCTGCAGGCGCTCCTTTCCTTTGGTCAGACAGACTAGTGAAAGAATTTCTAAAAGGCCCATTTTGTTTGTTCCCGTCTATCAGGCGACCAGCCCCGGCCTGGGAATTCAATGTAGTCCTGTCCAGACTTGATGAAACTGCCCGTGGAGCCAATGCACAAAGCCTCTCAAGTATCTTTCTTGGAAAACTGCTTTTCTGGTGGACATAACATCCACCCACGAGTCAGTGAGATGCAAGCGCTTTCCGCCGATGCACCCTACTTATTACAAATCCAAGGTTGTCATGCACACTGACCCTAAATGTGCGCCTATGGTGCCATCCACCTTGACCTCAGTGAGGCTGTGGTGCTTCCAGTTTTCTTCGATTCTCCAGCTGAGCATTCATTACACTCTCTGGACGTCGTGCAAGCTCAAGTTTTACGTTGCACACACGCAGACTTTCCATCAAACCTCTCAGCTCTTTGTGACGTTTGGTCCCTCCGGAGCAGGAAAAGCACTCTCCAAGCCTTCCATTTCCAAGTGGATATCGGCATACATCTATTTATTTTTACATTTGTACAGCGCACTAAGCATCAAGTTGCTGTTGCATAAACATGTTCTACAGGATTACACGCTACACAGGTTACACATGATTGCACAAGGTTACGTACTACACAGGTCAAGGGTGTTGCGTCAAAGAAGGTAGAGTTGTAATGAGTCTTTAACATCTTTCTGCCACCAATACGTTGTCGAGCCCCTCCCTGGTTGAGCCAGAGTGCACACTACCAGAGCGTGGCCGCTATGATGGCATTTCTTTCTGCCCCCCTGTGTAATATTTGCAGTGCAGCCACATGGAGGTCGGTGCACGCATTTGCCACATTCTACTGTGTCTACAGGCGATTCTGTGGCAGAGTCCAATGTTGGCCAATCTGTTCTTCATACCGCGGTTGTGTGAGGTTAGTAGGTCTCCAGTGGTAAGTGTATTTTACAAGGAGCTTGCCTCTACCCGTCATGGCTATATGGTACTGCTTTGTAATCTATTCACATCATGTGAATCTATGAAAGATCCAAGGCCGAAGAAGAATACATCACTTACCTGTAACTCCTGTCCTTGAGCATTGGGGTCTTTCACATAGATTCACATGCGACCCTCTTCCTCGTTATGCCAAAATGTAAAGATGCCCAGCAGGGGTGGAGCTAGGGGAGACTTTCCAATTGGCTGTGGGCAGTATGACCCATAGGTGACTATGCTTGATCGCAAGTGTGATTGAAATTCAGTTTGTTTAAACTGCTCTTTTAAAGAGGGTTCCCAGCATAAAGAAGGGGGAATATTCAAAGCATGTGTATCTATGAAAGATACCAATGCCGGAGAACAGGAGTTACAGGTAAGTATCTTATTCCTTCTTTCCTGCTTCACTTAACTTGATACCGGTACAGCTCCGCGTGGTTGTAAGATAAAGTCTGCAGATAGGTGGATTCAATGGCTTGGGAAACTATACGCTGCGCCTAGTTGAGGGCCAATAAGATTGGTGATTAAGCGACAGTATGAAGAAGGGTGCAGTGGAAGGCGTGGACTGCAGACCTACCTTCTGCAGTTTAGTCAATCAGGACCCAGTGGGGGAGCGCTGGTTGTGGTCTGGGAACTGTGCTGGAGTGAGCCGTGGAGCATCGGACAGGTGTCCACATTTGGTGAAGTTGGTGAATGTGGACTTGAGCAACTTCACCTTTGAGTGGCCTCTGAGGTGTATCTGGCTGGTGGCCAGTGGTGTGTTGTCGGGGCGACAGCCCTTTGGCCAGAATACCTGTATGGCAGTGCTGTGAGTTTGGAGTGGTGGAGAGATCCGTGGATTGGGTTTGAAGTGATCCGTGCAGGTGAAAAAGCAGACTACTGTGCACGCAGGCTGTAGGAATGGTCGCTAAGGGAGTGATTGAGTGCCCCGACAGGAGGCTTTTTAAGTTCCAGTGCCACTATGGGGAAAAGTGATAAAAGTCAACGTAAACTATCCTTTGATGGGGAAGCAATTGTGAAAAGGAGGAAAACTCCAACTGTGACTCAGTCCCCATTCAATGCTGGCAGGGAAGATGTGTTGCAAGTTGCTGAACCAGAGTCAGATGTCGGAGAGCTCTTATTACAACTCAGGGCTGGTATTGGCGAATTGAACACAAAACTTTATGCACTCAATGGTAAGGTGGACCTGTTACAACTATGCCTAGATAAGTATGGGACCAGGCTAAACGAGGCGCAGTCTCGGAACTGGAGGATTACACTTCGACAACCACATCCAAGCTTCGAGCTTTGGAGGAGCCCGTCACTGAAGAATGAAGATTTGGAAGGACACTCGCTCCGGAATAAAAAAAACAGCTAATCGGGATTAGAGGCACAAAGGATGGCTCAAATGGAAGAATTCATTGAGAAGCTTTGCAAAATGATAAGACAAGAGCATTCTTCTATGTTTGGGGTGAAACGTGTCCATAGGATTCTTGCGTCTTGACCTGCTCCCGGGGCCCCCCTCATCCCATTACTGCACGTCATCATAACTATCGAGACAGAAATGCTATTTTGAGAATTACAAGGGTCAAGGCAAACCTTAATTGCGATGGAGATTCTATTCAGATCTTTCCAGACTGCTCTGCAGTTCAGGCATCCAGGAGGAGATTCACTGGAGTGAAACGGGCTCATCGAGACTGTAATGTAAAAACCCTGCTGTTCCCTCCTAAGCTGAGTTCAGCATGAGGGGAGGCCCATTTCGTCACATCACTGACTGCAGGCAGTGCCTTTGTGGAAAAGATCCGAAAAGTGTTACCCAGAGGAGAACCTAGGTTTAAAGATGGAGATGCTGGTTGCAATTACAACGTCAATGCTCTAGATGTGTCCTGAATATGGATGCGTGGCTGATGATTTGGGCTGTGATGTGCGATGAGGGTTTGCTATTGAGGGGTGACAATATATAAGGAAGGGAGGGTGTCCATGATGGGAAGCTGAATACCTTCGGCAAATGTATGGGAGGATAATGGTGATGTGCTGGCGTTGGGGCCAGTAATTTATAGCATATGTTGTTACGATGGGTAGGGTGGAGGAGAATGTTTCGGACCAATTGGGGGTGTCTGGCAGGGACGGGGGTTGTTGTGAGGTTATGTTACATGGTTGTGGGTTTTTAGTTTCTTAAAGTGCTTCATGGGGAGAGTGGTTCACGGTTGTCCTTCTCTGGTTCCTCCCGGGAGCTTCCTGGAATTCTGTGATGTCTGATGTCTGATGGATGTGAGTGCGATAATGACCTTCGGGAAGGGTGAGACCACAGCACTCTCTAATGGTATTTAAAGTCTCTATCTGGAATATTGGTAATGGGTAATCACTCTGTCACAACTCAGAACATACTTTTGTATCTGAAGCGGCATGATGTAAATGTCACAATTTTGCAGGAAAAACGTCCTCAGACTTATCTGAGGGGCGTTGGGCCTCCCAATGGGAGGTACCATAGATACTACTCCTCGGATTCCACATACTCCAGGAGAGTAGCAATTCTGAACTCTGATTCCGTCTACATCAGGTGCTGAGGGATCAAGAGGTAGGGCATTGATTGTGAGGGCCTAGACACCCTTTTGGGCCTTAGCGCTTTATACATTTTAAATAAATAAATAGGGGTTATATACTTGGGGTTAAAGTCACACCAATCAATATGTGTGCTACAAATACAGATGATCCAGAGTTTTTTGACTGGGTCCTACGTGATCTAACTTTGGTGGAGGAGTCAGTTATTTTTTGGGGTGGTAATTTTAACACTGTTCTGGACCCTTGGATGGATAGATCCAAATCCGAACTTTAAAGACGCTCGAAGGCTAGCCTATAGGTACAGGATATCTGTTCCATTTATAATGTAGTCGATGTGTGGAGGTTGAAACACGCGGGATGGAGGGATTATACTTTTCACTACTGGGTCCATGGCACTGCATCTCGTATAGATGTTATTTTCAGCCTCTAGGACGAATGTATTGCAGTATGGAGACAGTGAGATTATCCCGTATACTCTTATCAGATAATTTCCCGGTTACTCTGGTATGTCTCACTCCAGAAATAAATCCTATGCTTCAAAACTGAGACGCTCAAATATTTGGTGTTTTTTCAAGATGTTAAAAATTAGATTGGCTCCTTAGTTGATATTAACAAGGGAACAGTGGGTTTGTTTGGGATATTGTGGGAGTCCTCTAAGTGTTATATTCAGGGGGTATGTATTGCTATCATAGCTGGAATAATTAAAGTGATTAGAAGACGCCAATGAAAGTAAGCTGAGGTTTCTGGAGACTGAATTCCACCGAACTGGGGATGAGCGCAAACTAGCTGACATCAGAAAGGAACTTGACAGTTTCCAGGAGAAGGCTTTGCGAGTAGTTAAAATCCTGAGCAGGGCATGGAGAAGGCCAAAAACTGGGACATTAGCAGGAATGCTTACTATGCAGAAGCAAGCGAATCGTATTAACATGCTTTAAAGAATGACGCTCATGTCTTTGGTACATCTGATATGGCTGAGGTATTCTGGGGGTATTAAGACGCTCTGTATCCATCAGAAGGGTCTCGATTCGAGTCACAAATTCAACAGTATCTTGGAGAGAGAACTGTATTGTTTGTGGCATGAACAATGTGAAGAGGTGAACAAGGACATAACGGTTGAGGAAATAGTTGGTGTTATTAGAGGTTTGCCTGGTTCAAAGGCCCCTGTGCCTGATGGTATACTGGCAGAATTACATAAGGCATATGGGAATATCCTGGTGCCACATTTACTCCAAATGTATTTGGAATCCGGGGAAGGTGGCATTTTTACTTCATCACTTAGAGAGATGACGATAACACTACTGCTCAAATATTAGCAATCCCCAGATGAATGTCCATCTTATTGACGGGTATCCCTCATTACAGTTGAAATAAAATCTATGCAAGGCTTCTGCCGAACAGACTCCTGCCTCATTTGCAGGGTCTAAGTCTGGCTGACCAGTCTGGTTTTATACTGGGTCAGAATACCGTCTATGGTCTCCGACCATTCTTTGGGCTTTTCGGTGTGTTGGTTCCAGCGGTGTCCGCACTAGACGCTGAAAAACCTTTTGATTCTGTGGCATGGTCATCTCTTTTTAGGGTTCTCCAGAAAATCACTGTGTGCACCAGATTTCTCACAGGTAGCTCTTCTGTTTAACTCTCCTTCCGCTAAGATCACAGTAAATGGGACGCTATAGGATTCTTTGGTAATGAAAAGGGGAACCACAAAGGGGTGCCCTTTATCTCAGTTATTGTTTGCCTTGGCTATGGAGCCATTGGCAGCCTTGTTGAGGGAACAGTATCTGGAGGGAGGGATCCAATTATACTTGCATAAGATAATAATATCTTTGCATGCTGATGTTATTGCATTGTTGATTAAGAGACAGAGTGAGAATTTGGGCCCAGTAATGAGACTGTTACCCGATTCGGGGACCTCTCTGGTTTAAGAATCAATCCTAGCAAATCTGTGGTTTTTCCCTTGACTGATAATACTCTGGAATTTGTGGATGAATTGGGATTTAAATTGGATGGGGACTGCACTAAATATCTGTGGATAGAAGTTTTTTGTTACCCTGTTACCCTGAGAGTATTTTTAGGGGAAATTATGGTAGAGCTATAGATGAGCAGAAGGATCAGATGTGAAGATGGCGAGCTCTCCCCTTATCATTTTTGAGACATACTGGTTTTGTTGACCAGATTCCTGTATTTATTTCTAAATAATCTGCTTGTCTCCTGGTTGTTATCTTTGATAGTCTCTGGAATCCTCATGGCCCGGTAAACAGCCCAGGGTCAAATGCGATACACTATCACAGCCCCTTGTTAGAGGTGAGTTGGCGCACCCAGACTTTGAGAGGTATTATCTGGCAGCGCAGACTCATTTGATATCTTTTTGGTACTCTGTGCACTCAATCCAACCACATGTTCAGGTAGAGATGGCAGCGGCTGCACCTTTTCTACTGCAAACAATGATTCTGGCAGTTACAATGCAGAGAATGTGACATGTCTGTACCATTATTATATTTGAGATAGACACCTGTTAATATATTAGGTCGATATTTAATGACAAAATTGAACATGACCATTTCGTTCCCTGATGAAGGCATAATGTGTTCAACACCAGGAATGCATTATTTAAACATTAGTGAATTTATTATGGCTTTTGCAGGACAAATGGCCATACAAGGAGTACTGTTAAAACCAGAAGTTTTTCACTATGGGGTATACATTTTGCTAAAATGGCTACCCGGTTTAGTGAGTAAAACCATGAGAATACCTCATGAGTTTTTAGTCGGGCCAAGGATACCTATGGATGAAGAGGGAGGACGTGTTTTTCCGGTTCTATGTGTTAATATCCCCGCAAAAATATTGCGATACAAAAATATTGCCATATTTTTGTGGTGATATTGAGCCATGGACCCTGCGGGAGAGACCCCTGCAACCCCTGCATTATTTTTAAATGTGTGGGGGAAGCCCCCACAACCTCTGTTCCCACAAATTATCCCCCCCAAAAATATCGCCTATGGCTAGACAAACGACTATATGTACTGCAATATTTTTGGTGGGGATAATATGTAGGGATACTGTTTTTTCCTTAGAATTAAGAGCAGCCATAGTGCGAGGAGAAATGGCTTTGCTTGATGGAACTGCTTGTGAAGGCAGACGATGGTGCACAATGATTGCCGTTGGGGAAGGTTATAGATTGACTGACGAGAATATGTTTACAGACCATGCGTCAGATGACAAAGTAGTATTTGAAACGAGTATTACATATTGGGTAAGAACAATTAAATGTGAGGTTCCTCAGAAAATTGTTATCACAGAAGACATGATGAAGACATGGCGAAGGTGCCAGTTTCATTATGGACAACAGGCCCCTATGATGTAGGCCTATTGAACTGGGTTGGAGAGTAAAGGTTAAATTGAAACCAGGAGCAATTTTACCTTGAGCATGACATTATCCTATGTCTCGAGAGGCAGACAAAGGTATTTTCAAAATAATATCCGCCATGATGGAACAAGGTATCTTAGTGATGTCAGAGTCACTGTGTAATAGGTCAGTGTACCCTATTAAAAAAAGTAAAAGGGGGTTGTGTAAAGTAAATTTCACCGTGATTGACTTGAAAAATGTGTTTTTCTCAATCCCATTGCATAAGGACTTTCAAGATCTGACATAATTTACGTTCAGACAAAAGAAGTTAAAAGCACAAGATTACCTCAGGGGTACTGTGAGCCTCCATCGATTTTCAATAGAACCCTGCAGATGGATTTAAGCAATATCGATTTGCAAAGTGTTGTGTTGCAATACGTAGATGACCTATTAGTCTGTAACACCTCAGAGGAAGAGTGCAGATGTGATTCAGTTCAGTTAATGATTATTCTTGCAGAGAAAGGACATAAAATAGACAAAGGGAAATTGCATCATTGTCAAGAGGAAGAGTTATATATAGGTCTGTTAATTTCGCATGAAGGAAAGAAAGTTACTCCTGAGAGAGCTGAGGCTATTTTGAAAACTGCAAAGCCACACATGATAAAGCACATGCAAAGATTTTTGGGACTATGCAATTATGTGAGAGCATGGGTCTTTGACTACAGTTCACATACAAGGCCCTTGTTGCAGGCTCTTCTTATTTTCGCACACAAATGGCACAGCCATGGCAGCAGTACTCATGCAGTGAACCACATTGTGGTATAAGACCCTCGCATATTATAGTGGGATTTTAGACCCAGTAATGAGGGGTCACTTTCCTTGCAAACAATCTTTGGCAGCTGCCGCATTCACCATTTAGATGGTGATGGGGTGTTCCATGACGTTATTTGCTGAACATGCTTTATTTGCTATTTTGCAAAAATCTAAAGGTACTTTGACTTCTCAAAGGGCTTCTGCCTACGAGGTGGTCATATCAAATCCAGCGATTAAAATAGTTTGATGCAGAATAGTGAACCCTGCCATGTTTGTAGCAGAACCACTTGCAGAAGACAAACATGCACATGATTGCTCGAACTATGAGGAATCCTATGATGAGATCCAGAGGGTGAAGAAAATGCTTTGGTAGCTGGGGAGATTCTCTTCATTGACTGTTCTTCAAGAATCAATCAAATCGATGGGGAAAGATATACTGGTGCCGCTGTGGTAAGGCACATAGCTAATGGAGAGTTTGAAGTATGGATAAGTGCACGACTACTGTCTCACTTTTCAGCACAGGCTATGGAATTAGTGGTGCTGATTGTCCTGCTTGAGAATCACGCAGACCAGGAAGTAACCATGTACAGTGACTCTGCCTATGTGACGTTGACAGTACATGCAGGGCTAGCACGTTGGAAAAGGAGGGGCTACCTCCCTCAGAGCAGACAGCACTCCAGTGCAGCATGCCACCTTATTGGGCAGACTCATTAGAGCACTACAACTCCCAGTAGCCATCGCAGACATTAAGTGCGCAGCTTACACTAAAAGGGCAGACTTTATCTTACGCGGAAATCAAGCTGCTGATGAGGAAGTGAAATGTATTGCATGTTCAGACACCATTATGAAATTTGATACGAGTGATGTGAACGAAAGCATGGTGGTGATGATGAGTGTGCCTGATAGTTATAACAACTTGTCTAAGGGTCAGTATATTGGAAATTCAAGGGGAAGCGCCACAGGATGAGAAAGACCTGTGGACGCGGCGGGGGTTTTCTTTAACTCCTTCTGAGGCATTATGGCGACAGGAGAGCACTGGTAAACTGGTGATGCCTGTAGCCTTATTAAGGGTGGCATTGGAACAGCTGCACTACTCTGAGCATGTCACTAGAGAGAGCCTCACCACAACAATTGCGGAGGATTGGTTCAAACCGAATTTGGTACAACACATTTCATTTTATGTAGTAAACTGCATCATATGTCAAGAGTTTACTGCTGTGCGCACACTGTGTACAGTTAGAGGAGTTATCCGAAGACCCAATGGTCCCATTCAGCATTTACATATCGACTATGTCGACATGCTGCAAGTCTGTAATGGATACAGATATATGATTGTAGTAGTATGTCCCTTTTCAAGGTGGATTGCAGCAGGTCCATGTACACAACCAGGCTCCACCTGCACAGCAAATCTTTTGTACGAGAAGTGTTTCCTGGATGGCAATATGTAAAGAGATCAGATAATGGCCCTCATTTTGTTAATGAAATCTTTGAACAGATAAGCTTGCTGCTCAGTATAAAGCACAAGTTTTCATCGAATTATCACCTGCAAGCAAATGGACTCTGTGAGAGACTCAACGGCCTGCTTAAATAAACAATAGCCAAATTGAAGCTTACCTTGAAGAAAGGATGGTTGCATTGCCTACCACTGGCATTGTATGCATCAAGAAATCAACCGGGTACCGACCACCATCTTACGCCCCATGAAATAGTTGTAGAGGAGGTCCCAAGCACAAACCGCACTCAAAGCACCAATTTTGAAGTGCCATGAATGTTCATGCCGAGATACGTGACGTACGATGAGCAAATAAACCAGCAGAGAGCCGCAGTGGGGCTCTCCCCGGTACCGATCAGACCGACAGCACCTATTGAAGAACCGACACCAAAGAAAACATGGACAGTAAAGTACCCATTGAGGAAACCATATCAACAAATAACACGGAATGAAGATCGTCTGAGTACAGTCCCTGAAGAGGCCAAAAAAGTCCTTAAAGAAAGTGAATGGTGACGTCACAAGAACTCGGACTGACTCTTAGGTAAAGAAAACGACAATCTGTGAATGATGAAAAGAGACAAAACACCATGGATAAGTGACATCCTGAGTTGAAGTTAAAAGGACGATGTCAAGTATAAGAAGCTTATGCCATAAGAGCGATGAAGATATGCAACCAGTTTACACATGCACATATGCTTAGAAATGCAAGAAAGCTGAGGAAATCATGCGGCTTGCTATGCTTAGTAGAAACGTATAGTGCGGCAAGCACCACATACACATATCTACCTCAAAAGGAGCACTTTATAAGACATATATGTCCACTTTGCAAAAGGGCAGAACCAACCGCAGGTTACTAGAGTTCCCAGGAGCAAAGGCCCTCAAACACGGGAATCGAAAGCCAAAGACAGAAACGAAACTCAGATGCATGAGACCCGTGCAAAGAAACCAAGGTCATCTTAGCTGACAGAGGCTAATACAATTTATGACGCCAAGAGCGGTGTATCCTGCTCAAAGCAGTCAAGATAAGCAGCAGAAGGCATTTGGTGGACAGAAAGCTAAAATTAAATACACAAATTACAGAGACGATTTCATGGTGCCTGAAATACGTGACCTGCCAAAGCAAGAAGAGTTGGGGCCTTCACACCTACGCGCAGCCTTGACCCATGCACAGATATCTGAGTTTTCCCAGACAAAGAGGAAGCATCGAGGCCTACAAATCAGAAACTAATTGACACATGGCCAGTGGGTCAGTGATGGATGGTGGTACTCGTTGGTGGGAGGCTAGGGGAGCTGACGGGCACCCTGCACCTGGTCGACCATTCTGCATGCTGCTAGGCAAAGTCGAAAAGTACAAGCTGACGTGGTATCAACCCAATCACAACATACCAAGTGATCCAGGATCCTATAGTCTGTAGAACCAATGAGACGACATACCTTTAGTGACGTCCACAGTAGTCATCCTGAAGGAAGGGCTTAGATGCCCCACCTAACACTAGTTATCCAATCCTTTTACTCCACTATCATATACAGATATAGTACCTATAGTAAAGTTACCTTCCTATAACCAATAGAATTGCATGCAACATTTTTAGCGTTTCACGTCAGGGATGACAAGTTTTTAGTATAAAGGTTGTGATTCTCGTGAAGTTCATCGGAGTTGAAGCGAGAAGGAAGATCGAGCATCCGCTGATGTTCATAACTCCCTGTTTTTTGTACTTGTCATTAAATGGACTCCCTTTGCCAAACCATTGAGTTGTCATTATTGATTTGATGCTTGAGTACGAATCTGCATCCCCATCCATCTCACGGGTGCTGCTATTCCATCTTAAAGTGATGCTTGGGGAAAACCCCAGTCCTATGGGCCGGCTGGGGGTCACTCCTGCACACTTGGTAGCAGAGGATGGTTATTGATTCTTGATTAGATAAGACACCCATTGACCGTCGACATAAAGTAACTCTAGCAATATCACAAGTCCTTTGCCATCCGGCTAAGTACACCGTGAAGCTCCCCGTAGATGGTGGTGAGAATAAAGAGCAAAACCTGCAGGTGAAGGCCTGAAGGGACCTGTATTTTCCCCTACAAACCCTTTCCCACTTCTACAAGCAGCTGAGTGGGCGAACAGCAGGAGAGGCGGTGACGGAGGCGGTGATCCCGAGCACCCAGAGAGGAAACATGCGAACGGTGAGTGAAAAAAACAGAATACTTTGGCAAAAGTGCATGCCTTAGAACAAGTAAGGGAAGGTAACGGAGGGAGGAGGAAGAAAAGAAAACAAAAATATAGTTAGAAGTAGAGTAGAATGTATATTGTATTGTTTATTTATTTATAGAGCGCACCGGGCCGTTAGGCAACTGGGCGCTTGTGAGCATCTTAAGTTACAGTTACATGAGTATCTTACATTTCTTATGTTACAGTTGCAGGCATATCTTACAATTATGAATATCTTACATTTCTTATGTTACAGTTGCATGCTTATCTATACAATTACACACAGGCATCTTGGTATATATTTGCAGTTGACAGAGGTAGAAGGGGATAAGGGCATGACAAAGGGAGAGGGGAGAAGTGTATAGGAGATATGTCGTCAGATGAAAGCTGTCAGCAGTCATTGGTTTGTAACCAGAGTTTGACATTAGTTTTAAACATGTGAAAGGAGGTGATGGGTCTAAGTGGATCAGGAATAGAATTCCACAGATTAGCAGCCAGTACGGGGAAGCTTGAGCCTCCAGTTCTTTTCAGATTGAAGTTTGGGATTCCGATACTATTTTGTTTGAGCCTTTCTAATAGGGCAGTCCGATGTATACCTAGTAAATTTCTCAGTGAGGTATGCGGGTGCTTTTTTACTAAGACAGTTGTGTGTGATGTTCAGGGTTTTAAGTTTGATACGGTTATTAATGGACAGCCAGCTGATAGTTCTTATATGGTCAGATATGTGGAGACCTTTGGGAATGCCTAGTGCTGTTCTGAGGGCATTATTTTGCAAGGTTTGGAGTTTATGGGTGTTGTGTTTGCTGGTGCCTAGATAGAGTGCGTTGCAATAGTCTAGTTTTGATAGGATGAGGGCTCGTGTTTTGGTGATGCAACTGTCAGTTGACAGAAAAGGTTTGCATGCGTTAATTAACTTGCAGGTGTAACTGGTTGCTGAGGCTGTGGCATTAACTTGCTTGTTAAGGTTGAGAGCTGAGTCTAGGTAGAATCCTAACGTTTTGACTTCATGGCTACATTGATTTTGATACCATCAATAGTAATGGATTTGTATAGGTGGGAGAGTTTGTTTAGTTTGCTAGTGGATCCAATGATTAATAGCTCGGTTTTATCATCATTAAGACATAAACCGTGTGTGGCGATCCAAGTTTGAATAATTTGGTAGATTTTGTTTATGTGGGAGGTATCTTTGTCGTAGTCTCCTTGGATTGGGATGAGGATCTGGGTGTTGTTGGCATAGTTGGTAAATGAGACACACAGTTTGTCCAAGATATCAAAGAGGGGCTTTGTGAAAATATTATACAAAGTAGGGGAGACACATGACCCCTGAGGAACACCACTAGTGATGGGAACTGGGTCAGCGGCAGAGATGGGCGAGAAGACTCTTATATTGTCCACGAATTAGTTTATCCATGCCGTGGCCGTAGAGAAGTTGGCAGCTGATTTAAGATGGTTACAAAGTACTTTGTGATCTACCAAGTTGAATGTGGCTGATAGATCTAGGAGTAGCAGAATAGATATATTTCCTTTGTCTTTGCTCATCTAGTTGGTTTTTGAGATCAAAGAGGGCTGTCTCGGTTCCATGTCTCGGTCTAAATCCAGATTGTCTGGTGCCCAGTAAGTTGTTGATCTCCAGGTAGGATTGAATCTGTAGATAGGCAGCTTTATCTTAGATTTTAAGGAGGAATGGAACTGTCGTTATAGGTCTGTAGTTAGTGGGGATGTTAGAGTCTAGCTTAGGTTTTTTTAGGAGGGGTAGTATCCAGCCATCTTTGAGGTTGGTGGGCAACGAACATGATTATAATGAAGAGTTAATAAAGGTGGTGATGAAAGGGGCTAGTTCTTGAGCAGCTTCCTTGATAATAGTAGCTGGACAGGAGTCGCCAAGACAGCGAGAAGGTGTAAGAGATGTAATGATATTCTTAGCTTCTTCAATGGAGATGGCTCTAAAGTTAAATTGGTAGTGAGATTTAGTTTGGTTGACAGCAAGTTCCTGTAGGATGGCTTCCTGAGTGGAAAGAGCAATGGTATGGAGAGAGGATCGTTTGGCAGTAAATTAGTCTTGTAGTATGGTGATATTATTGCATAAGGCATTTTGAATGTTAGTACACCATATTTTATCTTTAGTACAGGAGTCTATGGGTGTGATAGGGGATTACAATTCTCTGAGGATAGTGAAGATTTCCCTAGTGTTAGAATTTTCTTTTTTAATTCTGTCATTAAAGGTTTCTTGTTTAGCCTGAATAATGTGTTGCTTGTAGCTATTGGTGAGGGTGGTGAGGAGATTTTTGTTATGAGTGGAGGTTTTTTTTTTTCCAGTGGGCTTCTGCTTGTGTTTTTTTTTTTTGCGCTGTGATTTTAAACTAGGGGTAAACCAAGTGTTAAGGTGGGCAAGAGGTTTAGATTTACTTAGTTTCAGTGGTGCAATGACGTCTATAGCTAAATTGATAGTGTTGTTGTATAGGTCCACCAGATCATTAGGGTTGTTGATAAGATTAGCGCGATTAGTGGTAGGCTGAATCAGAGGGAGGAGATTCGTGACTGTTGTGTTTTTTTACAGTGTGTGAAGGCTGGAGGTGCTGGGAGTTTAGATTTTATAGGTTGAGGTAAGTCTGAGATGGTCAGCAAGATCAGATGGTCAGTCCATACGCATGTTTCAATAGCTGTTATGATGGCGGTCCAGTTGATATCTGTCACCCAGTTGAAAGTACGACCTTTAATGTGTGTGGGGCCAATATTTCGGATGGTGAGGCCTGCTTCCAATATTGCGTTGGCAAGGATTGAGGCATTAGAATCTTTGGGGTCATTGTATCCTAGACTGAAGTCACCCAGTAGGATGATTTGTGTCCCCGGTTTAGTATTGATGTTAAGGAGGGTGGTTATGTCTTCTTCAAAAGAGCCTAGTAAGCCTGGGGTCTATAGATAAGGTGCACAGTGATAGTATGTGAGGCCGAGATGCCTAGTTTGAGGGAGAGTAGTTCTGCTGAAGGCATGGGCATATGATCTATTTCTTTGATAGTAAGGTCGACTCTGCAAATGAAGGCTATGCCGCCTCCTTTGGAGGTTTCTCTGTCCTTTCTGAAGATGGTGAAGTTAGAGGAATGGCTAGTATTAGGGCTGGACCACCCGCTTTATGTAGCCATGTTTCAGTCACTGCTAGGAAGTCGAGCTGGTTACAAGTGATGATGTCTGCAATTTCAGAAGCATGGGCTATCAGGAATCTAGAGTTGATGAGGCCTCGCTTAAGGTTATGTGTTCCTTTCATAGTGGTGCTAGTAAGGTCAGTGTTGCTCCAGGTCTCAGATGATTTAGTATAGAGTTTCTGAGTCAGGATAGGTTTATTTTTAGAAGGGTCATGCGGAGCTCATGTGGGTTCCATCTTAGAGTGACCTTGAGAAGTGTAGGCTCGTGGTGGTTTAGGTGTTCTAAATCCTAGTCTAAGGTTTCTTATGGTAGTAGGGCAGACCTGACTTTGATAAATCTGGGGCTCTGATGTAGCTTGGGTGGGAGACTGGGTATACATCTTGTTGGATGGTTCTCATGCTGTCGGGAAGGAAATAGAGACTCAAGGGGTGACCAAGTAGTGGATAAGAATACCGGGGAAGACACCCGAGAAGAGGGGAATACCAGGGAAGACACCTGAGAAGAGGGGGATACCAGGAGGATACCTGAGAAAACAGGGGAATACTGGGGAGGACACCCGAGAAGAGAAAGGATACACACAAATTCCTACGCTTAATATAGCGGTTAGAAGAAGCCTGCATCCATAGTCCTGAATAAAACGGGAATGAGTAGGAGACCACAGCGGTTTAAGATGCTGTGAAAGGGATGGGCTTACACCCTATGTCGGGGTAAGATTAGGGGCAGAAATCTGTGTAGCCAGTTGAAGTTTGTCTAGTCCGTTAACATCTGTTTTATGTGTTTTGTGTTGTGACGTCATAGGATGAAATTTTTCCCTTAAGGAACAAGCATAAAAAAATAACGCAATTGAGTAACTGAGATATTGTGGAATATGAATTGATATTTGTTGGTTGAAAAAAGAAGTATAATTTTTGTGGAAAAAACGGGATTGGAGCTTGCGACGATTGGTGCTCGCTCATATTGTTGGAGTTGTTTAAAGAAACAGAAGGACCTAACAAGTGTTATATGAAGGAAAGAGGAACATATTTAAGCATGGAGGATATGACCCATTAGTACACCTGTGCAAACAGTTGCCAAAACATGCACCCAAGCTGAAAAAGTACAGTGCGGAATGGGTTAAAGGAACCGCGGACAAAATGTTTATGCCGTGGCCCCAGGGTGGATCGCTATCTAAAGCGGTCCTACAGCACATGAAGACATATTTCATATTTGCACGCCACATACAAAGGTAAAAAGTTAGATAAACGCCTAGCTAGTTTAGAGCTTTAGAAAATGTACCAAGAGGATAAGGAGGAGGAGCCACCGTTAGATTGGATAAATAAGGTATGTACAGAGGGGGGTGAGATGCCTTCCGCGCCACCTGCCCCGTCTGAAACAAAAATCGTAGTCAGTAAGGACGAAGGATTGTACCCGCTAAGAGAGCTTAAAGCAGCCACGGGGTACTGCAACCCGGAATATGAGTCACCTATGCAAAGTAGTGACGAAAGTCCAGACAAAGACATAGGTAGAGATATCGCCTCCAAGGTCCCAAGTGACAAGGAGAGATGCAAAAACAAGAGGATAGACCAGGCAAAAGCAAGTACATCTCCTGATACAGAGAGAGACGGCAAGAGATCGAAAGGAAATGAGGATAGAACTGATGAGATAGCATTTGCACAGAACGAATGGATGGGAGGTCAGATTCTATTGAAACTTGATGGTAAAAGCATTGATGACGCGAATCGAAACGAGAAGTTAGACGATGTACAGAGAACGGGGAAGGAGCAGGAAAAAGGATTGAGAGATGAACAAAATAGAGAATAAAAGATAGGCAGAGACGAGAGCAGTTATATCGCGAAGAGCAAGAAAGACAACGAGATCATAAACAGAGAGCATCTAATGATCAAGACAGACAGGAACAAAGACGAATAGAAGATAAGCAAAAGATATGGGAGATAAGAATAAGGAGACAAAGGGATGAGGAAATTCGAAGGGCAAATGAACATAGAAATGCAAAGAAAGAGGAAGAAGACCGAGTCAGTGAAGAAGCGAGGAAACGTAGAGAATTCAATGATGACATAGAATGTAAGCAAAGACAGAGAGCATGCGATCTTCAATATCTGGAAACAGAGGTTCAAAAACCTGATCCAGAAGTAGATTGGGAAGACATAGAAGAATTCTTTCCTGAGTACAATTCAGTACCAGGCATGTCTAGGGCAAATATCGAGGATGACTTCGACACCAGAAGCATCGGAGAGACGATTGATAGAATATATGACGAGATAGGGCTAGAACAAGTACCTCAAGTGGAAGGGGAAGACGAGCGCCTGGAGATCACTCAGCTTTATGATGCTGAGGACATCTCCTTAAATAGTAAGAATAGAGAGCTATCCCTAGATAGGTTGGAAATCAGTAAGAACAAGGAGGATGCGAGAAGTTGCACAAGTTGGGCACAGATAATGTCAGATGCAGAAAGAGAGGAATATGAAGAAAAGGAAGACGAGAGAAGATGCGAAAGACGCTTCTCAAGAGGAAAGGGAATAAAAGGGTTGGATTCCAGTGTGTCTGCACCGAGGGCATCGGAATCAGCCACACAATCAGGCTGACATGAAGAAATATTGTACAGTCAGAGGGGGGTGTCTCCACCACCCTATGTGAGCCGACTGAGGACATTACCAGGTAGGCGGCAATGTGAAAATATCACTCCTGCAGTAGATAGAAAAACAATGAGAGAAGAGAGAGGACTATACATCCCAATGTACGTTGCTCGAGAAAGGAGGAGCGAGAACACAGTATATTCCATGGCCACACATGGATCGGGAAAACCTGAAAAACAAGCTTCCAATGCTGACTTCGGGAGTCAGAAAATGGATACATGAGTTAGAAAACATTACGGGAGGGAACACGTTAGCTATAAGGGATATCAAGGGTCTTTTAATCTCCATAATTGGTGATAGAACTGATGATGTGTGGACACACACAGGTTATTCTGGTGTGACTACAGTTAATACCGCGCAAGACGGAGCACCGTTTAACAATTGCAGAGCCGCAGTATGGAAAGCATTACGATCGCTATCTCCAGATACTTCCGACATGGGAGCTATAATGTCAGAAGACACTTTGCTTTATATTCAGAATTTCCAAGACGCGTGGGTACTTGAAACGCGGGAATCTTCGGGGAAATCTATACCCGTGTTCTACCACATATTATGCCAAGGGCTGCCTTATCAGGTACAGAAGCAGCTCAAGAAATTAGTAGGAATCGAGGCCAAACCGTGGTCTGAAATACAGTTGACCATAGTGCACCATTGCAGGCTGCTGCAAGAGAAGAATCGTAAAAAAGAGGCTACACGAAAAGATGAAGAGGCGAAGATAGTGCAGAAGAAATTGTCAAAATATGCGATTGAAGGGGCATTGATGACTAACACAGATGGATCAAACATGCAGCAGGCCAATAATCAACAGCAGGGTAATCGGAGCAATAAGGGGTTTTACTCCAGAGGGAGAGGCTTTCAAGGAAAAGGATGGCAGAGTAATATGGGAGGTTTCCAAAACATGCAAAACGGAAGTCAGGATATGTCAAATGGGCAAATGATCAGACCACCGCCAATCTGTTGGGTGTGTAGGATGACAGGGCATCTAGCATGAACATGCAGAAGTCAAGGCATGGTGCAAAACGACCAAGGAACCAGAGCAGGTATGGTGAATCCACCTGTGTTAGTACAACAGGGAGGAAATGGAGTTGCGCAAAATCATACGGTGCAACCGCAAACACCAGGAGCACAGCAAAGCTCGCAACCCCAGAATTTGATAAATTGTCCACAGGGACAGTCCCAACAGTCACTGATGCAAATGTCACAAACAACAAGTATAGTTCAGGCTGTGAATGATGGGATAAGAGTTAACACTGGTGATGGGGGAAGACCATACACGCAAAATGGGATAAAATTGTATATGGAGCGACACGCTCGTGCATATGTGAAGGCAAGTTTTCCTTGTCCGGCGATGCTATAAACACTCAGGGCTTCACAGGAGCAACAAGTTGTGTTCCTTTTACAGACACACTTCCAGTCTCTATAGGAGAATGTGACATGAATGTGCCACTGTTCTATTCAAGGCAAACTGCAGTAAACATATTGGGACGAGACTTAATGACAAAGTTAAACATGACAATCTCATTCACGGAGAAGGGCATAGTATGCTCGACTCCAGGAATGTACTATTTGAACGTATGCAAGATAATTAGAGCATACGCAGGACACACAGCCATGAGAGCTATCCCATTGGAGACAGAAATATTTGCATATGGAGTACGGGTGCTGATGGTATGGCTACCAGGCCTTCCAGACAAAACCATGAGGAATCAAGATGAGTTTCTATTTAGGCCAAGAATACCCATGCACAAGGAGAAGGGACAAGTATTTCCCTTAATGATGCACACAGCCATAGTGCGAGGGAAGATGGCTTTGATCGATGGTTGTGATGATGAAGGCTGACAATGGTGCACAGTGATCGCCATTGAAGAAGGGTACAGACTGACTGACATCTCGAATGACGATCTATTAAACGAACAAATATACGCTGAGGAAATAACTGTTGAAGTGAATCTCACTTTTTGGGTGAAGATGATCAAAAGAGAAGTGCCCCAGAGAATGATGTTGGCACAGAACCATCCTGAATATTTTGAGGTCGATATGGCCCAGGTGCCTTTCTCAGTATGGACCACAGGCCTCTATGACGCAGGCTTATTGAAAGGAGTAGGAGAAGTCAAAATTAAACTGGAGCCGGGAGCTATTTTGCCAAAGGCACGACAGTATCCCATGTCTAGGGAGGCAGATGAGGGAATTTTCAAGACAATTTCGGCTATGATGGAACAGGGCATCTTAGAGACGTCAGAGTTGTCATGCAATACTGCAGGTTATCCTGTCAAGAAATCAAAGGGAGGGTCTTGGAGGCTAATTCAAGATCTATGCCTGATAAAAGATAATGTAGAGCTGGGGTTCCCTTTAGTCCCGAACCCGGTAACAATTCTATGTAATATACATGTTGAGGCAAAATATTTCATGGTGATTGACTTGAAAAATGTGTTTTTCTCAATCCCATTGCAACGAGACTCTCAAGATATGATGCCATTTATCTTCAGACAGATGCATCTGAAAAGCACAAGGTTACCCCAGGGGTACTGTGAGTCTCCCTCAATTTTCAATAGAGTCCTACAGATGGACTTAAGCAATATCGCATTAGAAAGTGTTGTCTTGCAATATGCAGATGACATCTTAATTTGCAGTACCACAGAGGAAAAGTGCAGACACCATTCTATTAAGCTATTGACTATACTGGCTGAAAAAGGATATAAAGTGGACAAAGAAAAGTTACAATATTGCTAGCAAGAAGTGTTGTATATAGGCCAACTGATCTCACATGAGGGGAAAAGAGTTACCCCGGAAAGGGTCAAAGCAATACTGAACACAGCCAAGTCACACACGATAAAACAGATGCATAGCTTTCTAGGTCTTTGCAATTATGTCAGAGCGTGGGTCTTTGACTACAGCTCATATACCAAGCCCTTGTTACAGGCCCTAAAGAAGGCACAGGTGATGAAAGAAAAAATGGTGTGGTCCGAGATCATGGAGGAATGGTTTACTGAACTCAGGAAAGACATTTGCACGGCACCAGTTTAAGGGATTCCCAACTATGCAGAGGAATTCTACCTGTTCTCACACATGAATGGCAGTGTCATGACGGCAGTACTCACTCAGAGAACCACATTGGGGTACAAGCCCCTGGCATATTACAGTGGGAATTTGGACCCTAGTAATGAGAGGCCACTTCCTGTTGAGGCCACAAAGTTTAGCTGCCCCAGCTTTCACCATAGACAAAGCTACAACTATTGTGATGGGATGCTCAATGACATTGTACGTCGAGCACGCGTTATTTGCCATTCTAAAGAAGCCAAAGGGCATGTTGACATCTCAGAGAGCTTCTGCTTATGAAGTGATCATATCAAGCTTGTTGATTAAGATGATACTCGCGATTGAGATTCACGCAGACCAGGAAGTGAAGGTGTACAGTGATTCCTCCTATGTGACTTCTACAGTGCACACAGGCCTAGCACCCTGGAAGAGGAGGGGCTACCTGCGAGCAGACGGCACGCCAATGCAGCACGCAGCCTTATTGGGCAGGGACATCAAGGCACTACAGCTCCCAGTGGGCATAGCGGTCGTCAAATGCGCCGCCCACATGAAGGGGACAGATTTTATCGCACAAGGAAATCAAGCAGCAGACATAGAGTCCAAGCATATGGCGACCCGTAATGGTGTGAACCCATAATAGACGTAGAAATAACTGATGTAATGGAAAAGATGATTGTTGCACAAAATGAACCTGAGAGCTATAATAACATGGGGCAAGCCCAGTTAATGGAACTCCAAGGGGAGGCACCACAGGAAGAGAAGAATCTCTGGAAGCAGATAGGGTATTCTTTAAACCCCTCCAAAATGTCGTGGCGACAAGACAGCATTGGTAAACCAGTAATGCCTATAGCCCTGTTAAAATTAGCCCTGAAGCAGTTACAGTATCCAGCACACATGACAAAAGAGAATCTTGTGGCAACGCTCGCTGAAGACTGGTTTATACTGAACTTAGCGGAGCACGTTGCATTTTTGATGATGAACTGTATGATCTGCCAGCAGTTCACGGCTGGGCACACACTAAAAATAATTAGAGGAGTCATCCCAAGGCCCAATGGTCCTTTTCAGCACTTGCATGTCGATTACATCGATATGATTCAAGTATGTAACGGCTACAGGTATCTAATTGTTGTGGTGTGTCCATTCTCTAGATGGATAGAAGCAGGTCCATGTACACACCCAGTCTCTACCTGTGTGGCCAAATATTTGTTGAGAGAGGTATTTCCCAGGTGGGGGAGTATGTGAAGTCAAGAGATCAGATAATGGGGCTCACATTGTCAAATAATTTTTTTAACAGATTAGCTTGTTGCTTGGTATAAAGCACAAGTTCTCGTCGGCGTACATCTGCAAGGTAATGGGATCTGTGAGAAGCTCCATGGCTTGTTAAAGGAAAGGATAGCCAAGTTGAAACTTACTCTAATGAAAGTATGGCTGCACTGCCTTCCATTGGCACTGTTCGCACTCAGAAACCAACCTAGTTCTGACCATCACCTTATGCCGCACGAAATAGCAACAGGAAGAAGGATGCACACTCCCCTGACACAATGAGGCAGAGCTAGGTGTGGTGCTCAGCCAACAAGTGAAATCTTAGGGTCTGAAATGCAAAATTACTTGAACTGCATGACACCTTGTCTTACTGTAATTGCAGGCCAGATGCAGCGACAACGAAAAGGGTGCAGGGCAGCACAGAAGGAGATGCTACTGCAGACAGCTCAGAGTCTGTGTTCCTCCAATCTTCCCTGGAGACACCGTCCTTGTCAGGAATCACATAAGGAAAAAGTGGGACGAAGTTCAACAGACCGTTTACAGTTGAAGACGTTACTCCATCTGCAGTCAAGATACAAGGAAGAAGAGCTTGGATCTTTCTGGGTGATATCAAGCCATACCCCACTGTGAAGAGACTACAGACAATGGGGAAGAACCACAGCATGTGCAGACGAGATCCATGACAAGGAATAAGGACGCATGACCAGCAGCAAAGCAAAGACAAAGAACTTTTGTGGCTTAACAATGGACATTCCTCTGAGCAAAAAGAGAAGAGGATAAGGACATAAAAAATATGGACACTCTGTGCATCCTAGTTGCAGGGTGAAGGAGAGAAGTGCATATGCAAGCCACAATGTAGGTTATTGACTTTGAACTTTAGACTGAGGCACACCGAAGCCTTGATAAGAAAAGAATATGTCAAATTCCAATCGCAGACACATGAGTTGGAAGAAAATAGGGTATCCAGACTTGCTCAAGACAGGAACATTGTTTGGACTCACAAATGGCATCCCACAGTCGTGACATCACTAAAGATGTTTTGAACTACTTTCACCCAGTCTTGAGGTCACACCCATTACTGGTGGGAAGGCTCATTAGCATCCCCGAATTTTTGCAAGATCCTTAAAACAACAAGATAATAAGAAGGCTGCTCACCGTGATCGCAGAGTAGTTCTTCTGACTTCCAGAATGCAGAGAGGAAAAAACAAGCAGAAGAAGAAGTGAATACATTCATCAAAGTGACATTTTTTCGTCTAATTGAAGAATACCCAAACTTTGTCGGAAGACACACTGATGTATTAACATTTCTTCGAGATCCGGCAAACATAGAACACTTGAGCATAATCTTGAACGGCATCATCATCCAGGTCACTCTCCACATCAACCTAGATCGTACAAGCTACTCACAGTGAGTACCGAACTGTTCCAGAATTCAGCAAAGGCTAGGCGATGTCCCTGTCACCAGAAGATAGCAGATTGGCGAACAATGTCTTCTTTCACCTAATTGAGGAATTTCCCAAACTTGTAGGGAGACCTGCTGGTGTTGACGTCATCACGTTCATCGGAGACCCAGCAAAATCTACCCAGCTAAGCATGTTCCGGCATGGTTTTGTAGTACAAATTAAACTCTCAAATCTCCACCAGAGTTTCTGGAAGAAACCTTGAAGCTTCCCGTCGAGGGACAGATTGTGAATGCATTGCCAGTGACCTTACTCTTGTTACAACGACAAGGATGCAACATGTCGTCTGTGATGAAACAAACATGAGGCATTAACTGGGAACAGCGTACTTTGAACATGCACAGTAAAGAGACATGTTGACCGCATTACCCAATTTTGACATTTCCTCATACGTAGAAAAAGAGAACTGTATCCAGAGATAACAGACAATCCAGTGTCCAGGCAAGAGGGACACTTGTTTCCGTACATGCAACCCGCAAGAGGAGCCAACAGTATCCAGAAATAATATTGCCTAAGATTGTAGTAAAGCGTTAGCCTTTTTACTTAAAATGTTTGAGATGAGAAATCAAAATAGCAACCATGTTCTCCCCCAGGAGGAGAGGTGCCCTTATTTTTCCAGAAGTAAATGTTGCAGGCTAACCTATAAGGGTATCATGTACTTATGCATCATATTCATCATTGTTTTATTGTCCCTGACGATCAGAACAGCATTTATTTATTGGTAGACAAAATGTTCTGAGTCCAGTGCACCCACCTAAAGATACACACATGAAGCCCAAGACGGCACCCAGACCCTATGTAGTCATTCCAGTCCATAGAAGATCTGACAATGGAGTGAGTGAACTTGAGATGGATGTGAGTAGCAATGACACACACAGTTGCAGTAATAAGCACATTAACAAGCCTGAGACAGGGTCAGCAAAATGTGAGTGAAAACAGGTTACGCATGCAAACAACGTGTGCGCATACACTAATTTCAATAGCTACAGAACCACAGGCCAAAGAAGGGGAGAAGTTAGGGAAACCAACTGTGAGAAGCTACCCCACAAGTGAAGAGAAAAGACAAAGGGGAAAAGCTGTACTTTTAAAAAGACAAAGAGAACTGAAGCATGAACCAACAGAGACAGCATTGACAAACACATCTGATCCAATGAAGAAAACGAGCACAAGTCCTGAAAAACTATCACGTGCAGAGATAGTGGCAGAATCAATTTGGCCATTCATAACCAGAGCCAGGGAAAGACAGGAGATCAGGGAAAGAATTGCAAGACTTTCGCCTACCTCTAGGTAGTACATGCAGGGTTCGAAATTGAGATTCCAGGAGCAGGAGCTAAAACCAGCTCCTGGGTGTTGGGCATCACCATCGAGGCAGGAGCTACGGCGCGGGAACAAGGAGTTGCCAGAGATGCTCCAGTCACATTTTTCCCATTTTGTATGAACCGTTGTGTTTAAATGTGTATTGGATGTGTTCTAATTCTTCTTTATTAACATTCTCAAATACTCAAAGTTAATGTCACATGTACATGTTTGGAAAGCACCAGTTGGCCCTAGGAGACAAAAGTAGCTCCTGGTAGCTGTTGGTTTCAAGCTAACCAGGGTCTACAATGCTACAACCAGGAACTAAATAGCTCCCAGCTCCCCTCAATTTCGAACCCTGTACATGTCAGCAACGGTGTCGCTCATCAACCTGCCTATCTAGGTATTCACTGACAACTGCTCTGACACTTAAATTGTGTGTTGCAACACACAATACATATACCAACCCACACATGGCAATTGAATATGCACCCCCCCAACCTCTCTTTCAGGTCTGCCAGAGTGTATGCAGACCATAATTCTTCTTTGTTAACATTCTCAAATACTCAAAGTTAATGTCACATGTACATGTTTGGAAAGCACCAGTTGGCCCTAGGAGACAAAAGTAGCTCCTGGTAGCTGTTGGTTTCAAGCTAACCAGGCTCTACGATGCTACAAACAGGAACTAAATAGCTCCCAGCTCCCCTCAATTTCGAACCCTGTACATGTCAGCAACGGTGTCGCTCATCAACCTGCCTATCTACGTATTCACTGACAACTGCTCTGACACTTAAATTGTGTGTTGCAACACACAATACATATACCAACCCAGACATGGCAATTGAATATGCACCCCCCCAACCTCTCTTTCAGGTCTGCCAGAGTGTATGCAGAACATGCAAATAGCAATGGAGAGTGGCATAAATACCAGTAACATAACATAACACAACAGAGGAGCACCCAGCTTTGACCGGGTCCCGTGTTAGCATGGTCTGAGTAACTTTATGAATTGAGAAAAGGGGGGCACTTGTGGAAGGCATGATGAATAATTACAACTTGGTTAAGCCCACTTGCTACCTGTGAAATATCCCAGCCTTTCAAGCCATGTGCGACTGTTCCCTGGAAAACAGCCTAGGACACCATTTTAGTTCTCGTTATTGCTTCTGCAGATCACTGCTAGTTCATATTTTTTAATAAAGGTTGATCAAGGTTAATAATGTATCTAATGCGAACATGTATTTGGTCAAAGTGAAGACCTGGATAAGAGTCATCTTGGTGACGTAGAGTCATCCGGTCTACCCATACGTGTCACAATGCAAGTGTCATCCTTAGCTATGCTTTTAAAGGAAAGCACTGAGATAAGAATGCGTGTATGGCCATTGGGTAACACAAGCAGATGGGAGCACACAGGCTATACTGCAAAGTAAGGGCTGGAAAATGTAACACACGAGTGCAATCGCAGCCCAAGAAGCTGAGCAATGGGTTCAGAAGTCCAAGGGCCGCTCCAGCCCTCCTTAGCCTTGCTCAAGAATACTCAAGTAAATGATTCAAAGGAGCAGAAGAGTGGCTTGCGTCACCTGGAAACAAACCATGCAATCATTGATTACCTCCTATAAGCAAGTCACCAAAATGCTAATCATTGACAAAATGGCACCGGTGACCAAGTGAGTAATAATCGTGTACACTTACACAAAGCTGAGTGATTCCCATAATGATAAACGCTGTCAAATTAAAAGGCAGGGAACCGACATCATAAATAGGATTGATTTTATAACAAAGAAGCCATTGGGCCTCATTATGAGTCCGGCGTTAGCCGTGCCGGCAAAAACAGCACGGCTGCCGCCAAAGTCATTGTTTTATTCCGGCGCCCAGCAATGAGGACTTACTGGGGCATTACAGCCCTGGCGGTCGCTACGGCCAGGTGCCGGAAAAAGAAAATCCCCGTTCGAGTCCCATTGGACTCAATGGGAATGGGGAGGATGGATGCGCTGGCTCTGTGTGCAACAGTGCTGGTGCATCCGTCAAGGTCTGCGAGCGGGTGCCTTTCCGCCCGCCAGGCCATACCTGGCGGGCGGAAAGGCACCCGCTTGCAGAACTCGTAGTTTTCTGGTCCGGAAACAACAGTACTGGCAAGCTTACCGGTACCATTGTTTCCGTACCGGCAAACTCGTAATGAGGCCCATTGTCGACATTATGTGGCTTCAGGATTGTCTGTGCTATCACCATCCAGCTGGCTGAGGTCTCACCTGACTGCTTCCAGCACCAACACGCTCAAACTAATCCACCCACACATGCCAAAGGCAGGGACGTCATTTGGGGGTCGCCAGGGGTCGCAGCTGCGACCCCTGAGGTCTCTTTTGCTACCCCTGTGATCTCCCTTGCTTCCCCTAGAAAAAAAAGATGTTTCAAATGTTCATTTTTGTAACTTTTTTTTTGTAATTTAAGTTCCTGGGCTGTGGCCAGTGTCATGTGGCTCTTTATTTCTGGAGTATGACTTATAGTAGTGTACTTAGGAACAATATGTGATGTCCCTTCCTGTTTTATCAAGGAGTGAAAGGTTGGGTACCATCGCTTCCCGTGATGTCACTTTGAGGTGGGGAGTCAAATTAAATCTCTTCCTGTGATGTCAACAGAGGTCAAAGGTCATGTGATGTCACTTCCGCTACCCCAGGCATTTTGGTGTAATGACGTCCCTGGCCAAAGGACCACGTCTCCCAACATGTATTGAACAGAACACTTCCTCTACAATTGGTTTACACATCACAGCCATGGCTAATGCATCCTAGAAACACGAGGCGCACGTGCCTGCCACAAATGCCTCTATGCTCTTGACACAGAGCACCTAGAGACCGTCCCACACTCGGAGGTCAGGTCACATCGGGTCTGTAAACAGAGCGGAAAAAAGTTCCCTACAGCCTATGAAATTCAAGGCATCTGCTGCCCTCCCAGATAGCATCCACTTCTGAGCTAGAAAAAGGTGCGTAGATGGACATGCGGACCAGTTACATTTTATAAAGCTGTATTCATGGGGGGTGATCATGAGACACACTTTGCGGGCAGCCACATGCCTGTGAGTGTGTACATGGATGAGAGTGGCGTTCATATGTCTACTGTGATGGGTGGCTGAATGGGTCCTTTTGTGCTGTCTTGAGTGAAAAATGAACAAGAATTGACAATGCCAACAGTTTGGGATTTTTGATCTAGGACTGCGAAAGGCACTTGCCAAACCAATATAGTGTGCCAGAGTTGCATTTTTCTCACTCGTACCCTAAGTCAAATTACACTTATGTGAATACCATTTACAATTACATGAAGAAACAGGTGTGCGCTGCACATTGAAGAAACAGGTGTGCGCTGCACATTATTTTCTTAAAGGCACTTGCCAGCCACAGTATAGTGGTATTAGCTGACCATTGATAGTATTGGGTGCAAAGTGGTACAGTACCTGGGCATCTAATAGCAATAGATGTTTTAATGGTAGTTCCTCTTTTTTGTCAGAAAATCTGCATTTTTGTTACTGAATGAGACTCATGGTGTCGGAAGAGGCTATTTAGCAGAGTGTGGGTTGATGCTACCATACGACTGAGGGTTCTTTTCTCTAACAGCAAGGTGGGCCACGCTCAGACAGCTTTGCTTGCTGCTGAGAACACCACATGCCTGTAGAGGAGCAGGTATGCACGTCATCCCTAGCTCCCGGCCCCTCACGTCCACCATGCTGCAACAGCAGGAGAAGAGCCCTATGTGGGACACCAGGTATTTTCCCAATACCGCATTGAGTGTATGAGAGCCTGTATGCACTCAGACAACTGTATTGAATGTGCCTTTGCATTGTAAAGGTGGAAGGATGTCTACATACACCATTGGACATCGAAGAGCTATAAGTGAAATCTCATGACTGCATAGTGAGAACCTAAAAACCACCACCAAATCCATCCTACTGGGTGACCTAAACCTTGGCTTTAATGACCCCAAAGACAAACAAGTCAAGTCTCTTGCAAAGGCACTGCAGGACCAGGGATTTCTGCATCAAGTCACTAACCCCACTCACTCTAAAGGGTGCATTCTAGACTGCCCGCCGACATCAGCTCCAACACCCCATGCCACTGGACCGCCACCACCTGATTAATTTTGCCATCCCCACTTCCGCTAAAGCCGCTAATCCTTACACTCCCTCATCACCAGCATTAGCCAGGAGTGCCCGTAAATTAACCAAAGACAAGCTCCTACCTCTTCTGGAGGTTCCATCCCTCAAGCCTCTGTTCTCCAACGACCCCATGGTTCTAGCAGAATTATATAATCTCACGCTAAAAAAGCAGTTGACTTCATAGCTCCTCTAGAAACAAAGAAAGGAACAAAGCACACTAACTTGTGGTACACATCAGAACTCGAGAACTACGCACCCTCAAGCGTATCGCGATTACCAAGTGGCAAACCAATCCACAAGACTCCACTAAAGAAGAATACAAAAAGCTGTCTACCCAATACAAAAAAAGTCATTAGCCTGGCCAAATCCACCTCCTACAACACCAGAATTACAAAGGCCGAACCCAAAGAAATGGTTGCTATATTTAGCGAACTTGCAACCCCTGCCCCAAGCACCCAAGACATTGTGAAAGATGAATCCTTGTGCTTAAGCATTCCATTGCTATGCTCAATAAAATAGACCTTCTGCAGAGCAAAATTCATTCCCACCTGAATGCCCTGCCCAGGTGTGAGACAACCATCTCACCCACAAATAAACACCCACACCCAGGTTAGGGCGCTCTTCTCCTTCAAAGATGTCTCAGAAACAGAAGTATTAGACCTCCTTAAACACATAAAACCTTCCAACTGAAAGGGTGATATCTGTCCTGCCAACATGATCAAAGACTGCGCAGACACCCTAGCACCATTCTTGACAGCATTCATAAAGGCATCATTTGCATCCAGCATCGTCCCACCATGCCTTAAAGAGGCCTGGGTATGGCCCCTCTTGAAAACAAAAACATCTCTAGACCCCTCCTAACCCAACAACTACTGGCCCATCACCACTCTACCCTTCCTGCTAAAAAATTCTCAACAACACTGCATACCCAAATACAGGAATTCCTTGAAACGAACAGCATTCTAGGAAAGAGGTAATCGAGTTTACGTCCCGGCCAACGGATCTGAATCTGCCCTATTGGATCTAAAAAACGAACTAGCTGAAATAATGGATGAAGACAAACCAGCTCTTCTCCTTCTTCTGAATTTATCTGCAGCCTTTGACCTTGTGGACCACAAGACTATGCAGACATCTCACAAATTCAGCCCAATTCCCCCCCGAAGCCACATCCTGGATCACCTCCTTCCTTGAAGGGAGAGCCATGAAGGTTTTTACAGATCAGGCTTGTGCAACACCCACCAACATTCACTGAGGAGTCCCACAAGGTTCCTGCACCTCTCGCAACTTGTACAATATATTTACCAAACCCCTCTTCGACATAGTGTACACAAACAAATGACACGCAGGTACCCCTCCCTCTCTCCGGCTCATACGATACAGATGCAGAGACACTGCACAAGACCTATGCCACCATCAAAGCCTGGATGGCAGCCAAGAGCTCTGCCTCAACAGAGACAAAACGGGAATCTTCCTGGTCGGCCCCAAGGAAATGCTTAATAAACATAATAAACAATACAGTTACTTCATCAAAGACAACACACAAATCACTGTCTCACCTTTAGTAAAGACTTTGGGGTTGTACCTTGATTCCACACTCTCCATGACACGCCATGTAAGCGCCATTGCCTCCTCAGCTTCATTCACAACAAGACTAATCAATGCAGTTACACCCTACCTGTCTACCCAGAACTCGCTTTGAATAGCCAGATCCACCGGTGGGGCAAAACTTGATTACTGCAACGTTCTTTTTGCTGGCATTCAAGCCAAAAATCCCAATAGACTATAAATCATTCAAAATAATGCACTCAGATCTACACTGAACATTCCCAAGAGAGAGCATATCTCCCAGGCCAGGCGCGATGCACACTGGCTCCCCGTCAAAGAACGCATCATATTCAAGACCCTAGCCATAACCCACAAATGCCTCTCGCACACAGCGCCCTCCTGTCTCTCAGAAAACATAGTCCGAGCCAGCGCCTCCACACCCATACGATCACACTACTCCAACCAGCTAAACATCCCCACCTTCAAAAGGGTCAACGCGGGCTGCTCCAGCTTCCCATTCTCAGCTCGAAAACAATGGAATGCCCTCACTATTACCCTACGGAATGAGACCTCCCATTTGTCCTTGCGCAAAGCACTTAAGCCTAGTCTCTTTAACTAGTCCACACTATACCCCTAGGTTCACCCAGATATCTGCTCCAGGAAGATATGATTTGTCTCTGGTTCCCCTGTAACCACTGAACAGCACAGCCCCCCCCCCACCCATTGTAACAATGTCAAGATTAACTACCGCCTGCCTGGTATTAGGTTCACTGTAACCACAAACCACAGACAGGCTGTCTTTCATTCTGTCTCTTGTAACTAAGTAAACCTTGCTTGTAACAGCGCCACAATGCTCTAGGACCACTTTGTGCGCTTTATAAATGTAAAAAATAAATAAATAGTGACGTCATGAGGGAAAGATATGAAGACGCACAGAGACAATATGCAAGTACTTAAAGAATGAAGATGTAACTGGCAGTAACAAGAGAAACATAAAATTGAACACAAAGAAATCATGTGCACCAGAGAATTAGTGAGTAGAGACAAAGTGAATGTACATACGCAGAAATGCAAGGTAGATGAGGCATATAGAAGCTTGCTGCAGAAGAAAACATAACGTGGCTAGGGTGAACATAATGGAAAGATGGATGTTGTACTAGTTTTGAAACCAATCGAGTTACCTCAAAGACATACCAGGGATGCAGAGTCAGGGGATGCTGGAAGAGCAGCTTTCTGTGAGGAATGAAGAGGAGTCTATTGGCCTGAGATCAAGGATGCCACATCAAGGAAAAATTGTAAGGCACAAAGGGGGTCAAGAGGATAGCCCATGTATGTAAGACATATTTCTCTGAGATTAAGCAAAGAAGAAAACGTCTGCAAGCGCCAAGTATTGGACAATCAAGGATGCGAAAAGCCTATGCAAGGTGCAGTGAGCAAGTCTCAAGACGCCTAGAGGAGTAATGACCCCCATCTTATTTAAATCAAATAGCAGTAAATAAAAGGTTGAAATTGACAAATTCGTGGTCTCCTCAAATGTGATTCAGAATTCGAAACAAGGGCTATTCATTAAGCCCTAGATGAAGATAATGGTGTACCTGCACTTCCTTGAAAGTCCCAGAACAGAGAACAGGCTGCAAGGTCAACTATAAAGAAGAAGCCTTGACTTGAGGACTGACATATGAGAGATGATGGACTAATTGGGCAAGTGAGTAGTAGTCTGACATTGTTCTCTGCACCCGAGTTTCATTTTGCTTATGTGCTGCTAACAAGCTAAAGTCCAATGTTGGGAGAGAATGCCAACCAATCAGAGGGTCTATATAGCAACACGCTATACCATGTTGCACAAGCCAACCCACTGCTGTTATTCTGCTATAATCTGTATCATACATATTTAGAGGTGGTTCATTGCATGCCCACCAGATAAGGGGCATCCAGTAATATTACTAATACTCATATGATATATAGGTATGCATGTTCCCTTAACCAATCCTTCCTTCAATAGGATTTACAGTTTCACACATAGGATGACGTCCTAGCTGATGTACATTGAGGTATAAAACCTTCATATAATCGAAACCGAAGTGCGAGTGTGTGGACTACAGTTTGTTACAGTTTGTTGTTTGCTAGATTGCCCTGCTTTATTTTTTAGATGATAATAAAGTAGTACTTTGCCATATTCTTTGAGTGTGTCCGGTTATTTGGCTCTGAGATCAATATTGGTAATTCCATTTAGCACACAAGACGCTTCAAGTTGCTCGAGCACCCACCATCTCCCAACTAACCCTAATCTACAGCCTGTGTGGGACTTTCCAGGTTGACAAAGGTGGAGGCAGTGGCCCACTTTCGGGTCCAGTGATCTTGTGGCCTGGTGCCCAGTGCCTCTTGAGGGGGGTTGTGGCCCACCTCTTCTCTTAGGCAGCTCTGCAACATTTGAGAGGGTGCGATTGGAGGCGGCTGCAGGTCGTATAGTACTAATTTAGCACATGGTAGTTTGGACGTGTTGTGGCAAACTGCACAGTCCATGAACAGCACCTTTGACTACAAGCCTCTTGTAGGTGGCACGCCATTTTCCAAAGGGGAACACGTGTCTGTGGTTGGCCCTCATTTTCTTCCAGCTATTAGGATGCTGGTTTTACACTGCGGTGAGTGCAGTCCACACCCAATTGTTCAGTAATAATGGTGTTGAAACCTAACAAACCCATAAATTGAAGAAGGGGTTCCAGCCAAACTCTAAGAAAGCAAACCCCCTGGCTACCTCTTTAAAGCCCTCCAGGGCAATTTGATTTACACAACCCACGATAAATTGGCACGCTGCGTAGTCAGAAAACATAGACCGGTAATCACAACGGGAAACACAGGCCATCTCTACAGGGGTCAGGATTGGGTGTTGTATTTTTAATACAGAGCCTGTGCCTGAACCTGTTTGTTTGGGCACTCAACCTTTGACCAAGAGCCTTTGATCTATTCTGGACATAAATGCCAGTTACAGTCTCAAAAACAGGACAAAACAAGCACTGCACCTCAAGATAAGAAGAATACTTCCAATGCTGGCAGTTCTACAGTTAACTTCCATACTCTAGAGCTCTGAACAGTGATAAAACTATAAAGGGTAAAGTGAGCCGTTCTAATAATGTTGCTCCCCTAGACAGATGTATTCTTGAGGCCTTAGAACAGTCTATTGATCGCTGATATAATGCAAATTGTCAGGAGGGCGCCCCTGCTGCCCTCTGAGACTCTATGTGTGGCCACTCTGCCCCTTCTGCTAACCCTGATACTGATTTAGCGATACTACCCTCTGAGTGTGAGCGGCGTCCAGATACGGTCGTGGAATGTGAAAGTCTCGCCAACCATATTTATATCCAAGAGCCTCACCCCCCCCACCAGAAATTTTAGGAATTAGAGAAAAACTCCCTCCACGGCATCGTGAGGCTGTACCTTCTACAATACGCCATTTAGCCAACAAGAGGCAATTATTTTATTCAATCCTGCGAACCTCTGAGAGCTCTATGCTAGAGGACTCCAGTATTGCACTGCAGCCAGCAGAAGGCGATGCCTCTGAGAGCTCTATGCTAGAGGACTCCAGTATTGCACGCAGCCAGCAGAAGGCGATGCCTCTGAGAGCTCTGTGCTAGAGGACTCCAGTATTGCACGCAGCCAGCAGAAGGCGATGCCTCTGAGAGATCTGTGCTAGAGGCCTCCAGTTTTGCACCCCAGCCAGCAGAAGGAGATGCCTCTGAGAGCTCTGTGCTAGAAGACTCCAGTATTGCACGCAGCCAGCAGAAGGCGATGCCTCCGAGAGCTCTGTGCTAGAGGACTCCAGTATTGCACCCCAGCAAGCAGAAGGCAATGCCTCTGAGAGCTCTATGCTAGAGGACTCCAGTATTGCACGCAGCCAGCAGAAGGCGATGACTCTGAGAGCTCTATGCTAGAGGACTCCAGTATTGCACGCAGCCAGCAGAAGGCGATGCCTCTGAGAGCTCTTTGCTAGAGGACTCCATTACTCCACTGCTAGAGGACTCCAGTATTGCACCGCAGCCAGCAGAAGGCGATGCCTCTGAGAGCTCTATGCTAGAGGACTCCAGTATTGCACCCCAGCCAGCAGAAGGCGATGCCTCTGAGAGCTCTGTGCTAGAGGACTCCAGTATTGCACGCAGCCAGCAGAAGGCGATGCCTCTGAGAGCTCTATCTATGCTAGAGGACTCCGGTATTGCACCCCAGCCAGCAGAAGGCGATGCCTCTGAGAGCTCTGTGCTAGAGGACTCCAGTATTGCACCCCAGCCAGCAGAAGGCGATGCCTCTGAGAGCTCTGTGCTAGAGGACTCCAGTATTGCACCCCAGCCAGCAGAAGGCGATGCCTCCGAGAGCTCTGTGCTAGAGGACTCCAGTATTGCACGCAGCCAGCAGAAGGCAATGCCTCCGAGAGCTCTGTGCTAGAGGACTCCAGTATTGCACGCAGCCAGCAGAAGGCGATGCCTCCGAGAGCTCTGTGCTAGAGGACTCCAGTATTGCACGCAGCCAGCAGAAGGCGATGCCTCCGAGAGCTCTGTGCTAGAGGACTCCAGTATTGCACCACAGCCAGCAGAAGGCGATGCCGCCGAGAGCTCTATGCTAGAGGACTCCAGTATTGCACGCAGCCAGCAGAAGGCGATGCCTCCGAGAGCTCTATGCTAGAGGACTCCAGTATTCCACCGCAGCCAGCAGAAGGCGTTGCCTCCGAGAGCTCTATGCTAGAGGACTCCAGTATTGCACCGCAGCCAGCAGAAGGCGATGCCTCCCAGAGCTCTGTGCTAGAGGACTCCAGTATTGCACCCCAGCCAGCAGAAGGCGATGCCTCTCAGAGCTCTGTGCTAGAGGACTCCAGTATTGCACGCAGCCAGCAGAAGGCGATGCCTCTGAGAGCTCTATGCTAGAGGACTCCAGTATTGCACCCCAGCCAGCAGAAGGCAATGCCTCTGAGAGCTCTATGCTAGAGGACTCCAGTATTGCACGCAGCCAGCAGAAGGCAATGACTCTGAGAGCTCTATGCTAGAGGATTACAGTATTGGACGCAGCCAGCAGAAGGCGATGCCTCTGAGAGCTCTATGCTAAAAGTCTCCAGTATTGCACCGCAGCCAGCAGAAGGCGATGCCTCTGAGAGCTCTATGCTAGAGGACTCCAGTATTGCAGCGGAGCCAGCAGAAGGCGATGCCTCTGAGTGCTCTATGCTAAAGGACTCCAGTATTGCACCGCAGCCAGCAGAAGGCGATGCCTCTGAGAGCTCTATGCTAGAGGACTCCAGTATTGCACGCAGCCAGCAGAAGGTGATGCCTCTGAGAGCTCTATGCTAGAGGACTCCAGTATTCCACTGCTAGAAGGCGATGCCTCTGAGAGCTCTATGCTAGAGGACTCCAGTATTGCACCCCAGCCAGCAGAAGGCGATGCCTCTGAGAGCTCTATGCTAGATGACTCCAGTATTGCACTGCAGCCAGCAGAAGGCGATGCCTCTGAGAGCTCTATGCTAGAGGACTCCAGTATTGCACGCAGCCAGCAGAAGGCGATGCCTCTGAGAGCTCTGTGCTAGAGGACTCCAGTATTGCACCCCAGCCAGCAGAAGGCGATGCCTCTGAGAGCTCTATGCTAGAGGACTCCAGTATTGCACGCAGCCAGCAGAAGGTGATGCCTCTGAGAGCTCTATGCTAGAGGACTCCAGTATTCCACTGCTAGAAGGCGATGCCTCTGAGAGCTCTATGCTAGAGGACTCCAGTATTGCACCCCAGCCAGCAGAAGGCGATGCCTCTGAGAGCTCTATGCTAGATGACTCCAGTATTGCACTGCAGCCAGCAGAAGGCGATGCCTCTGAGAGCTCTATGCTAGAGGACTCCAGTATTGCACGCAGCCAGCAGAAGGCGATGCCTCTCAGAGCTCTGTGCTAGAGGACTCCAGTATTGCACGCAGCCAGCAGAAGGCGATGCCTCTGAGAGCTCTATGCTAGAGGACTCCAGTATTGCACCCCAGCCAGCAGAAGGCAATGCCTCTGAGAGCTCTATGCTAGAGGACTCCAGTATTGCACGCAGCCAGCAGAAGGCAATGACTCTGAGAGCTCTATGCTAGAGGATTACAGTATTGGACGCAGCCAGCAGAAGGCGATGCCTCTGAGAGCTCTATGCTAAAAGTCTCCAGTATTGCACCGCAGCCAGCAGAAGGCGATGCCTCTGAGAGCTCTATGCTAGAGGACTCCAGTATTGCAGCGGAGCCAGCAGAAGGCGATGCCTCTGAGTGCTCTATGCTAAAGGACTCCAGTATTGCACCGCAGCCAGCAGAAGGCGATGCCTCTGAGAGCTCTATGCTAGAGGCCTCCAGTTTTGCACCCCAGCCAGCAGAAGGAGATGCCTCCGAGAGCTCTGTGCTAGAGGACTCCAGTATTGCACGCAGCCAGCAGAAGGCGATGCCTCCGAGAGCTCTGTGCTAGAGGACTCCAGTATTGCACCCCAGCAAGCAGAAGGCAATGCCTCTGAGAGCTCTATGCTAGAGGACTCCAGTATTGCACGCAGCCAGCAGAAGGCGATGACTCTGAGAGCTCTATGCTAGAGGATTCCAGTATTGCACGCAGCCAGCAGAAGGCGATGCCTCTGAGAGCTCTATGCTAGAGGACTCCAGTATTGCACCGCAGCCAGCAGAAGGCGATGCCTCTGAGAGCTCTATGCTAAAGGACTCCAGTATTGCACCCCAGCCAGCAGAAGGTGATGCCTCTGAGAGCTCTATGCTAGAGGACTCCAGTATTGCAGCGCAGCCAGCAGAAGGCGATGCCTCTGAGAGCTCTATGCTAAAGGACTCCAGTATTGCATCGCAGCCAGCAGAAGGCGATGCCTCTGAGAGCTCTATGCTAAAGGACTCCAGTATTGCATCGCAGCCAGCAGAAGGCGATGCCTCTGAGAGCTCTATGCTAGAGGACAGAGGACTCCAGTATTGCACCCCAGCCAGCAGAAGGCGATGCCTCTGAGAGCTCTGTGCTAGAGGACTCCGGTATTGCACGCAGCCAGCAGAAGGCGATGCCTCTGAGAGCTCTGTGCTAGAGGACTCCGGTATTGCACCCCAGCCAGCAGAAGGCGATGCCTCTGAGAGCTCTGTGCTAGAGGACTCCAGTATTGCACCCCAGCCAGCAGAAGGCGATGCCTCTGAGAGCTCTGTGCTAGAGGACTCCAGTATTGCACCGCCGCCAGCAGAAGGCGATGCCTCTGAGAGCTCTGTGCTAGAGGACTCCAGTATTGCACGCAGCCAGCAGAAGGCGATGCCTCTGAGAGCTCTGTGCTAGAGGACTCCAGTATTGCACGCAGCCAGCAGAAGGTGATGCCTCTGAGAGCTCTGTGCTAGAGGACTCCAGTATTGCACCCCAGCCAGCAGAAGGCGATGCCTCCGAGAGCTCTGTGCTAGAGGACTCCAGTATTGCACGCAGCCAGCAGAAGGCGATGCCTCCGAGAGCTCTGTGCTAGAGGACTCCAGTATTGCACGCAGCCAGCAGAAGGCGATGCCTCCGAGAGCTCTGTGCTAGAGGACTCCAGTATTGCACGCAGCCAGCAGAAGGCGATGCCTCCGAGAGCTCTGTGCTAGAGGACTCCAGTATTGCACGCAGCCAGCAGAAAGCGATGCCTCCGAGAGCTCTGTGCTAGAGGACTCCAGTATTGCACCGCAGCCAGCAGAAGGCGATGCCGCTGAGAGCTCTATGCTAGAGGACTCCAGTATTCCACCGCAGCCAGCAGAAGGCGATGCCTCCGAGAGCTCTATGCTAGAGGACTCCAGTATTGCACCGCAGCCAGCAGAAGGCGATGCCTCCCAGAGCTCTGTGCTAGAGGACTCCAGTATTGCACCCCAGCCAGCAGAAGGCGATGCCTCTCAGAGCTCTGTGCTAGAGGACTCCAGTATTGCACCCCAGCCAGCAGAAGGCAATGCCTCTGAGAGCTCTATGCTAGAGGACTCCAGTATTGCACGCAGCCAGCAGAAGGCAATGACTCTGAGAGCTCTATGCTAGAGGATTACAGTATTGGATGCAGCCAGCAGAAGGCGATGCCTCTGAGAGCTCTATGCTAAAGGACTCCAGTATTGCACCGCAGCCAGCAGAAGGCGATGCCTCTGAGAGCTCTATGCTAGAGGACTCCAGTATTGCAGCGGAGCCAGCAGAAGGCGATGCCTCTGAGTGCTCTATGCTAAAGGACTCCAGTATTGCACCGCAGCCAGCAGAAGGCGATGCCTCTGAGAGCTCTATGCTAGAGGACTCCAGTATTGCACGCAGCCAGCAGAAGGCGATGCCTCTGAGAGCTCTATGCTAGAGGACTCCAGTATTCCACTGCTAGAAGGCGATGCCTCTGAGAGCTCTATGCTAGAGGACTCCAGTATTGCACCCCAGCCAGCAGAAGGTGATGCCTCTGAGAGCTCTATGCTAGAGGACTCCAGTATTGCACTGCAGCCAGCAGAAGGCGATGCCTCTGAGAGCTCTATGCTAGAGGACTCCAGTATTGCACGCAGCCAGCAGAAGGCGATGCCTCTGAGAGCTCTGTGCTAGAGGACTCCAGTATTGCATGCAGCCAGCAGAAGGCGATGCCTCTGAGAGCTCTGTGCTAGAGGACTCCAGTATTGCACGCAGCCAGCAGAAGGCGATGCCTCTGAGAGCTCTATGCTAGAGGACTCCAGTATTCCACTGCTAGAAGGCGATGCCTCTGAGAGCTCTATGCTAGAGGACTCCAGTATTGCACGCAGCCAGCAGAAGGCGATGCCTCTGAGAGCTCTATGCTAGAGGACTCCAGTATTCCACTGCTAGAAGGCGATGCCTCTGAGAGCTCTATGCTAGAGGACTCCAGTATTGCACCCCAGCCAGCAGAAGGCGATGCCTCTGAGAGCTCTGTGCTAGAGGACTCCAGTATTGCACGCAGCCAGCAGAAGGCGATGCCTCCGAGAGCTCTATGCTAGAGGACTCCAGTATTGCACGCAGCCAGCAGAAGGCGATGACTCTGAGAGCTCTATGGTAGAGGACTCCAGTATTGCACGCAGCCAGCAGAAGGCGATGCCTCTGAGAGCTCTATGCTAGAGGACTCCAGTATTGCACGCAGCCAGCAGAAGGCGATGCCTCTGAGAGCTCTGTGCTAGAGGACTCCAGTATTGCACGCAGCCAGCAGAAGGCGATGCCTCTGAGAGCTCTGTGCTAGAGGACTCCAGTATTGCACGCAGCCAGCAGAAGGCGATGCCTCTGATAGCTCTGTGCTAGAGGCCTCCAGTTTTGCACCCCAGCCAGCAGAAGGAGATGCCTCCGAGAGCTCTGTGCTAGAGGACTCCAGTATTGCACGCAGCCAGCAGAAGGCGATGCCTCCGAGAGCTCTATGCTAGAGGACTCCAGTATTGCACGCAGCCAGCAGAAGGCGATGACTCCGAGAGCTCTATGGTAGAGGACTCCAGTATTGCACGCAGCCAGCAGAAGGCGATGCCTCTGAGAGCTCTATGCTAGAGGACTCCAGTATTGCACCGCAGCCAGCAGAAGGCGATGCCTCTGAGAGCTCTATGCTAGAGGACTCCAGTATTGCAGCGCAGCCAGCAGAAGGCGATGCCTCTGAGAGCTCTATGCTAAAGGACTCCAGTATTGCATCGCAGCCAGCAGAAGGCGATGCCTCTGAGAGCTCTATGCTAGAGGACTCCAGTATTGCACCCCAGCCAGCAGAAGGCGATGCCTCTGAGAGCTCTATGCTAGAGGACTCCAGTATTGCACCTCAGCCAGCAGAAGGCGATGCCTCTGAGAGCTCTGTGCTAGAGGACTCCAGTATTGCACCCCAGCCAGCAGAAGGCGATGCCTCTGAGAGCTCTGTGCTAGAGGACTCCAGTATTGCATGCCGCCAGCAGAAGGCGATGCCTCTGAGAGCTCTGTGCTAGAGGACTCCAGTATTGCACGCAGCCAGCAGAAGGCGATGCCTCTGAGAGCTCTGTGCTAGAGGACTCCAGTATTGCACGCAGCCAGCAGAAGGCGATGCCTCTGAGAGCTCTGTGCTAGAGGACTCCAGTATTGCACCCCAGCCAGCAGAAGGCGATGCCTCCGAGAGCTCTGTGCGAGAGGACTCCAGTATTGCACGCAGCCAGCAGAAGGCGATGCCTCCGAGAGCTCTGTGCTAGAGGACTCCAGTATTGCACGCAGCCAGCAGAAGGCGATGCCTCCGAGAGCTCTGTGCTAGAGGACTCCAGTATTGCACCGCAGCCAGCAGAAGGCGATGCCGCCGAGAGCTCTGTGCTAGAGGACTCCAGTATTGCACCCCAGCCAGCAGAAGGCGATGCCTCTCAGAGCTCTGTGCTAGAGGACTCCAGTATTGCACACAGCCAGCAGAAGGCGATGCCTCTGAGAGCTCTATGCTAGAGGACTCCAGTATTGCACCCCAGCCAGCAGAAGGCAATGCCTCTGAGAGCTCTATGCTAGAGGACTCCAGTATTGCACGCAGCCAGCAGAAGGTAATGACTCTGAGAGCTCTATGCTAGAGGATTACAGTATTGGACGCAGCCAGCAGAAGGCGATGCCTCTGAGAGCTCTATGCTAAAGGACTCCAGTATTGCAGCGGAGCCAGCAGAAGGCGATGCCTCTGAGTGCTCTATGCTAAAGGACTCCAGTATTGCACCGCAGCCAGCAGAAGGCGATGCCTCTGAGAGCTCTATGCTAGAGGACCCCAGTATTGCACGCAGCCAGCAGAAGGCGATGCCTCTGAGAGCTCTATGCTAGAGGACTCCAGTATTCCACTGCTAGAAGGCGATGCCTCTGAGAGCTCTATGCTAGAGGACTCCAGTATTGCACCCCAGCCAGCAGAAGGCGATGCCTCTGAGAGCTCTATGCTAGAGGACTCCAGTATTGCACCCCAGCCAGCAGAAGGCGATGCCTCTGAGAGCTCTATGCTAGAGGACTCCAGTATAGCACGCTGCCAGCAGAAGGCTATGCCTCTGAGAGCT
Source organism: Ambystoma mexicanum (assembly GCF_040938575.1). NCBI lineage: Eukaryota > Metazoa > Chordata > Amphibia > Caudata > Ambystomatidae > Ambystoma > Ambystoma mexicanum. The sequence continues at coordinate 150,235,632 of NC_090929.1, read as the reverse complement.
CTATGCTAGAGGACTCCAGTATTGCACCCCAGCCAGCAGAAGGCGATGCCTCTGAGAGCTCTATGCTAGAGGACTCCAGTATTGCACGTAGCCAGCAGAAGGCGATGCCTCTGAGAGCTCTATGCTAGAGGACTCCAGTATTGCACGCAGCCAGCAGAAGGCGATGCCTCTGAGAGCTCTATTCTAGAGGACTCCAGTATTGCACGCAGCCAGCAGAAGGCTATGCCTCTGAGAGCTCTATGCTAGAGTACTCCAGTATTGCACCCCAGCCAGCAGAAGGCGATGCCTCGGTTTTGCTCTCACGCATTTCTATCTACGGGGAATCCTCATGGAATATAGAAAAAGCCATTAATGCTCAGTCAATTGCAAGAAATAAAGATCTGGCCGGGTTGGACAAGTGTATTGAGATCATGGAAGGGTTGATGAAAAGTTCCACCAGATTGCGTGGCTGTCATTTACACAATCAAATAGCATTGCATGGAACGGCGGATGAAGCCTGCCAAACTGAGGCACAAGGATCAGTCGTCACTGAATCCCCTGCAGGTAGCTCCCAACCCCTGCACTTCAGGCCCCCGCTCCAAGCAGAAGACATTAGTCGAGAAGTTGGACCTCTGGGGCACATATTACCTGATCAAGCTACTTCCCCTATAACTGGAACCAAGGGGAAACGTCCCTAAATTCTGCTCCTGCTCTGAGGGGAATCCTCCGAAGGCCCCCTCGGAGCCTCCCACTACAGCCAACCAAGGAGGAATTTCTACTAGCTTTGGGACACTTTCTGGCACCCGCTGTCTAACTACTGACCTAATCTGCCCTTCAGCTGCTATCCGGGGCTACAACCACCGTCAGCCCCCCTGACCCCCTAGCAACGCCTCTGCCTTCAAGAATGTAAACGCAGAGGGCGGGAACTCCTCGCGCACGTGAGAATTCGCAAGGTACCCAAGTTAGACCTGATGTTAGTACCCGGAATGAACCATTCCACACGACCCCCTTGCCGGGTGGCAGCAACTGAATGTGATTTGTACTTTGAAAAAGTGGACACATGGCAACAAGAACACTTATAAGAGACTCTTGATAAAAGCCATTTACGAAAGTTTAGGGGTGGACGATTTCTCTTTTAGGATCTTTGCCATGTCCTGTATACTCTCAGACTGTATGTATTGTGGGGGGGTGTAGTCTTCGCTTCGGCTTTGCAAACACATGCATTATTCAATTGTCAGGACTCGCTTACAGCTAGAGGCAAACAAGTCCATCTAGACTCGAATGTTAACATCTGCCCACTGCATTGCTCTTGGCTAGAATTTAGTGCAGCTCCCCCTGTGCCTTCTATCCACGTTAAATCCGGAGTCTGTGAAGAATGCACATCTGTTTTAAAGGGGCGCAATAATGAGGTAATACACAGCCCAAGCAAGATGATTACACATGCCCACGCCTCCATCTCCAAGCAAGCAAAAGAAGGCGTTTACCAATTTGCTTCCAGTGTACCCCCAAAGTGTGTTTAATGCAAGGTCCCTTGGAATCAATCCACATGTCACACAACCCCTTTTGGGATTTCCCATAGAAATTGTAAGATGGAATATGGCCGGCATAAAAAAGCAAACTGCGTGATGTTGATTGGCTACAGTGGCTTGGCCTGTGTGACGTGATTTGCTTCCAGGAGACGTGGCTGGTAGAGGTGTCTCACCTGGATGAATGCTTTCCTGATTTTAATATTTATGCTTTTAAAGCGGTACAATTAAAAATGGGAAGATGGAGGAGAGGCCTGGGGACATTGGTGACGAAGTCTTATAATTCATCATTAGTCGGCCAGGCCTCTGTGACATTCCCCTTCTAGTTGAGCAGCGGTTCCTGGACTTCTTTCTGAAGGTTCTTTTCTTAGCTATGTCGGTTTTAAATTTGCTGAATAATCGGTTATTTATGAGATGGTAGGTTATTTATAACGCGCTTAAAACCCTGAGGTTTCTAAGCTTGGACCCAGGGATTGTGTTGCTCCGTTTCGTCTTGTTTCCAAGGTGAACAGGTTGCCCCTGAGCTATCCTCCCCCCTCATTACAACCCCGGCGCTAAACTATGGCGCTATTAGCACCGCCATGGAGAAATGGGGAAATGCTGCCCCATTCCAAGGTTGGTGGGGCGGTATTTCCACATTTCACCATGGCCCTTCCCCATTCCTATTTTCGCCCCATAGGGCTCAATGGGACTGGGGAAGGCGCTAAGTACGGTACCACAAATTGCGGTACCGTAATTAGCACTGAGGTCCCTTTGCGGCAACCTACTTTAACGGCTGGTAAAACCATCCGTTAAGGTCGGTCCCCGCAAAGGGACCTCGTAATCAGGCGTTAAGGGTTTAACGGCGCCGACACCTTTTACGGCGCCGTTAAACCTTTAATGCCAGGGTCGTAATGACCCCCAGAATGTCTTTTATAATCGTCCGGTATTACTGGCCCTGCTATGTTTGTGTTGTTGTACTTTTTTTTTTATAACTGTTAATGAATTTTGTATTCGGAATAAGCTTTGTCTCTCTCTAATAGCAGTGCCTGGCAAATGCTTAATACTCATAGACAGGCCAAAACGGTTGACTTTGCCAATGCTAGTTTTTAACAGGACTTCGTTGAAGGACATGCATAGTGCTTATACATATGAGTGGCTGAAGGGAGACCTGGTTAAAATATGTGTATAACACCATTAGCAGGTTTACAATTCAAATTAAGTCATTAACTCTCAGGCGACCGCTTTGAAAAAACACTGACAGGCACTGTGCAATGTTTGATACTAAGGCTTGTTTAAATTGAGCTAAAAAAATTCTAAGGAGGAGGGGTTTTGGGAGGGGCAGGAACTGGGTTGGAATGGCAATAGGCAGTCAATGGAGTGACAAATAACCAAACGCCTACATGTTGTGTATCCCTCATATGCAATTTCTCCCTAGCTGTCCTCCAACCCAATAGTTTTGGCTTAAAGGTGTCGCAAGCGACAACTAACAGCCCAAAATGAAAAATAAAAATGGCAGCAACAAATGTGTACATCTGTTTAAATCTGTCTAACATATTGCGCACAAGGTGAACAAACTACAAATTAGAGTACAGCTATATATATAAAATAGGCATATTTCAGGGACGTCATTAAGGAATCGGCAGGGGTCGCAGCTGCAACCCCTGAGGTCTCCCTTGCTACCCCTAAATATTTTTTTAAAAAGGGGGGGGTTAAATGTAAGCTCCTGGGCTGTGGACAGTGCCATGTGGCTCTTTGTTTCTGGGGATGCTAGCTTTCTTGTTCAGTCCTCTTAAAAAAAAAACAGGGGGTTCCACAAGTGTAAGACTTTGAGCAGGAACCCTAAATAAGAAAGAATAGGAATAACAAAAAATGTGTCTTTCTGGAATTCTACACAATAATTGCTAGACTCATTAAAGGTTTATTTCAAGCACACTTCAGGGGGTGAGTTACTGATTTAGTCTGTTTTTAAACACCTCAACTCAGCGTTTCATCCTTCTGAGGTCGATAAATGAGTACCAACACAGGTTGGGTGATATTGTATGCATATTTGATCTATATAAAGCTCTTAAGCGTAAATGCTATATAATAGCACATCATTACCATTTGGCCTTGGACGTCTGCTTGCATTCACAGTAATTTGGTAATAGGGGCCTATACACACTGATATTAAAGGTACATATGGTGATCCATTCTTGTATGAAATGTATATCACATTATAGTGATATCATAACCATATTGTTCGTAGTGTACTTGGCAACAATGCTATGTGATGCCACTTCCTGTTTTTTTCAAGGGTTGAAAGGTTGTGTTCCCTACCTTCCCGTGATGTCACTTCGGGGTGGGGTCAAATGACATCACTTCCTGTGATGCCATTAGAATTCAAGGGTCGTGTCATGTCACTTTCACTACCCCTGGTATTTTGGTGAAATGGCGTCCCTGCATCATTCTGTGGTTTTTATTTTTAAATAAATCTAACCACATACATCTTATAGGGTCCTGAAAGCTATGGCACTGATTATCCAGAGTAATGATCCCAGAGTTTCCCTTGCCTGCCGCCGATTATAAATCTCTTCCACTGTCCTGCCTCAGTCACGCCTTCATTCATATTATTTTTCAAAATTAAATTATGTATTATTTGAGAATCAGGAAGAAACCCTCTATGCGAATTGTATACAAAGATGTTTTGAAAGTGTTTTTTTTTAATGCGCTAGGGACTGGGTGTTTAAGATGGGGAGCAGGTGTTTACAGATCATAAACCGTGATTTAAAACTCGATGACATGAAGTTGAAGGTCTGGCCAGTGGGAAGCAGTCTTAATGCAGCTACTGGAAGTGGGTGAGGTGTGGGCTAGATTGCATAGGCATGTAGGCTGAATGTGGGCCAAAGTGTTCTCTTCTGCCAATCAAATGCACAAGGTTGCTTTGTCTGGCTTAAAGAGAAGCGGACATTTATCATGACTACCTGTTCCACGGAGGGACCTCTGTATAGCAGCAATGAGAGGGCGTTATATCACGGATGAGAGCACAGCGCTTAGTATCCAGGGCTATAACCATCTTCAATGATTTAAGGCCCATAACTGAGCACCTAGAAGCAGCTGAAATGCATACATTTGCCTACTCATTGTATACAAGGTCTTTTGTTTCATAAGGTCGAAAACGCTCCCAATGATCACTCCCGGGGATTACTCGAGAGAGTGGGTAAAGAAATATACTTTTCTAGGCCACCTAAAAACGCCAACCCTTCGTGAATGCTTCTACTCTCCCCAAATTCTCCTTTGGGTCAAACATACGCTCTCAACCCTTCGTGTGTAATGCCAAGCAGCTGCAATGCGTGCACGCATTTCAGAAAGGCTGGCAGGAGCAGAGGCATTGCAGCACTGGAAATCCGCCCAACCTCATGCCATTCCCATTGCCTCAAGGTTGTTGGGGTTATGGGGCACCTCCCGAGTGCTTTAAACAAAGTAATAATGCTTGTATTCCCACCAGTTCGAGAAAAGGACCTATTCTCACCTTCTGTGAAAACTCGGTATGTGGCTCCACCTCTGGCCATGAGCAGAAATGATGCATTTTTCATATGGGAAAACCCGTTCTGTCATGCGTTTTGTACCCTCGCGTGGATTTGCAAGAAACCTTCCAGATATGTCATAGCAGTCTATCCAACCTTGCTGTGAGGTGTAATGCAGAATCACCAACTGCTTCGAAAGATATAACTAATATAATTTTGCAAAAAGTCAAAAGAATGTGGTTTCCCCTTGACTCCAGGGAGACAACTGTCCCCCTCCAATTAGGCTATTACCTAACATAATGGTCATTTCTTGACCTATGGAAAGTGAAAAGCGGAATCAGTTTTGCTGAGATTCAAACCGGCCGGTCACATAAAGACCACCCCTGTGAACACATAACTCAGTGAATGATATGAGATTCTTTTTCATGCTTTACTGCCACCCCATCCCCCATAAAGGCCTCAGGCATGATGTCACACCGGCTCTTCAAGATACCTGCACAAGTTCCCTATTCCAGTCTCTAAATCCATTAACAGCCTTGCTCCTTCCATCTGTGCAGAGGCAGTCTCTTATTATACACCAGGCCATCTCCTTTGCTGGCCCTCCCTTCACTACTTCTCCCTAAGCCCCTTCCACACTTTGCTATCTCTCTGTGAACACTTAAGATGCAGCATCTTCCCATTAAGCCTCGTAGGGTTGTCCAACTCCAGGCCTCGCGGGCCGGATCCATGTTGGATTTTCAGGATACCGCTCATTAATATTCATGAGATCAATTTGCATAATGTGTCCCAGGAGGATAGCTCAGAGGCAGCGTGCTCACCTTGGAAGCAAGACGGCACGGAGCAACATAGGTTCGATCCCCCGGTCCGCGTTTAAAAATCTCTGGCTATTAAGCGCGTTATAAATAACCTATCATAAAATGATTCTAAATGTATGCACTTTTTTGCTCATGAATATTAATGAGGGATGTCTTGAAAACCTGTCAGGTTTCTGACCCTCGAGACCTGGAGTTGGACAACCCAAATACATTCTCCCCTTCTTCGTCTTCTGCCTTGCGGACCGTTCAGCACAGGAGACTGACACAAAGACATAGCCAGGATTGTCTACAAGTGGGGCCTGAAGCTAATGTAGCTGGGCTCACAGCAGTGACATTAACATCTTTGAATGCCCCCACAGCGCTGCTGAGCGGCATTTACAGATTGTGGGTGGGCGTTCCTTGCTCAGGCCCTACCCTGTCACACTCTGAGAACGTACAGGCTTGCACCAACCTTCACTGTTACATTTGTTGTCTATCATTTAACTTCTCAACCATGATTGTTACCATCCATGTGATGGGCCACATTCTGCCACGCTGTCATGTGCCACCTGTCGCATCTTATGCGCAGCATTTCAATTAAGAGATGGTAAATACATGAAGACAAATAGTGGAATTTGTGTTACGGTTGCACCTCACACAATGATCAAGAACTAGGCAAGCAACACTTCCTACAGAGGAATGTCAGGGATGTGATTGGTGTAGGGGTGACAACTGTGGCGGCCTCTGGAGAGCTGAGCATTGAGGAAGCTCGTGAGAGCAGGCCACAAAGAGTGAGGGAGCACTGGGCGCTGATGCAGAAGACTCAGTGGAGGCAAGGAAGGGAGTGGCGCAGAAGGACCAGTGAAGAACAGGATATCCAGGCCTGAGAGCATGAAATCAGTTCAGTTCACAGAAAATAGTGTTTCCTGTCTGCATTTATTTTTTATTTTATTGCTTATAGCGCAAACCTAGCTCAAGAGCAGCAAAGAGGTTTGCAACAGGATTGTGCCACAATTGGGCTTGGCATTTTATGCAGTAGCGTAGTACTGTTGCTGGAGGAGGAGAGGAATATTTTAGAAAGAGCCACGTTTTTACCCCAGCATTTCATATGAGTAGTGATATAATGCTATATAAAATGAGTTCCCCTTCTGTAAAGGCTTAGCTAATATCCTCTTCGTATAATTCTCCAACGATGCCTGGGTCGGCATGCTTATGCACAAACATGCTTAACTGATGACTAGTTTCTACTCGCAATCTCTTCAAAAGATTCTCACTCAATTCTCCGGCTTGGAAACGAGAAGCAGGACGTCCCTTGGCCTAAATAGAGTGACAGATGTTGCAGTCATTTTATCCTCACAATCAAATCCTGTGGCTGTCCCTATAAGTATATAACAAATGAGGACCCTGGATACTCAGTGCCGGAAATCTAACACACACTCTTAGCAATTGCCACAGACTGGAATATTTCAAGAGGCAAACTGCCTTCACACCTATGATACAAATTAATTAATTAATGAATTAATTATAATGAAAGTTCATAACATGTATGAGTCACTGGATGTGTGTCCACTTTATTATTTATATATTCTGAAAAGCCACAAAGTGTTACACATATCGCTACATTAACACTTATGACACGTGGGGTACTTATATTTTCGCAGCTAGAAAACACATTTCATCATTAAAAACCAGACAAATAACACATCAATAACCATTGTGTTGGGACGGTGCACTTAGGGAACAATTACTTTTGTAACACGTGGGAACGAACGTCACCACCCTACTGATCTAGTGTAAACGTTGACAGTGTGTTTCGGCTACACTAGAGTAAGTTCCCGAAACTCTCTCTTGTTGACAACGGCCTTCATCAGGACGGGCAGATTCAAAAAAGCCACTCAATGGATTCACCCATGTGGTTAAATTTAATTCTGTGCATAAATACTTGGCACTTTCATGTTGATCAACAACTTGGTGAATATCTTGCTTTTATCAAGGCTTAATTGGCCTTTTCCTCAGATTAGGGATTCGACTGATGTTCCCTGCAATCATGCATTGCTCACGCTGTTGTCAAGTACAAGCAGCTGGGCATCATGATTTCATGTGGGTCTCTCTCATTTGTAGTATTGAGTGCAGGGTGCCGGCAGAAAATTATGAAATGTGTTTTCTATGTATGAAAATATAAGTACCCCATGTGTCAGAAGTGTAAACATTTACCTATACGTCTAACACTTTGTGGCTTTTTTAGAGTATATAAATAATAAAGAGGATATGTATTCGTTTGATAAATTGATACACCCCCAGTGACTCATCCATGTTATAAACTTTAATTTGGACCATACGTGTGAAGGGGGTTTGCCTCTTGAAATATTCTAGTATGTGGCAATTTTCTGTATACGTATGCATGGTTCATGGTTACAAGCACTTTAAAATTAGGGGGAGTGTGTGAAAAGGTAAATACGCACCAGCTGTGCATTATGATCTTAATCATTCAAGCATACAACCATTTAATCATAAATATATCGAATAAACATAAAGATCTTTGGTTGGTATTAGGTTGCAAACATTCCCTTTGATTTTAAACAAAGCAGCCAGGCATGCTTGCTGATGGCGTTTGACCTCTTCCTCTTTCTTATAGGTATATCATGAAAGACAACAATAGGATTGTACCAGACTGTCCATCTTAGAATGAGAAACCTTCTACCAGAAAATAATGTATATGGTTCTTCTACATTTTGAAAATGTACTTTGCTCAGTAAGACAAGTGTAATGTTCTTTTAAAAAAGCTCTTATTTACAATATTAGTGCCATTCCATATTTTATTTTTGTTAATAGCTTCTTTTGCTAAGAATACACAATTGTGTCCCTCAAAATGTCTTGGAACCACATTCATTTAAAAACCAATGATGTGTTTCTTCTGTTAGAGCCAGTCTAATATTTAATTCTGCTGGCCACTGAATATTTGGTAGCGCTGCTGAACCTGTGCATCTGTTACTTTATGCACAAACACTAATAATTAACAAATCATAGAAAATAACAACCAGTCATAGACTACAGCCAGGCCCACTGGTCCTTTACATGGTCTGTCAGAACCCCCAGCGTCCCCTTCAGAGCCTATCTATGCCCCGCTCATTTCTCCCCCCTACAGATAACGCACCATCATTGTGGCTGCAAAATTCTTGCAGGACATCCGGCAACGTCAATGCATGGCTCTAAACACCAAAGCGGTCCCCATAGCAGTGATGTACTCATTATGATTTTCTCCATAAAAAACCAACACCCTGCCCCATTAAAGATAGCTGTGTTGTTTTCCTCTGGTTGTACTACTGCCAGGAAGAGCATGGAAGGCTATAGCAAACACAAAGCTGACAACACAACTCTCACCCACAGAGCAAGAGAGACAGACACATAGGCCCTCATTACAAGTCAGGCGGTGGACCATGGTGCTACTAACACCTGACCCTTAACGCCTGACTTGTAATGAGGGCCATAGTACCGGTACCGGTAAATCCTTACCGCCTTACTACGAGGTCCCTTTGCGGGTTGGGGAATTTAACGCCTGCTTTTTGCAGGCGTTAAAAACCAACCTGCAAAGGGACCAGGGAGCTAATTACGGTACCGCAATTTGCGGTACCGTAATTAGCGCCTCCCCCATTCCGATAGAGCCCTATGGGGCAAAAATGGGAATGGGGAAGGGCAATGGTAGAAGGGGGAATTACCGCCCTGCCAACCTTGGAATAGGGTGGTAATTCCCCTTTCCACCAAGGCGGTGCCGGTATTTTACCGGCATGAACCATGGCACGAATAGCGCCATGGTTCACCGCCATCCGTGTAATGGGGCCCTATAAACTGAGAGGGAGCGAGAGCGAGGTCGGTGGTATACTGGGTACATCTAATGATGCAAATACTTGTTTACATGGAACATACTTCCTGGATTAATTAATTTTAATTCACTATTTATAGATCTGTTTCAGACTGAGGAAGCACTCGTAGAAAAATCATTGCAAATGAAATTAATCATTTGTCTGGGTTTCCTGACTATATCTTGAAACAGAAATCTTCCATCCTCACTGAAACAATGGCCGGAAACACTCTTACTCGCTGCTTTTCAAAATGAATAATTTACTGCAGGTGTGTACATAGGATATTCCACAATGCAAAACATTCCTATCACTTTTTGGATAACTATCAGGTTTAGAGTTAAAAACTGCATCTTCTCCATCGCATCAGTGATTCGGGCGCTCGCCCGGTGAAAACGAATCAAGAATACACTATTTGTGAACTGGAACTAGAACGTGTGTTTACGATTAATCATCACTCATGGCCCTCGCATTAAAGATTGCGAAACATGCACATGAGTGAGGGCCCAAAGTAGAGGTCAGCGGAACATTAGAAAAAGGTTCTTTGCCTCTTGCATGTCACCGATTTACATCCTGGCAATGGCCCTGGCGACTGTCCGTGGTGCCACTCAGACAACGCGAGGGCATAGCCCCTGGTAGAGCCTTACTTTTGCACTTAAATAGGTCAGAGAGGGGTCGGGGGTCACTACCATGTCCTTCATTTAAATGTGCGGGTATAACTAGGAACTGTTGGCACTTGGGGGTAATTCATAGAATTTGCCGCACAAATGGCGCACGCGGCTGGCGCACAGTGTGCGCATGCGGCAGCCTGCGCCAGCCGCGTGCGCCAAAACCCAGCGTATTCATGGATTTCAACATCCATAACCAGCCGTGGTGCAGAGTGGCACAGCGACCCTGCAGCAGCGCCTGTTACGCCCCAACCCCGCCCCTTGCGCCATGAACAGCGCACAAATCCAGTACATGGCGCAAATGCCAGTGGACCAGCATACAGCCCCCCAACCACAAAAATGCGCGTAAAACTCCCCGTGCACCCCTCGGAATACACGTACGCCCGCTCGCGCTAGGCCAATCGTGTGTAAAACTCCCCGCGCCTGCCCCAGAATACACGTACCCCGCTTGCGCTAGGCCAATCGCGTGTAAAACCTCCCGCGCACCCCTCGGAATACACGTACCCCGCTCGCGCTAGGCCAATCGCGTTTAAATCTCCCCGCGCACCTCTCGGGAATACATGTACCCCGCTCGTGCTAGGCCAATCTCGTGTAAAACTCCCCGCACACGCCCCAGAATACACATACCCCGCTCGCGCCAGGCCAATCACGTGTAAAACTTCCTGCGCACCCCTCGGAATACACGTACCCCTCTCGCGCTAGGCCAATCCTGTGTAAAACTTCCCACGCACCCCTTGGAATACATGTACCCCGCTCGCGCTAGGCCAATCGTGTATAAAACTCCCTGCGCACGCCCTAGAATACACGTACCCCGCTCGGGCTAGGCCAATCACGTGTAAAACTTCCCACTCACCCCTCGGAATACACGTACCCCGCTCGCGCTAGGCAAATCACATGTAAAACTTCCCGCGCACCCCTCGGACTAGACGTACCCCGCTCGTGCTAGGCCAATCGCGTGTAAAACTCCCCGCGCACCCCTTGGAATACATTTACCCCGCTCGCGCTAGGCCAATCGTGTGTAAAACTCCCCGCGCACGCCTCCGAATACACGTACCCCGCTCGCACTAGGCCAATCGCGTGTAAAACTTCCCGCACACCCCTCGGAATACACGTACCCCACTCGCGCTAGGCCAATCGCGTGTAAAACTTCCCACGCACCCCTCAGAATACACGTAACCCGCTCGCGCTAGGCCAATCGCGTGTAAAACTTCCCACGCACCCCTCGGAATACACGTACCCGGCTCGCGCTAGGCCAATCGCGTGTAACACTCCCCGCGCATAGCCCAGAATACACGTACCCCGCTCGCGCCAGATAATATGCGTGGAAAAAGTCCCCCCTGTGGTGTGGGCTGCCTGTGGGGAATGGGGAGGGTGGATGGGCTGCCTGTGGGGCATGCCCAGGGTGGATGGGCTGCCTGTGGGGTATGGGGAGGGTGGATGGGGTGCCTGCTTGTATTTGGGGTGTGTGCGGGAAGTTTCACACGCGATAGGCCCTGTGCGAGCGGGGTACGTGTATTACTGGGGTTCGCTGGGAGTTTCACACGTAAATGTGCATAGTGGTCCCTCCCGGGTGTGGCCTTCCCCCACTCCCCATGCCCTGCAGGAAGCCCACATGCCAGCATGCACGCCTGAGCGCACCTGTGAGCCCCGACTCATGTCCCCCCACCCACTCACCCACCCAACAGTGATGGGCACCTGCCAGCAGGCCCCAACACATGTCCCCCCACCCATTCACCCACCGAGCAGTGTTGGGCACCTGCCAGCAGGCCCGACTCATGTCCCCCCCCAACACGTCATCATGATCCACAATAATGGCCCTTATGGCCACCCAAATTCCACGGCACGCCACCCCTGCCCAAAGAACCAACCGAGTATTACATCCACCCCACATTGAAATGCCCATTACATGATACAATACAAATGGCAAGTATGTACATCAACACATGTCCGTCACACACACACAATGGGTGCCAGTGAATGTGAAAACCCACATCGTGACATGCATGAAACCAATGCGAGAATGCCACACATTGAAGTATGAAACAAAAATGTATTGAACACAAAATGAAGATAATGAAATGAAAACACACAATAATGCAAATAAGTAATCAAATCCAGCATGTCCCAAAAAGGAAAAAAATATGAAACCAGATTCCAAATAAATCCAAATGAAAATGTGTCCAAAGTCTCAGTTCAACAAAGCAAATCCAAAGGGAACAAAATTAGGAAAATCCATTGCTCCATGGTGATAAAAAAAATATTAATGATGACAAATCCACTGTTCAACTATGTACAAATAACAAATCCAGGGTCCATGAGCCCAACGATATAAATTAAACCTACATAAAAACCTACCTAATTAATAACTATATACAAAAATGTGGGGCATAGTCCATGCACCCCGAATGAAAGAAGAAATAAAAGGAAACTTAACACTAATGAACTATTTACAATGGCGGCGGGCAAGTCCAACGGCTCACTTGTTGATGTCATGAGCCAGGGCATCATCGAACTCCTGGTCAATGTTTTGGAGGTGGGCCTGTTCACTGACCCCGAGGTCTCGCAGGGATAACGCCATGTCCACCTCCAACTCCCTGCAAATTCCCTCGAGGCACTCAGCCCGCCTCAGTGCCTTGCGCATGGAGTTCTCCGCCCTGACCACTGTGAGCCGTACCTCCTCCGTCCGCTGCCGCTCCGCACCTATCCGCTGGCCCAACCGCTGCCACACGGAAGACACTCCCATTCCAGGGTCCTCCTGCCCTCCGGCCGATGCCCGCCCCTCTGATGTGGATGGCCCTGAGCCATGATGCCTCCCACGTTGAGCCTGCCGCTGCCTCCGACGCAGCTGCCTCTGCCAGCATAATGGCATCCAGGCTGATGGAATCCACCGGCGCCGTTGTGCACGTTCCCTGCCCGATGATGCCGGCATATCCTCTATCTGCTGGGGTCCAGTTGCTGGGGTGTCCACCCCTGCTGGACCTCCGACTCCAGACTCTGGCATGGATGGTATTGCCACCGAGCTGGCTGCGTTGGTCAGGGCAGGTCCACAGGGGGCCCTGGTGGCATCTGGGCTGGAAGACGGCATGGAGAACGACTGGTGCATAGTCTCCACAGAGGAGGAGAGGGCCGCCAGAGTGGCCGGCACATGTACAAAACCCCCTGACCATGGCCCCTCCCAACTGGGCCACGTTGGCACGCTGCTCTTCGTGATGACGTGCGTGCTCCACCCGGGAAGCACGCACGTCATCACGAATGTCGAATGTCACGTGTGCACAACGCAACACCAATCAGGATGGTCTCCATACGGTCAGGGGTCCCCTCGTCCGCAGGTAGAGGAGTGTCAGATGACATGGACCGCCCCCCTACCTGCGGACGGGCCTGGGATGGAGCATCCCTGCTGGTGCATGGTGGTGCAGTCACAGTGTCAGGGACAGTGACATGCACAGGCCCCTCCACGGCGACCTGTGCTGCCTCCTGCCCCTGGACTGCACCACTTGCACCAGTGGTACCACCCCAACCAGGCTCCATGTGCGGCTAGGTAGCGGGTCCTCCCCCTCTGTGGAAACCACCAACCTGGATGGCTCCACACCGTCTTCCGCCGCTGCAAGCCCTTGTGGGGGCTCACCCACCCCTTCCGCTGCAGCCGTAGTGTCAGACGTGGCACCAGTCCCCTCGATCCTGGACGATGGTAATTCCTGTGAGGGTGACTGGGCCTTGAGCGCTGGCCGATGGAGGCATCCCCGCTGCTTTGCTCCACAGCGCCGTCTCTGCCCTCTTCTTCACTTGCCGCTGTGTAGAGGGAGACATAGAACACAAGCATCGGTGTACTGTACAATAGTCCCCTAGACAGGAAGCAATAGCAGATGAATGGCACTGTCAAACGTCACTTCCATCATGTCCCTCCACAACACATGGGTCAGTGCAGGCAACACACATGCAGAAACAGGCATGGCGCATGCAAAGAACATTTGCATACATGTCCAAGGAACTCTTGAAACATACAATGGTGGTTTGAAACTCACATGCATCATGGGTCATGCCTATCACATGCACACACTTCACTGTAGTTTCATCCATCTGGCCTCGTACACCCCAGACGCAGTGGATACAAGGATGACTAGGCTGCATCAGTGAATCTGAACATTGTCACGGACATGTGTCATGCATCCATGGCGTTTACAAGTCACACAGACGCAAGTCAGACACACAGGGCCTCATTACACGGAAGGCGGTAATGGTTAACGATGACCGTTAACCATTACCGCCTTACTACGAGGTCCCTTCGCGGGTTGGTGCTTTAACGCCTGCTTTTTGCAGGCGTTAAAAACCAACCCGCTAAGGGACCTCGGAGCTAATTACGGCACCGCAAAATTGTGGTGCTGTAATTAGCGCCTTCCCCATTCCCATAGAGCCCTATGGGGCAGAAATGGGAATAGGGAAGGGCAATGGCGGAAGGGGGATTTACCGCCCCACCAACCTTGGAATGGGGCGGTAAATCCCCTTTCCGCCAAGGCGGTGCCGGTATTTTACCGGCATGAGCCATGGCGCTAATAGCGCCATGGCTCATCGCCTTCCGTGTAATGAGGCCAACAGACATGTACACCATACATGTCCATGACAGCAGCACCCATCTCTCACACCTCATCCATGTCCAATAACAGAGACAGGCATGCATTCATGTGTGCATTCCGCATGCCGCTCCGCATGTTGCATTGTAACACATGCACATCCATGTGGTTCACGCATGACTGGTCTCACTTGCAGCACCATGATGCCCCTGCACACACACATCCATACATGGCCTATGTCACACATACAGGCAAGTAGCTGACTACCAGCACAGTGTGCAGTCATTTTTTCAAAAACATAATGTCGAAAGACAATAATGTCGAGAAAAAAAATCGAAAAAAAAAAGTCAAATTCTTTTTTTCAAAATTATATATTTATTTTGGGGTCCGGGAATAAAAAAAGGAGTAAAATAAAAATAAAAATAGAAAAAAAGGGGGTTGGAGGGGGAACCCCCCATTTCGAAAAAAAAAACATATTGACTTTCAAAAAAATGACTATGAACCTACCAGCACACTGCAACATGCCCTGTTTCACACAGCAATGCATGGCCATTTACCGCTCGACTCCAGACGGGCCTGCATCCTGAGGATCTGGTGGTGAAGCACTGGGCGAATGCGATCCAGGACCCTCATCTGCTGGTTGGTAAACTGGCCCCAGCGCCCCACTGCAGCCTCTGCCTCTAAGAGGCGCCGGGCCTTCTTGAGGGTCCTGGACTTGTAGTCCTCCCAGCGCTTCTGGACATGTTTCAAGTCACGGGGTGCCACCCCCTTCGCGTTGATGGCACCCACTATGTCCGTCCAGATCCTCCTCCGTCCTTCCTTGTCGGCGCGCGATGGTGTGAAGAGGGCATCATACTGCCCCAGGACTCGCTCCACCACGATGCCAACCTCTTCGGAAGTGAAGCTGGCAGCCCTCTGCCTCTCTTTGGGGGTTGCCACTGGTGCCGGAAGGTGTTGTGTCGGACATGGCAACCTGCGAGGCAGGTGTGGGTGGGCAACTGGGTCCTGCGGCTCGGCTGTGGAGTGATGGAACAACAGTCGGGAGTCTTCTGTTCCAGCAGGGGTGGTCACTGCAACTGGACCCCTGCAGATGGCAGATGTGCAGTCACCAAATGGCAGGGCACGGTGGCAGCAGGCAGGCAGGCAGCAGCAGATGGCTCGTGGGAGGCTGCTCGGGGCTCTGGGGGGCAGGTAAATAGCCTTCTGGGCAGGAGCGTGGTCTTCCGTGTGTTGTCACGCATGGCCAGCTTGATACGGAGTGACTTGGCACGTGAAAAAAGTGCACATCAGTGTGTAATTCGAGGAAAGGCCCTTAGCGCGTAAGCGCGTCTTTGACGTTAAGCGCACGGGCGTTTCCCTGCCACGGGTTGAGGGTCCCACGTGGGTTTCCATCGCTCTGTACATGCTTTTCGTGGAAAGCTGTGCGTGTGTTTTCCAGGCGTTGGGGTTCACACGCGATTACTTCACAGTGGGTGGGTGTTGGCTCTGCGTTATTCTTTTACACGCAAGGCCGACGGTGAGTCGCACATGCTATTTTTCCCTCTGCCGGTGTCCCTGTTTGTCGCGTACCCCTTTTCTTCCGGCCATACTAGCCTGAGTGTTGATCGCGTACGTATTTTTGGGGTTCCTGGCTGCCACAGCGTACTGCGTGTGTTTTTTTACACGCACGTGGGTTACAGGGGTCGCTTATCTGTTTTTGTTGATTTTATGGGATGCCTGTGGGGTGCGTGACATGTCAATTCTCCTAGGGGGCCACAGAATGGGACATTCTTGTAGCTGTATGTACGTGTTTGTTGTTTGCGCACACTTTTGTAATGCCCAGGGACGCTACCGCCTGCCTTCGTGTGGCGACCGTGTTTAGGCATGTGCGTGTATTTTTCCGTGCGCAGCTTTCCCGTTTTCAATTCCATGAATATGTGTTGTTCGTGTGCGTGTGGGCGTTCCGTGTATTTCCCTGCAGTACTTCCCCAGTTACGCCTTCTTTTTCACGTGTTGTTCCCCATTCCGCGCGTTACGCCCCGTGTTCCGCCCACTTTTTGGTGTGTGCGCTAAAGTTGTGCACTTTCGCTGTGCGCGTCGCGCATGGCGTTCAGGATGTTGCAATGACGTGTGCGCCTGTGTGCACCATGCACGAGTTTGGCGCACATCCCGAGGAAAACGCACGCAGGGACTTCCATGAATCGCACGCGTGCGCCTGTTTTTTCACGTTTGCGCCAGCTTGCGCCTGCTTCCGCCATTATTTTCGGTGCACATTTATTCCATGAATCGGCCCCTAAATATTCAATATATTTTTCTTTTACCCATATCGGTTTAACTTTTAAAACCTTACACTTCTACAAGCCGCCACATCTATTATCAGTTACACACCACACATTTGTTATGGCGCAAACGTCCAATTAAAATTTTATTTCAATTTGACACTGAAATCTAGAGATGTGAATCAAATCCATCCATCAGCATGGCAAAAAGAACAGTTCAATAAACTTTAGTGAGCAAGCAATGTGCCGTACCATACGGTGGTAACCAGGCCAAACAATGCAAAACCACAGGCTGCAATGGAAACATTTTCTAATAATTTTCTTAGATTCTCTGACACATTACACAACCATTGTCCAGCCATTTGACTTTAAAATAAAATACCCTGATTATATAAATACCAATATGCCAGAGTGCGAGTGGGACCAGTAATAACCTTTTGTCCCACCAACAGACACATGGATCCTCCTGAAACAAAGCTAAACATTAGCAAGCAACTTAAGTGCAATTGTACACATCTTTCAATGTAATTGGCAAAATTCCCTGAGTGCATCAGTGCAATATCTTTGTAAACATTTCTTGGTACCCAAAAGTCAACATGTGGCTAAACATTTGAACTGATAATAATTATCATCAATATCAAATGCTTGTTGCATAACAATGACTCAATAAATATGTATTTATTTATTTTATGTATTGTTCATTTGTAAGGCGCTTATGCATCAAGTAAATTGTTTCCAAAGCGCCCACAGGGCAACAGGGAGGGAACAAGGTAATGAAAATCAAATATAACAATGGAAGATTAAGGCGGACCTACTAGGCCTTGTGAGCATTCAGAACGTGCAAGTGCAGAGAGAGAAGGTATGAGGGAGTGGGGGATTAAGTGCTAGGTGTACCCAGAGGGAAGTGCTAGAGAGTGAGCAGCAGAAAGTGCTTAGGTAAAAGAGGTCAGCTGTCAATAAATACACACAAACATGTACATGTAATGAGGATGAAACTGTTCCTTCAAATGCAATGTGAGAATAAGAATGTGTCCCAGGCAGCTGTAGGCTACGGAAGACTAATGTGCTTGCAGATGTTTTGCAGTGACAGATTAGGACAGAGAAGCCTTCTGCTGCAGCAACAAACCTATGGAGCATCTGCGCTACAAAGCCTTTCTGCATGGTTTCATTGAAGCAAATGTCTGAATTACTTTGTCAAAGTCCACGGAGCCAGTCGGGTCTCTTTCAATACTTAGGAAGGTGAAATTTGAAAGTCTCTCTTCACCCATTGCTGACCGTAAGTAACTTTTGATCAACTTCAGCCTGCTAAAACTTTGTTCTGCGGCGGCACTAATTACAGGCAAAGTGAAAAATATTCTGCACAAATTAGAAAGGTTTGAGTAAACACCCTGCATATCAAAGGCTATCAAGAAATACAGCACATTGTTTATTATTAACTGTTGTCATAGAATATTTCCCCATACAGTGCACAAACCGAAGAATGCTCTTCCACAGCGTCGGGTACAGAGACATCACCTACATGAAATGTAGCCAACTCTTTTAATGCGTCAGAATGATCTGAGCTAGTAAAATATTTAGAATCCAGAATTTATCTTGAAACCTTACTGTCATCTGAAGTTTTCTACTTTGAATGCTTGCCTCCCACTGTCTAAAGGATTCTCATCAGCGGCTTCATCATGAAAGCTTTTCTTAGCTCTCTTCCTATTATCTTGAAAGTGTGCTGATGTCCCATACTCTTCAGCCATGTTTCTAGCATCTGTTTCAAACCGATCGAATATATTATCTGACCGAAGCTTCTCTAGTTCCATACAGCATGTCACAACCATGCGTTCGGCTGTTACTTTGCAAATATGTTGACAGTGTATGCACAGTTTGCAGTACTTTTGCCAAAAACATATTAAGAATTTATTTAAACTCTAAGGTTTCAATTGTGTTCCAGAGCCCCTGTGCATCCCAACGTGCTTTTCCATTTGCATTTGGGATGCATCCAGTGGAAATCTGGTGCAATGCTGTGCTAACTGGTACAGTGTTTTGTTTCACAGAATCTACTGCCTTTTTACGACTAGCCCATCTAGTGTCAGACAGCTTTTATAATGTCAGGGCTGTTTCCTGTAAGTCATGCTCCTGTTGCTCTTCCTGCAGAAATGTCACGCGGGGTAGACTGTCAGTAAGGAAATTGCACAGTGCCTCAAGTGTACACAAAATAACTTTCCTTTTATACATGATTGTGCAGCCTCAATCAGCACATGGTTTAAATTGTGTGCACACCAGTGAACATATATAACTCTGGGCGAGACTTCTTTCACAAGTGCTTGCAGTCCAGCAATACATCCAGACATAGTGCTTGCACCTTCATACCCCTGCCCACGGATTAAGGAAACATCAAGTTCCAGGGACTCTAAAGTCGATGCCAATAGTTTATAAAAGTCTGCTGATCCTGCTCCAGGAAGTTCAGAAAATGTTACAAAATGTTCAGCTGTATGACCAGATGAAGTAACATATCTAAGAGATAAAGAAAATTGATCAACTCTGCTGACATCTATTGCACAGTCAACAATGACACTACAGAATTTGGCCATTTTAACTTCTTCAGGGATAGCACATCATTACAAGTTTGCCGGTCCGGAATTAACGGTGCTGGTAGAACCGTACCGGCACCGTTTTCCGGACCGGCAAACTACAAGTTCTGGGGCGGATGCCGTCCCGCCGCCAGGTATGACCTACCAGACGGAACGGCACCCACCCGCAGAGATGCACGGAAACACTGGCAGCATTACGACATGGTGTGATGCTGGAAATGAATCGGAGGGACAGGGCCTCCGTATCCTTGTCCTTTACTGCTTTTTATCGTGTGTTCTGTTGTGTTTTCCGTGCAGGAGTTCATGTGGGAATCCTGGCGGTGCAGCTCTCTTTCTTTTGGTTTGGTGAACGGACCCGTGGGATACCCTTATGGCACCCATGGGTATGGGTACAACACTGTGCCCCTAGTGTATGTTTTTGGACACCTGTGGGTGGCCCGCAGAGCAGGGTATGGGCTGGTGGCAGCTCCATGCTGAATTTGACAGGTGTGCGGAGTATCCTCCATTTTGGGATACCCCGGCCCTGCCATTGGGATCAGTTGATTCCTGATGGAAAACAAGATGGCCCCGGTGGCCTCTTGCTTTCTATTACCCATTACCTTGTTTTCCCAAAGTCCTGGGAAGCCCTGACTCTGTCCCTTCCCCCTGACTGGCTGTTGGGTGGAAATGCCATATATGGTGTTGTTGTGAAGGCCCGGCCAGACTTGCTGGAGCCTTCCCGGTGATGTATGTTGTGGGTACCTCCTGTGGGTGGGACCTGGGTGAATAGAGTGTGTGACGAATATGCATTCTGTGTTGTGGGTGTCTAGTATCTGTTGGTTGACACAATGACTGAGACATCCCTGCCTGAAACCGGTATGAATGCAGCTTGGAGTGTTGAATGGCTCGGTACTTGTCCCAATACACATAACTTGTTGTGAGTGTCTGGAGAGAAATGAATGGCCTGAATACCTTGTGTGCCTGATTGGCTGCCTGCCTGCATGAATGCCCGTAGTCGTGATTGGATGCTTGAGTGTGACCCAGCGGAATGAATGGGAGATCAACAGTATATCTGGGGACCTCTCACTGCTAGGAATAGTGTTCAAAAGCTGAAGTCTAGTACGACGAGTAACTGTAATAACTGACGCTTGACCTTGAAACCCCCGCTGGATGAGAAGGATTGCTGTGGCTCTCCCTCGCAATCTGAAGGCTGCTGTGTTTCCAAGGACTGACCCAGAGAGGACCTAGTAAGGCGCCCTCTTCCCGAGCTACGAGGGACCATCGTGCACAGATGATCTTTGCCAACGCTCCCTGGTAGACAGACCTTCGACAGGCTGCCGACCCGATACCGGGACTGCTGCGGAACTCCAAGGAGAAGCACTCGGATTGTTGTCCGCCACTGTCGACGACCGCCGTCGCCGACCGGAGCCGCCATGCTCCCGTTTGCCTAAGAACTTCCATTGATCATCGGACGCGCTCGTCTGCATCGTCACCCGCTTGTCTCCCGCTGGAGAAGGCCCGACCGTCGACGCGCCGAGAGCATCCACCGGTGGGTTTCCCGCCACCTAAAGACCACAGAGACGCCGACGACTTGACGCCCTTGCTGGGCCACAGTTCTTCATCATCTCTTTGCGGTCCAGAACTATCGTCACCGAGGTGCCCCGCACGCCTCTTCCTTGCAGGACGCCAACGCTCTGTTGTAGACGAGCACCGCTAGGAACGAAGCTGCCACTTCCCTGCTGTAGTTCACCCTGTTCACCGTCGGACGTTCGACGACCCGTGACTCCTGCCTTAAAGGGAGGGCACTTAAGAAGGGCCGTCGATTCCCCGACACCGAACGCCAAGTTCCCCGACACCTCTCGACGATCCGTGGCTCCCGCCTGAAAGGGAGGCACTCAAGAAGGATCGGTCGACGCATCGTCGGAGAACTCTACTCCACCAGGTACATTGGGGGGGTAAAACCTTAATAGGAGGAAGTGAGAATATTGAACATATGGACTGGGCTTGTGCGATATATCTTTATTTACAGGTTGCCCAGGTGGGGGGATCTCCACAGAGAACTGTGCCTAGCGGTAGGGGTCAGCATTCTGCCTATTGTTTTAACCATTTTACGTTCCTGCCTATCTCTATTGCTGGTTTCCTCGTTATTGATTTGTGTGACATTTTAACCGTACAGTTGATGCACTTTAATGAGATTGGATAACATTGGTGGTACCACTTTAGAATTGTATATATTTATCATTATTGACTTCCGAGTACAAAGTGCGTTATTGTGATCATGTACATACCTTTGAATCTTAATTATATAAAGACTATGTTTTCAGTAATACAGTGTGTGGACATTCCTTTGTGGGGGTTCGGGGACTACACTGTACTTAAGAACCAGCCCGCATCACCTCCTGAGAAGCTAGGCCTTGATTGCTCGTCCATTGCTACCTTATAGAGACTCTTGGCTGGGGTCCGCTGTGCCTCTCCTCTACCATATAGAGAGCGGAAGTACAGACACCCCCTACCAGTCTTTAGACTGGTGGCAGCGGTGGGATGCTTATGGTTTTAAGAATCAGTGTATAACCGTGCCACTTACAAAATATCCACACTTTATTAGATTAAGGTTTGGGTGTGTACAAAATAACTGCATTACAAGCAATGGAGTCTATTGCGAATGGTAAATTGACTCGGATGAGCTTAGAGGCTCTCCAGAGTGCTTGTGAAGCCAGGGAGTTAGACTTTGTGGATAAGTCTAGGGCTGAGCTGATAGCTGCCCTGGTAGACTACCAGACCGATGGTGAAACTCTTGATGAGGGGGGGAATGCAACCAATGAGGACTCTGGCCCTGGGGTTTCTACTGAATCTGTTTCTGGGAATGCCGCCATTCCTGCTGCCTCTGTTCCGAACCCCAGCAATTCCTTGGAACTTGAGTTATTAAGGATGAAATTGGCCTTTGAATATCGCAAGTTGGAAATAGATGCTGAGCTTAAGAAAGAGGAGCTGGCTCAACAAGTTGAACTCAAGAATAGGGATCTTGAACTCAAAGACAAGGACACTGAATGTCAGAGAATCCAGCTAGAGAAAGCTCGAGTGGAGACTTCAGCGAAACCCAGTGAGAGTGTCAGGTCCCCAGCAACTAAATTTATGAAGGATTTGGTTGGTGTGTTTTCGGAGGGTTCTGATATCCTCCAATGGATTGAAGCGTTTGAAATGGCTTGTGCAATTCATGATGTTGAGAAAAGAGATTGGGCCAAGTGTTTGCTAAGCAGAGTGCCTCAAACTGGATATGACTGTTTTCTGAAGCTGAGTGTGGAAGAAAGGGGTCAGTATGAGTGTATGAAATCTGCTTTGATTGCCAAGTTTGGCAAGACGCCTACCCAATACCTTAAAAGGTTCAGGGATTTTAAGAAAAGAGAGAATGTGTCTTGGGTCGACTGGTGAGTGCTGCGCACATGAATATGATGGGGTGGATTGATGGTTACAAGGTGAAAACTTTTGTTGAATTGTCCCACCTGTTGTTGTTTGAGCATTTTTCTGAAGCCTGTTCACCAGAGCTGCGTCCGTATGTTGCTGACCAGAACATTTTGGATCCCTTTAAGCTGGCTAGGTTGGCTGACAAGTGGGTCTCCCACCGGGTGTCCCCTAAGGACTCCAGTGGGAAAGACAAGGACAAAGAAAAGAGGGCCTCTCAGAAAGCTGAGGAGTCCCAAAAGCAGTCACAGTCGAATAAACCTAAACCATCCTCTCCTAAGACCCAAAAATCTAGTGGGGATAAGTCATCTGTGGGTGGGAATAAGAGTAGTCGTCCACCTGCTGCAAAGCAGGCTCCCGGTGCTTCCAGTACCGTACCCCGCACTCCCGGCACTTGTTGGGACTGTGGGGCTCTGGATCACAAAAGGGGTGACTCCAAGTGTAAAGGTAAGGCACTCGGAGTACAGGCTGTCAGCCTGACCTACCCTTACCCCATGTCTGAGGTGGAGGCCACTGTCCTCCCCTCCCCTACAGGAATCACTTTTGGTGCTCCCGTAGAGATTTCCTTAGTGTCCCTTGGGGCCTGGGACCAGTATGCGGAGGTACTGGCGACTATCCCACAGAACACCCGTAGATTTTTGAGAAGTGTCCTCCTGAATGGCCAGCCTTCTACTGGTTTGAGAGACACTGGGCAAGCAGGACAGTGGTGGACAGGACCCTGCTCAAGCCAGAGGACAATGTAGATGCTCCTCTGAGAACCACCAGGTTAGCTGGTGGGCCACCCAAATTATCGCCTGTAGCCCGAGTCATACTAGTAATTGGAGACAAGACAGCAAAGCTTCCTGTCCTGGTTCAGGACAACGTCCCTGCTAACATTCTGTTAGGTAACAATCTAGTATAGTTGGGATTGATCGCAGATGGTCTTCCCATGACTGCTGCTGCGGTCACTAGATCACAGGTGACGCCGGGTCTGGCTGTGAGTCAGGTACCCGAGCCGAAGGCGCGGCCCGAGGCACGCCGAAGGAAGAGCAAGAAGGCCACCTCTGTGGAGAGAGCTCCTTCTCTTCCTGCTGTTCCTACAGCACCCATTGGGATCCATGCTCCGGACGGGCTGGGTCCAGTGGTAAACCCTGTCTCAACTCCTGTGGGAGAAGAGCCAGAAGACTCTCCTGTGGGAGAGGTTCTCAACCCGGAGGATCATCCCGATCTTCAATGCTTGTTAGCTGAAGGGGGACCCTCCCAGGCAGACTTCTGTAAAGGACAGAGAGAGTGTCCCTCTCTCGAGGGTCTGAGGAAACGGGCCCTGTCCCAGGCATGAGGAGAAGTGCCTAGGACTTTCCGGATTTATTGGGAGGGTGAGCTCCTTGTTAGTGAGCCCACTAAGCCTCAACCTGGTGCCTTCAAGAGGTTGGTGGTACCCCAGGTTTACAGGCCCTTCCTACTGCAGTTGGCGCATGAGGTGCCCTTGGCTGGTCATCTTGGTACCAAGAAGACTAAGCAGAGGCTCTCTGCCCATTTCTACTGGCGTCGGATGGGAGTAGAAGTGGAGTCCCACTGCAGGACCTGCCCAACTTGTCAGTTGTCTGGTAAGACTGGAGGCAGTGTCATTGCCCCACTGCAGCCATTGCCAGTGGTTGGCACACCGTTTGAGAGGGTGGGCATCGACATCGTCGGTCCCCTTGACCCTCCCACGTCAGGTGGACATCTGTTCATCCTGGTTTTGGTAGATCATGCCACCAGGTACCCTCAGGCTATACCCCTTCTGACTGTTACTGCCAAGGTGGTTGCCCGGGCATTCCTGGGTATTTTCACCCGTGTTGGATTCCCCAAGGAGGTTGTCTCTGACCGAGGATCCAACTTCATGTCTAGTTACATGAAAACCATGTGGAAAGAGTGTGGGGTAACCTACAAGTTCTCCACTTCTTACCACCCCCAGACCAATGGTCCGGTTGAGAGATTTAATAAAACTCTCAGAGCCCCTAAGGAGGAAATGGGATCTCCTCCTGCCATGCCTGCTGTTTGCTTACAGAGAGGTACCTCAAGAGGGTGTTGGTTTCAGCCCCTTCGAGTTGCTCTTTGGACATCCCGTGAGGGGGCCCCTCGCCTTGATCAGAGAAGGCTTGGAAGCCACCCTCCCAGTCCCACCAAGCAAGTGGGGTACTATGTGTTAGGCCTCAGATGGAGGATGACACAGATGATGGGTCAAGCAACGGCGAATCTCAAGACCAGCCAGGAATTGAACAAATACTGCCATACTGCCATCCATCACAAATGGATTGGACTCCGGGACAGGAGGTCCTCATAATGGAGCCTACCAAGTCTCGGGCATTGGCAGATAAATGGACTGGACCCTTCCGGATAATCTCCAAGCTGGGCGAGGTCAATTATCTGGTTGACATGGGAATCCCAGGGGTAGCCCCTCAGGTGTTCCATGTTAATAGGCTCAAGCCTTTCCACAGGTGAGTAGAAGTCTCATGTCTCTTGCTGGCTTCAGAGCAAGAAGAGGATAAGAGTGAGCCCCTTCCTGATTTTCTGCATAGCAACCCTCAGGATGGCTCAGTGGAGGGAGTGCATCTCTCTCCAGATTTGACAACCGAGCAGCAGAGGGCCTGCCGGACTTTGCTCCAGCAGTATGCCTGTCTGTTTTCGCTGATGCCAGGCCTTACACCGTGGTGTAAGCACGAGATTGACACTGGTGACAGCGTGCCTGTCAAGAGCAGGAGCTACCGAATGTCAGATACGGTTAAGACCCACATCCAGGCTGAGGTCGCCAAGATGTTGGATCTGGGTGTTATTGAACCCTCAACCAGTCCCTGGTCCAGTCCAGTGGTCCTTGTCCCCAAGGCAAGTTCCCAGGCCGGTACCAAGGATTGGAGGTTCTGTGTGGACTACCGAGGAGTCAATGCGTCATCAAAACTGACGTGCACCCATTGACCAGGGCTGATGAGCTCGTGGACACCATAGGTGCTGTCAAGTTTGTGAGCACCTTTAACCTCACCTCAGGCTATTGGCAAATATCTCTGACGGACCATGCCAAGGAAAAGACGGCGTTCTCCACCCCAGAGGGACTCTACCAGTTTAGGATCATGCCTTTTGGGTTGAAGAATGCCCCTGCCACCTTCCAGAGATTGGTCAATCATGCTCTCAGTGGGCTGGAAGCCTTTTGTGTGGCTTATTTAGACGACATTGCCGTCTACAGTTCCACTTGGGAAGAGCACTTGACACATCTGGGTAGAGTGTTGCAGGCCTTAAAACGGGCTAACCTCAATATCAAGGCCACCAAAAGTCACGTATCTTGGTCATGAGGTAGGAGGCGGTCAAATCCAACCTCTCCCCAGTAAGGTTCAGGATGTACAGGACTGGGAGACTCCCACTACTCAAACCCAGGTGAGAGCCTTTTTGGGTCTCACTGGGTACTATCGCAATTTCATGGCAGACTATGGAACCATATCTGCACCACTGACAGCTCTGACTTCACCCAAGCAGCCTAGGAAGGTCAATTGGACTGAAGACTGTCAGAGGGCCTTTAATGGCTTGAAAGAAAGTCTGTGTCGGGCACCCGTGTTGTGTGCGCCTGACTACAGCTGACCCTTTATCGTCCAGACGGATGCCTGCGACACCGGAATTGGAGCTGTCTTGTCCCAGTTAGATGACAAAGGGAGAGAACATCCTATCATATTCATCAGTAGACAACTCAAGGGTAGAGAACTTAGGTGGGCTACTGTTGAAAAGGAATGTTTTAGTATAGTTTGGAGCCTTAGGCGTTTTAGGCCCTACCTTACGGGGTCTACCTTCAAGGTCCAAACAGATCATAAGCCCCTGAAGTGGCTTATGCAGATGAAGGGTGAGAACCCGAAACTGCTCAGGTGGTCCATTAGCCTGCAAGGGCTAGACTTCACCATAGAGCACAGACCAGGGAAGAGTCACGATAATGCAGATGGCCTTTCCAGAAGGTATGTTGACCGCCTGGATGAGGGTGTCTATCCTGTGGGAGATTAGGCACCCTCCACCTCAGTCTGGGGGGGGCGACTGTGATGCTGGAAATGCATCGGAGGGACATTGCCTCCGTATCCTTGTCCTTTACTGCTTTTTATCGTGTGTTCTGTCGTGTTTTTCGCGCAGGAGTTCATGTGGGACTCCTGGCGGTGCAGCTCTCTTTCTTTTGGTTTGGTGAACGGACCCGTGGGATACCCTTATGGCACCCATGGGTGGGGGTACAACCCTGTGCCCCTAGTGTATGTTTTTGGGCACCTGTGGGTGGCCCGCAGAGCAGGGTATGGGCTGGTGGCAGCTCCATGCTGAATTTGACAGATGCGCGGAGTATCCTCCATTTTGGGATACCCCAGCCCTGCCATTGGGATCAGTTGATTCCTGATGGAAAACAAGATGGCCCCGGTGGCCTCTTGCTTTCTATTACCCATTACCTTGTTTTCCCAAAGTCCTGGGAAGCCCTGACTCTGTCCCTTCCCCCTGACTGGCTGTTGCGTGGAAATGCCATATATGGTGTTGGTGTGAAGGCCCGGCCAGACTAGCTGGAGCCTTCCCGGTGATGTATGTTGTGGGTACCTCCTGTGGGTGGGACCTGGGTGAATAGAGTGTGTGACGAATATGCATTCTGTGTTGTGGGTGTCTAGTATCTGGTGGTTGACACAATGACTGAGACAACCCTGCCCGAAACCGGTATGAATGCAGCTTGGAGTGTTGAATGGCTCGGTACTTGTCCCAGTACACATAACTTGTTGTGAGTATCTGGAGAAAAGTGAATGGACTGAATACCTCGTGTGCCTGATTGGCTGCCTGCCTGCATGAATGAATGCCCGTAGTCGTGATTGGATGCTTGAGTGTGACCCAGCGGAATGAATGGGAGATCAACAGTATATCTGGGGACCTCTCACTGCTAGGAATCGTGTTCAGAAGCTGAAGTCCACTACGACGAGTAACTGGAGTAACTGACGCTTGACCTTGAAACCCCCGCTGGACGAGAAGGAGTGCTGCGGCTCTCCCTCGCAATCTGAAGGCTGCTGTGTTTCCAAGGACTGACCCAGAGAGGACCTGGTATGGTGCCCTCTTCCCAGGCTACGAGGGACCATCGTGCATAGCTGATTCTTGCCAACGCTCCCTCGTAGACAGACCTTCGACAGGCTGACGACCCGATACGGGGACTGCTGCGGAACTCCAAGGAGAAGCACTCGGACTGTTGTCCACCACTGTCGACGACTGCCGTCGCCGACCGGAGCCACCGTGCTCCCGTTTGCCTAAGAACTTCCATTGATCATCAAACGCGCTCGTCTGCATCGTCACCAGCTTGTCTCCCGATGGAGAATGCCCAACCGTCGACGCGCCGAGGAGCATCCATCGGTGGGTTTCCCGCCACCTAAGGACCACAAAGATGCCGACGACTCGACACCCTTGCTGGGTCACAGTTCTTCATCATCTCTTTGCGGTCCAGAACTATCGTCACCGAGGTGCCCCGCACGCCAATTCCTTGCAGGACGCCAACGCTCTGTCGTCGACGAGCACTGCTAGGAACGAAGCTGCCACTTCCCTGCCATAGTTCACCCTGTTCACCGTCAGACGTTCGACGACCCGTGACTCCTGCCTTAAAGGGAGGGCACTCAAGAAGGGCTGTCGATTCCCCGACACCGAACGCCAAGTTCCCCGACACCTCTCGACGATCAGTGGCTCCCGCCTGAAAGGGCGGCACTCAAGAAGGATTGGCCGATGAATCGTCGGAGAACTCTACTCCACCAGCTACATTGGGGGGGTAAAACCTTAATAGGAGGAAGTGAGTTTGGCATCACGGCATGCTGTGTGGCCTGCCCTGGCTGAGAGGGCGAGGCAAGCTCAGCTGGCTGCTGGGCTGGGTGGCAGCACTGGCTCCTGGAGGCAACGAGGTGTGTGGGCTGGCTGGCTCCTTCTCTGGCTCAAGTCAAAGCCACGGCATGCGTCGCTGCTCGAGTCGGCAGGGCCACCTGCTGGTCAGGAGGGTGGCACTTCTTCTCTGCCTGGCTGGCAGTGGTACACCTGGCACATGGACAGGCTGCGGGCCGGGCCTGGGCGGGCAAGCTCTGCAGGTCATAGTGTGGCTCTGTGGTTGAGGGCAGGAGGCGGCCAGCAGCAGTCAGGGTCAGTGGCACCTGACCCACACTGACTGTACGTGTACAGAGGGAGGCTGAGGCAGGCAGGCTGGTAGGACTTATCTGTCAATTGAAGCAGGGAAGCAGCAGGTGCATGGTGTGCCTGACTGGTCAATGGTCGTGGAGTGGTGGTGACTGGCTGGGCAAGGGCGATGCAGCAGGCAGACAGGCCGGCAGCAGCTGCTCTGCTCATTGCTCTGTGCTGCGGCTGGAGGACTCACTCGATGACACTCACAGAGGTCAGGGTAACTAACTCTGACTCCTTGGACTGAGTCAGCGTGCATTGTGGTGGAGTGCCTGACTGTCCAAGCCTCATGTGGTCGTGGCCGACTGCATCAGACTCCGCTCTCGCTCTCTGCTCCCAAGAGGTAGAAGTGGCACGTCACATGGCGGCAGCAGTGGCACTGTTGTTTGTTTGCTGGGACTCAGATTTGCTACATTTATAGCAAATCAAATGTGACTGTAATGGTGCAGCAGCGGCTCCAGGTAGTCTGGAAGCTCTAGGCTGCAGGCCTGGGAGGGCCGGCCCGGCAGGGAAATGGAAGTTGGAAGTAACTGTTCAGTGCTGAGTGCCAGTGTCATATTACTATATCACACCATAGTAGTGCGAATGTGCGATTTGTATTCATGCACCAATGTGAGCAGGCTGGATGAGCTGAAATGCATCAGCACCCTGCACCTAGCATCCGACCCTCAGGCCGGCCCAGAAACAACATTTTTCTTATTTTATGCATACCTCTGAATTGGGCCCGATTGAAACTTTCGTAAATCAGAAAAGTTTCCGACTTCTTAGAAATGCATGCAGTGGCACGGCTGCACACTCGGCCCCCATAACCATAGATTTGATCAGCTTTTGCAGCTGTAAACAGCTCCCCTCCAATGCTTTCACCCATCTCAGAATGTTGGAACTGGAAACTGAGGGGAACGATATGAGCTTTCCACACTACTTTTCCACAGAGCTCAGAATCAGCCCCTCCCTGAATGTGTTAAGTGTTATATACAGTGTTCTATTCAGGTGTAGTCACTCACTGACAACATATTCTTAAGATGTCATATTTCACAAGTATAGGTTAATTTGGCATTGTGAAATGTGCCTTTTCTTGCATGTCGCACCACACCACAGTGAAAACGGTGTACTTGTGGTGGAACTCGCCCCCGAATGAGGCACACATACACGGCTGCTGCTACATGGGAATACCACACAGAGCGTAGTATAAAAGTTACTCCACTTTCAAATGTAATCAGAATTGCAGTGTCCACAAAAAGTTATGTACCACATCGATGCGTGATGTTTTGGGTATGCACTGGAAATGTACCTTCAACAGAATGAAGGCTAGAATCGGTAGAAGATGACGAGATTTTTTCAAACGGTTTAATTGTTGAAACATTTGAAATGTGGCTGTATTTGATGAGTTAGAACATTGAAAGATGTAAATCTAAGGACCAAGAAATGTGTACTTCAATAGATGAAATGCCTAACTCTTTCAACTGGGAGATACATTTACTATAGAACGTCAAAGGATTTAGTTATACTCTAAATTTTAATTCCTATATTTATTTTCTGTAGTTGTTTCTGAAAACCAAGAAGTGGTGCATGTAAGGTTTTGAATTGATCATAACCACTTGCATTGCTCAAGGCAGCATTCCATAATATTGTTTTTAGTAGCTGTCTGTGTCAGTGCAGAAGGGTCCAGTGCTGCCACAAATGGGTTAAAACAAAGAAAGGTTTAGTTTAGTTCAGTTTAGTTTATTACTTGTATTGCGCACCAAGCCCGAGAGTAATCGGGCGCATCGCATACGTTTACTCACAGCTTGGTTATACATAAGAAGACGTTACAGTTACACTGTTATTATATAAGTCAAAAAACATCATTGCAGTCAGCAGTTTTTACAGGATAATTACACAAAGAACATAAATACAGTAAAAAATATTACAGAATTTTACAGTGTGGGTGCCAAAGGAAGTCTAAAGTATAGGAAGGTAATGCAGGTGAAGGCTACGGGTGGTGGTCTGGAATCAGAATCTCGTTTAACCGTCAGAATCTTTGAGCAACTTTATAAAGTTGTGGCGAAATTTTGTGTATGAAGGTTCTAGTCTGAGGGTGGTAGGGAGTGAGTTCCATAGCTGGGTAGCCTTGACCTGGAAACTATTACCTCCCACTCTGGCAAGTTTAAATCTGGGGGTCAGAAGGCAATTAGTGTTGGAGAGTCTGGTTGGTCTTGTCTCAGGTTTGGTAGTGATTCTGTCCACAAGATAGCAAGGGGCTACTTTGTTTACACATTTTTGAGTAAGGGAGGCGACTTTGAGTTTGATTTTGTCAGTTGTGGACAGCCAATTGTTGGCTCTTCTGGTGTCCGAGATATGTACTCTCCTTGCAATTCCAAGCGCAGCTCTGAGAGCGTTATTTTGCAGGAGTTGGATTTTCTTGGTAGTTTGCTTGCTCGCCCGAATGTACATAGCATTACAATAATCGAGTCTTGACAATATGAGAGCTCTAGCTAGAGTAATGCAGCTGTTATTAGACAGGAAGGCTCTGCCCGCTCTGATTAATTTGCAGGTATAGGCTGTGGTCGAGGCCAGCGTATTTACCTGTTTGTTAAAAGATAGGGCAGAATCTAAATAAAACCCCAACGTTTTGACTTCCTTAGCAACTGTAATGATATTGTTGTCGATGCTAAAGGTTGAGTATTTAGAGCTTAGTTTTTTGAGAGATGATTGTGTACCCAGGATGATGATCTCTGTCTTGTCATCATTCAGGGATAGTCCATGGGAGGCCATCCATGCCTGGATGGTGAGATAAACCTTATTCACCAAGGCCAAATCATTTTCATAATCACCAGTAATCAGTAGGAGGATCTGCGTATCATCTGCATAGTTAGTGTAGGTGATACCCAGATGATCCAGATCATCGAAAAGGGGCTTGGTAAAGATATTGCATAAGGTGGGCGCGACACATGAACCCTGGGGAACACCACACATGATAGGGATAGGGCCAGCTGATGCAATGGGAGAGAATACTCTCATGGTGCGATCACTAAGAAAAGATTGTATCCAAGCAATGGCTTCTGGGGAGAAATGTGCTGCCGAGTCCAGGTGGCTGCACAAGACCTGATGATCGACCAAGTCAAAGGCGGCCGATAAGTCCAGGAGCAAAAGGAGAGCTAGGTCACCTTTATCCCTAAGGTCATCGATCTGGGCCTTCAGGTCGATTAATGCAGTTTCTGTCCCGTGCTGAGGCCGGAAGCCTGATTGTCTAGATCCTAGCAAGTGATTAGATTCCAAATGTTTTTGAATTTGTAGATATGCCATCTTATCTATGATTTTCAGAAGGAATGGTACCGTGGTAATAGGTCGGTAGTTAGTGGGAATTAGGGGGTCTAGGGTTTGTTTTTTTAGTAGGGGGAGCACCCAGGATTCCTTAAGATTAGAGGGGATAGAGTTGGTCATGAATGATGCATTGATCAGTTTAGTAATAAAAGGTGACAGGTCTCTGGCTGCATCTTTTATAAACTGGGCAGGGCATTGATCGCCATGACAATTGGAAGGTTTTAGTGAGAGTATTGTCTTTTCTGTTTCGAGAATGGTAACTTTGGAGAATTTGAAACGAGGCACTGTGTCGGTAATAGTGGGAGTGGTTGAGGTGGTATTATTGGGCGAGTTAGTTGATAGTGAGGCTTTTTTATTGTGAATTTTTGTTTGTAGGGTTGCAACTTTGCCTGTCAATGCTTGTTGGATGTTTGAGCACCACAGTTTGTCCTTGACACAGTTGTCAGGTACAGGAATGGGTCCTTCTAGTTCTTTGAGGATAACAAAGAGTTCCTTAGTACTAGAGTTAGCTTGGGCTATTCTTGAGTTATAAGATTCACGTTTGGCTAAGAGTATTTCTTTTTTATAGAGGGCAGAAATGGTACTCAGATTAGTTTTATTTTCTTCAGATAGATGAGATTTCCACAGTGTCTTGCATGATCTTTTTATGGGTACGTTAGGTTTTTAAATAAGGTGTGTACCAGGAGTTTTGGTGAGCCTTAGGTTTGCTTTGTCTGAGTTTAAGTGCCGCTATTGTATCTAGGGAAGTGGTCATAATGTTGTTCAATTCTTTGACCAGGGCATCTGGTCCCAAATTTTGAGAGTAGGTAAAATGAGAGGGAGCAGTTTATCACAGGTGATGTTTTTTTAATTGCGAGTGGGAACTGGAGGAGCTGGTAAAGCAGGCAGAGCAATGGGTTTACCAGTGTCGAGAGTAAAAGTTATGAGGTGGTGATCTAACCATATCACAGGTGAGTTGGAGGAGATAGTTGCGTTACAATTGTAATCTGCTATCCATTCCAGAGTTCTTCCTTTTAAGTTTGAAGGGTCAAGTACTTTTTGGGTGAAACCTTGTTCTGTGAGGATATTTGGCACAGTAGATGCATGTGTATCTTTAGGGTCGTTATACCCTAAGTTAAAGTCTCCTAATAGTATGATTTGAGATTAATTTTTTAAGTTATTGGATATGATGTTGGATAAGTCATCTTCAAAAGTTCCAATAGGGTTTGGCGGCCGGTATATTAGATGAATTGTGAGAGTTTGGGTACTATTTAGACTAAGTTTGGCCGATAGGTTCTCCCAAGATTTAGTGTCCAGGTGGGGTGTCAGTCTGATTGGTAAGTTGTCTTTTGCAATAAGTGCAATACCTCCTCCTCGTGTGTCAGTTCTGTCTGATTTTAGGATAGTGTAACCTTTAGGGATAGCTAGTGAAAGTGCTGGGCCTGCAGCGGCATGCAGCCAGGATTCAGTGGCTGCTAATAGGTCTAGTTGTTCTAACTGTATAATCTCCGATATCTCAATGGCATAGGCGACCAAAGATCTAGCATTTATTAATGCTCCTTTGAGAGTATGGCCAGGTGAACCAGCTGATGACGAGTTCTGTGTCGTTTCTAGTGGGTTACCTTTAGGTTTATAGGTATCAGTGGCAGGTATGGGAGTCGATCTATTGTTGCTGGATACTAGCGTTCTGGCTAGGGGTTCATGCAATTTAGACAGTCTTGCACGGAGTCTTCTATTTCTATCAGAGGTCGTGCAAGGTTGTGATATCAGTATTTCTTGCATAGTTGGTTTGGTAGGCTTTTCTAGATTTGTACAGGGTAGGTGTAGTGCTGGCATGGTGGTGGGGGTGGCTATAGTTTGCCAATATGTTTGCTATTACAGTAGTGGCTAGAGCAAGAGTAAGGCGGGTCAGTGGGCTCCTGGTAATGTGCATTTTTAGGAATGCTAGAGGTAAGTGGGCTCAGGTGTAGGCACAGTTTGGCTGTAGGCGCAATCAGAAGGTTGGCAATACCAGGCTCGGGCGTTCGGTGCTATGACAGATTAGTGGGAGGCACAAGTGGGAGGCACAATTAGCATAGTAAACTCCAGCGTAGGCACAGATTAGCATTGAGCACAATCAGAAGGTTGGCAATACTAGGCTAGGGGGCGTTCAGCGCTATCACAGATTAGTGGGAGGCACAATTAGCATAGTAAACTCCAGCGTAGGCACAGATTAGCATTGGGCACAATCAGAAGGTTGGCAATACTAGGCTAGGGCGTTCAGCGCTATAACAGATTAGTGGGAGGCACAATTAGTATAGTAAACTCCAGCTTAGGCACAGATTAGCATTGGGCACAATCAGAAGGTTGCCAATACTGGGCTAGGGCATTCAGCGCTATCACAGATTAGTGGGAGGCGCAATTAGCATAGTAACTCCAGCGTTTTGGCTGAGGCAATGGGCAGGAGGCGCGATCACAATTTAGCAGGGAGCACAATTCAAATAGGTAGACAGGCTAAAGCAAGTGGGCGTATGGCATAATCATAGTTCAACAGCGGGGGCACAAGCAAGACTAGAGGAGCAGATGAGCAGGGAGTACCGTTACAGTCCCCAAACAGTTTCAACGTAGTGTCGATGATCTTACCAGAAGCGGGCTCAAGCGCCGTAGTGTGGATAGAGTCAATATTAGTAACATTGATTGCGCACCGGATATAATGGTGCAGTAGTACTTGCCATAGTGTATGATTACCGTTAAGGTTGGTAAAAGTTGTAGTAGATACAATATGTATTTAGTACCTGAATCTGATACTTGTTCGTACTCAGGCGCTCAGGCTGGGATGGCTCTGGCTGTGCACATGTGAGTTGTAGCTCTGAGCGGCACACCAGGAGTAGATATAGTCAATGATGAGGGTACACCGTAAGACAATAATGGCAGTGGTGTTAAGTATATAGTATGCAGTGTCCAGCGCCGTGCAGACAGAAGGGGCCTTGTGCTGCGTGGGCCTTAGGCGTGGTGGGCCGGCTTCCGCCTCCGGCTCGCCTTTTAGCCTATAAACTCCACGGAGAAGGGTTGCTAGGCAACCAAGATAAACAAAGCTGATTGTTTCGGGCGACGGCCATCTTATGATCGTGTTGAGCAGATCAGCTGCTCCTCGTGGAAATGGCGAACGGAGCCTCACGCAGAACTCATGGAAGGGGTCTTCAGGCTCTGTAGAGTGCCCCCAAGCTCTGTAGGCAGGTCGGGTCGTTTACGATCCTCTCTGGGCATATTGTGCACATCGGACACAAATTGGATCAAGGTCTAGCTGACCCTGCAGCAAGACGACTTCTTCTTGAGGGCTCCTACCCAAAATGCGGGATACTCCCACCCAATGCACACCATTAAACTGAAAAATCTGTCAGAAAGTAATACAATGAATACACAAGAAATGTAGAGCATTTGCCATCCTAAACTTGTTATTCCAGTCCAGAGTTACTGTTCCTTGTTATCAGTCTGCAGTTTCCAGTCTCCTTACCCCTGCACCTAAATTCTAGTTTTCTTGCTTTTCTTCTTGCTTTTGGTTCCCTGTCCTGAACCTTGGTCACTTTCACTTCTTTTTTTCCCTGGATATTTCTGTTACAGTTCTTGTCTTCACTTGTGTCTTGTGTCATTCCTCTGTTCAGAGTTTGGCTGCTGGGTTTCCAGCAGGCAGTCTCTGCCCCTTTCCTTTGTTACATTTCAGTGTTGTACCTTGTGTCATTATTCTCGGTGTGCTGGTTGCTGTGTCAGGAGGCAGTTATTGTTCAGTTCCTGCTGGACCCGTACAGGCTTCAGTCTTGTGAGTACTGTTACCCTGTTCAAGCCTTAGGGTCCAGACACAGACACCCACTGCTGCTGCTCCTTTCTTTCCATGAGCATACAGAGTCGGAGCCTGTAATAGTAACCTGCTCAGAAGGCAGGAGTTTCCCTGGTTCTGTGGGAAACTCTTCCCCCATTCTGCGTACACCCCAAGAGGCAACCTAACGTGTTGTCCTCCCTGCCCTTTTCTGTTCACTGCCTTTGTTGCCTATCCTTTCTTGTTTTCAGGACTCCTTGCACTCCAGCTTCTTGTGTACCTTAATCCCTTCGGTTTTGTGGGCATGTCTCTACCCGCAAGCCCCTTGACAGATGGGCTGTATAACACTGAATGCCTGCTAGAACAGGAGAAATTGTGAATATTCGTTCACTTCTTTAATTGCAGTCTACAATTAAAAATAAACGTGTAATCCATCACTAGTCCAATTCTACTGTGACATTCAACCCGAACCTCCACTTTAGAGGGGAAAGCTCACAAAAAGTTGATTCATTCAAAATTCATGTGACCTGCATTAAGATCAGTGTCAAATCCTATGTAAACTATCATTCAAGCCCTGATGGCTGGATAGTGTCCTCTCTGCATTGAAACACAAGCAACCCCACATACCTTTGGCCATGCGGGGCATCACCACCAAGTTGCAGCCTGAGCCCTTTGGTGTAATAACCCAGGTTGGGGATA
This sequence comes from Ambystoma mexicanum, assembly GCF_040938575.1. NCBI lineage: Eukaryota > Metazoa > Chordata > Amphibia > Caudata > Ambystomatidae > Ambystoma > Ambystoma mexicanum. The sequence goes on along the minus strand of NC_090929.1, from coordinate 150,198,544 downwards.
CTCTCAAACCAAAAAGCAAAGGATGAACCCTTTGTGGGGATACAATGGCAGTGACATCTGTTATGCCATTCGGTGTGTCCTGGAGGCCAAGAGGGATAAACAAACAATCTGATGCAGAATTTCCGATTTCAGACTTTTATTTTTAATCTGCATACAATGGCAAAATGCCAAAGGAACTCTATGGACGGGCAACCCCAGGCCGATTACGCTTGTTCTGGGGTGCTCGCTGCTTGAGGGCCAACTTTCTATATGCAGATATTCAGGGCAATCTAGCAAATAGGGTGTTCACCAAGTCCAAGTTTGGGTCAGTCCTTGTTGAGCCTTCATTTAAGTATCTTTTTCTCACCTCCAACAACTTTACTGTTCATCTTCTAAAGAGTTTTTAGTTCAAGCCAGGACCCGCTGCTATCGCCCGCTAACTTCTTTACCCCTTATATGCCTCCCAAATAATGAGTGGAGATCTAACTTCTAAAGCCTTTACGTCTCTGATCTCCATGCCTGGATCACATGCCGTCTCCCACCCTTTACACATGCTTTTGGCCAACCTTGCACCACCTGTCCTTTCTGTCACCTACTCCACCTGCCATTACTTTGTTCATCTCTGCACCAGCCTCCCCTGATGTTGCCTCCTCTCCCTCCAAACTCTCATCACCTCCCTCCTCCTGATATTACCCCTTCTTCTCCAAACTTTCACCAGCTCCTTCTCTGATGTTAACCCTTTCCTCCTCCCTTTCACTGCCAGCTACTGCCAATCTTCCACCAACCTGGTGAAAATCTCTTAAAGTTCTTGACTGCCAGCCATGACCCACTCCCACAGCACACAGCACTGGTCTGGATGGGCAGGCCTATATAGAGAGATCTCCCCTGGGCAAAACTCTCAGTAAGAATATGCAGGTGCGGTTCCAAAGTTTTGCAGGGCTGGGATTAGTCATGGGCCCCAACTCTCTGGGAGTCAGTGAGGCAGAAATGGTTGTCCTAAGTCTATTTTAACCATAACAACACTTTGGAATTCAGTCTTGTTTCTGTCGTGTTTCTGCAGAACTGAGTTTCCAGGGTTAAGTACAGAGTTGTCACCCGGCACTAGGTCGGAAGAAGTCAGAGAGGAGCAGAGGTGTTTTTCACGTTTTGCGTCCTGGTCCATATATATTGCTTTGTTCTCACGTGCACCCACATGCTCGCAGACCTTTCCGGCAGGTCTGCAGATGAAGATCGGTAAACACAAACGTTCACCACTTGCGAAGGGCGGGGTGGTGTTGCAGACTCCTAGGTTCAGGGAACTTGCGTGCTTAAGCTCCTGGTGGTCGTGAAAGTGTTCTTTAACGATTCTGCTTCGGAAAGAGGTCTGTTGTTGATTGACCTTTGTTGGGTAGTGGTTATGGTACAGCTCATGTGACTGACCATTATAGGGGTCCTGTTTTGAGGTTGGAGCCTGGCTTTAGTTGGCCAACTGGGAGTGGGTGTGGTGGCACAACAGTGACAGGCCACTGTCAAGCAAGCGGAGAGAAGAGTCCCCTCGGAATCCTTATCATTCTGCCCCTGAGCCCAACATGCACTGGCTCTAGGAGGAAGCAGCCCCTATGTCTGATCTCCCGACCAGCTGCACAGCCAGCCAGAGGACACCGTCAAAGGAGGATATTCGTAGAGAACTATATATACATATTCAGGGAAAAAACTTCAGGTGCAGTGACTTTGAGATGAAAATGCAACATAACAAAACTTCTGAAATCCGGCAGACAATTCAGACAAAGCCACCTTAACTAGTGGCCCCCTTTTGCGCAGCATAGGACCACAATGATGACATAACTGGTGGCATCACTAATTACCTCATATATGATATCACTGATGACATCAGACAGAACATCTTATATGACCCAGCTAATGAAAGCTTTGATTATATAAATAATATTTTGAAATTGTAGGACTATTTTATTGCAGGGAAAATACATGTACATATTATCAAGGTACATTCTTTTCTACTGTAATTATAAGGCAGATTTTATTCATCTGTAATTTCTTTAAATGTACTGTATGTTCTACAGTATGTACAAAACTGAATATATAAAAATATAGGATATTTAAAGATCCGGCTCCTTATGCAGGTTTATCTTTTTGACTTTAATATTAAGTTATAATTAATTTAGAGTAGAAAATAATACAAATGTAATTGCAGGTTTACAAGTAGAAACTGAATTTGTAAACTTCATTTCTTTTGTGTGTGTATATATAATATATATATATTAAGAGAAAGAAAAACTTTGTTAAAGGGACTTTGCACTAATAAAAACCTATTCATATTATAGTTACAGGTAAAATCAAAAAACCCCAGAAATCCGCCAGTTATGGTAAACTAAGCAACCATAACTCGCACCACCACCGTGCACTGCTAAGACTAACACCCATGACATTAAAGATGACATCATAAAGTTCGAGGACCCCAGTTATGCCCCGCGGACACCTGGGTGCATGCGCATCTCATCCCATGGGTCCTACGATCACTGAGCCTGTTCAGAACTGTCCGCCGCACGTGTCGCAATTTTAATTAGTTTGGGGAGCCCAACGCTGTCCGTAGGACACCTATGCGCATGCCTACATCAGATCCTGCACTATAGGTGTCCTGCGGACAGCTGTCCCATTTGCGAACATCCGCGACATCACCATGTGACCGCACCCACTCTGAATGTTGGTCTTTATTCGCGGACAGGGTCCGGGCCCCCGGATACCAAAATAGTGCTTTTTTTGGGGTTCAAAGTGTCGGCGGAGTGCATGACTGTCCGTGAAGCGATCCCCAGCACCCCTATAAAAGGCCACACCCCAGTGCTGCTCCTCATTCTATATTGGCTGACCAGGACAGAGGACTGCACCAGATTTGCGATTTTGCCTCTTTGCTAAATTGCTTTTGGCTCCTTGCTGGAATCGATTTTTGCTCCTGGCTTAATTGCTTTTGGCTCCTAGCAGGAATTGCTTTTGGCCCCTTTCTGGTGACAAGGAGTACTGAGCACTGCTGCAGGTTACTGCTTGGCTGTTTGGCAGATTCCTTCTACTTGGATAACGACATCCATATCTGCCTCTTCTGCTGCCTCTACCTCAGCAGCATCCCCACCCCCACCACCACCACCTCCCCAGGAGCCTCGGGGGGAGAACAGGCTTGACGATGCAGAGGAGGAAGAAGAGGTAGTGGAAGTCCTCACTACCAGCTTGCAGTGTGAGTCTTCGGTGTGGAGGCTGTTTACCACTGTTGGAAATAAGCCCAAGGCTAGTGCAGCCAAGGTTCACTGCAATGAGTGCGGCTTCGTACTCAGTTGCGGCAAACCTGGGCTGTACAGTTATGGCACTTCGAACAGGGTAGTAGGTTGAGTTCCAGTGCAGAATCCTCAACATCCACTCCTGTCACCACAAAGAACACAACTGTGGGACAGAGGATTCCTCAAGCAGCCTCATGGGCCATATACACCGTAGTGGATCCTTACCTTTCAAAGGTCACTGTTTTGTGTATGTACTGCAACGCAGTACTCTGCAGGGCTGAGCAGTTCTGGAGTGGTTTCGAGGCTGCGGTCCGGGAACACAAAGGAAATTGCACCCTACCTCCAGGAGGTGCACCAAACATCTTCATCTATCCATCTGCCCCTTTCTTACCTTTGTGGTTGGTGCACCTTCCTTACCCTCCATACCCTTCCCTCCCTTGTGTGTTGTTTAAAAAATCCCCAAAAATCCACAAAACCAAAAAATCAACAAAAAAAGACTCTTTTCAGAGCCACCTTTCACAGTTTAAAAATATAAGTGACAATGAAATCGTGCAGGGCCCTAGACATTCTGAAAAGTCAGCAGACAGCGCGCTAGTCTACAGACCTCTCAAAAAAATGTAGGGTGTGATGCTATCAAAAACATTGCATTCTCTTCGTGGAGAAAGCGGTGGCTCTTTTTGGTGTTGCTTTGTTCTTTGTGAAAGGTTTCAAGTGGACAACACCAACTGCGAAAATGCTTGCTACAGTTGCAAAAAGGGCTGCAATGCATTTTGGATATTTCGCAAAACAAGCTCATTTCCAGCATCAGTAAGATGGACTCCATCTCTGCGAAAAATGTTGTTGCCACGAAATGTAATATTTTCATTGTGGAAGGAGGACATGCCAACATCTCTCAAAAAGGTGCAAACAGCCTTGTTGACATTGTGCCTCGCTTTCTCCATTTGCGGAACAAATGAAGAAGAGCACAGCCACATCTGTCTCTGGGCAATATGAGAGAAAATTACTCGGGAGTTTGGAAACATGTCCATGACCTTCCCACGTGCCTCCTTCGTCGCAAACTGCATTGAGATTCTGGTAATATGTCCTAAACTGTTCTCTCGCCAATGAACAATAATAATGTCTGGATTATAATAATAATTATTATTATTTCGCATTTATATAGCGCTACCGACCCTCAGGCATCTGAGCGCTGCTTATTATTACCCATTGTGTTTGGTGCTCATTTATCCACCTCGGAAAGGATGAAAGGCTGAGTTTGGCCCTGCCGGGATTCAAACCGACATCAGCAGGCTCTGCACAGATGTCAAAACGAGCGCTCTACTCCCTGTGCTATCGGACCGGCAACCGTCCAATAGCACAGTGAGAGCAGCGCACCAAAGTGGCACAAAGAGGAAGCAAATCCAGTCACCTCATTCCACGCACTCCATACCAGTGCACATCCACATGACAGAATCCAAGATGTGCAGCCACTCCACAGTGCTCTGCATGCACCTCCAACCAATGTATCCAGGCGTCCCCCAAAATCCATACACTCTGCCTCCTGAAAGATACAGCCATAACCATAGCCATCGCCTCTCAGCAAACAGACCTTCTGCCACACTCTCTCCTTGCACACAACACCCAGGAAACCTTGTTAACCAATCCCCTGGCCGCCAGAGTCCCATTTCCATGCCTGCCATCCTCAAAAGCCCCGGATGTGGCACGTGCGCTCTGCGAACTACTGCGGTATCCGTGGACATATCGCACAATGCATGGGGGTGGGGAAAGAAATTTCAACCAGGGTAGGATATTTCCTCTTTAGTGGTGGCTCTTTTTTTAAAATCTTTCTTTTCTCCTTATATCAGCCTCTCAACAGTAGCCCTCAAATCCTGGAAAAAGACAAGCATTCCCCAGAATGGACAATGAAACTCAATCGGCCCCAAAATACTGCACACTAAGGGAGTGAATATTTTCATTGGAGAAAAGAAACATATTCACCCGCCACAGAACTACACCCATGCCTTTATTCACAAGGCACCTTGCAACATTTTGCTGGGGATTGAACAAATTCGGTTGGTTCCATTGTGCTCTTGGTAACATTTGAGAAAACACCACCTTTGAACATGTTAAAATTTGTTAGTCTCTCCACGAAGGACTGCAACACAGGAATCAAACTTGGGGCACTGATGTTGCCCCAGATAATCTCCTCCACAGTGTACCAACAAGATATCTGGACTACCAAAAGTAGACATTTTTCTACAAAGAGAAACTGGTGCCACCAAATTACTTCCAGGCTCACTCCACCACAAAACCTCCATTCCTGGAAACCCAAAATCTGTTGAAACACCTCTTGATTTAGCATATTTCTCCAAATCAGCAACAAAACTATCTCCAACTACCCAGACATTAACTCCTGCCATCTTCACCCTACAACCGACGAAGCAATGAAAAAAGTATAACCCTCCCTTCCTGTAAAGCACACCCTTAACACCTGAGTGGGTAATTCCCATAGTATGCTCCCATTTCCATGCCAAGCATGCTGACAAGTCCCAGATGCAGCATGTGTGATCCGCAGATTTCTGCAGTGTCCGCAGATCTAGTAACACAGGGGCAGCCCTTCTTCCCTTTCCACTTCATACTTTACAGCACTCTCTCATTGGAGACTGATAAGCAGTCCCACAACCATCCACCAATCACATCTAAGATCTCTACATCTAACTCTAGCAACTCAGCACAACACTGCAGATGTACTGTTGAACACTCGGAGAAGAGGTCTCCTATGATTCCCAAGCAGCTGCATTCAAAAGTACTGTAAAACTCTTCAAGATTTCTACTTCCAGATTCATCCACATCTACATCCAACAACAGAAACTACAGGTATGCATATGTTTTGTAATGCACATAGAAAATTAAAACTGCATGTATGTTAACAAAGCACAGCAAGTTCAAATATTGCATACATATGAACAGGGTGCCTGCTACTTACCCTCTATAACCTACCAAATAATCATACTGTCATTTGTACCATCTCCTCACATCAACTGACAGTTGCTTACAATGCAGTTTTCTTTCACAGTTGTCTTGTACTACCCACTAGCATAACAGCTGTAAACCACACATTTCAATTTCAGCACCACTGCCTGTGATTTTTTTTTAATAAAAAACCACACTGGGAACATTTCCACAGCACATGCAAGTGCCAGATACTATTTCAAATGCCCACAATGCACACAAAAAATGGAAACTGCACGTAGATTGGAAAGCATGCTAAACACATGCATTGCAAAATTCACAAAATGCACCATTGGGCAGAAAGCAAAAAAAAACACATGCATACATTGGAAACAATGATATCTCTACATTTGAATACAGAACTTCAACAACTGAAATAAAATGGCTGCATTCATGTAGCAAGCATCTATCTGTGAGAAACTTAACAAACTTCCATAAATAGTACTATTCTCCTTTCCAATCTCTACATCTTTCTGCCCTTTATATCACTCTACTATAACTAATCAATTTCCAAAACAAATAGTGAAAAAAATGTCACACATTTCAAAAGTACACCCCCCATAGGACACAGTTATCACTGCAGCGCTGCACCCACATACCAACAATGCTAATACTCCCAAGTCCCCACGCATATACAGTGCTGTGTACATGCACACTAACTCTTCCTGCCAAAAATCCTCCTACAATCTAAGACAATGGGGGTCATTACGAGTACGGCGGTAAGGGGTTAACGGCGCCGGTAAGGATGCCAGTCCCGTTAAACCCTTACCGCTGCATTACGAGGTTCCCTCACGGGACCCGCTCAGAACGTCTGGTTAGACCCGACGTCCTTTGCGGGTCCCGCAAGGGGACCAGGGAGCTAATAACGGGCCCGTTATTAATGAGCCCGTTTTTAGCTCCTTCCCCATTCCCAATGAGCCCTATAGGGGCTCAATGGGAATGGGGATGGGTATTTTGAATGGGGACTTACCGGGTCCTCCAAGGTTGGAATGACTCGGTAAGTCCCCATTCAAAGAACCCGGACCCGGAAACGAGTTTAGAGGCAGCCATGGTGCTAGTAGCACCATTGCTACCTCCAAACTCATAATGCCCCCCAATGTGTTTTCTTAGTGCTATTACTGTACCATTAACACAGATACCCACTAACTTCCTTCTTTTTCAATTGCAGTGAAGAACCGCCTTCTAAAAGCCAGTGACATCTCTGCTGGAATAGAGCCCAGAATAAACATACTCTTCACATCCAAAAAATTAAGTGCAGTACTGTTGTAGTGTTCTGCATGTTACTCAGACAGTGCAGTGTTCTTCTATTGTAGCCTACACAATGTTATCCAAACCCATAGCAGTTGCTTCACCCTTACTCATTCCACTTTGCGAGGTCCACTGTTTCTATTGTCATCAGAACACCAGTATGTTACCCCCTACTAGTTTCATAAAAGAATTGCAATGTCCTTACTTCTTCAAACACATTACACTGCCATGCACACTAAAGAACACTTTTCCCACATTAACACACACCCGTGACAGTACAACCTTCCCAACCAAAAGTAACAGCCCTTTGCACAATCACACTCCTCTATTTATACCTACCCTCATATTCATACACTCATGCACAGTACACACAAATAGATTCCACAACTTCCAAACCCACACTTTCCTTTTTTCTCCAACAGACACAAGGCAATGGCCCTCATTACGACCTTGGCGGAGAACCATGGTGCTATTTGCACCATGGTCCATGGCGCTAAGCTGCCAACTCCGCCATGGTGGTTGGCGGACTTACCGCCCCATTCCGACCTTGGCGGGGCGGTAAGTCCCCAATCCCCATTTACCCTTCCCCATTCCCATTTCTGCCCCATAGGGTATAATGGGAGTGGGGAAGGCGTTAATTACGCCACCGTAAATTACGGTGGCGTAATTAACAACAAGGTCCCTTAGCGCCATGGATTTTAACGCCTGCTAAAAGCAGGCGTTAAAATCACCATGGCGCTAAGGGAACTCGTACTCAGGCGGAAAGGGGCGCCATGGTTTACGCCGGCGTAAACCCCTTTCCGCCAGGGTCGTAATGAGGGCCAATGCCTACCAAAAACCAATTCCATAGCAAACAACGCAGAAATAGAGCAAATAAAACTTAAGCCATGCAAAATGCCCATCCACCTCTAGCAGAGTTTGTAGAAAAAGTTCAAACAAAACAGCTAATACAGTCACTAAGCAAAACAGAACCAGGTACCAGGAAAAAAAAGTGTGACTTTGCTTTCAAAATGTACAACTAAAACTAAATGCATTAAGAAGAAAGCACCTACCAGTAGCTCTAACACTAAATCTACCAACGGTAACACAGCCACAAGTAAGCATTCCAAAAAAATCATTTTAAAAAAAATGTTCCACCATAGGATCCTTCAGAACCTTATAAAAACAGGGGAGAAATCACGCTCCACCCTTAAAACCTAGCACAGAAAACTGATCCTAGAAGCTTTCTTAGACAGTGCACTGCTCATCAAAAGGAAATGATTTAAATTAGTTTTAAACAGAATGAAACCACTTACAAAATGAATTAGTAAACTACAAACAGTACTACGTAACAGACACAATATCAGTATAGAAACCTTTGCAAACATATATGCAGGTGAGGGGATTCACACCACCAGCACAGAGCCATATTTCAATGAAGAAGCATACAAACAAGAGCAAACAAAGCCAATTGCTATACATAGCAGTGGGCGAGGGTATGAACAGGTAAACAATACCATTATGGGAGAAGAAATGCTGCTTGAAAGAATATCCCCAACAGACTTACAATCAACTCTCCATTCCACCGAACCAATACATCCTGTGTGCAAATGGCCGTGCACATCAATGTGTAACATGCTCAAACAATCTTTCAAATCTTTGCAGCAATTCCTCAATCAGTATATGAAAGCCAAAGACAAATTAAAAATAAAAATATAACAAACTATGGACTCCTGTCCAGTGCGCAAATACACAAGACTACAAGGACATTTATTAGCCTGCATTTCTGGACCTGCTTATAAAAGCACCTTCACCACGTCAAAATGTTAGCAACACACCATTCAACTGTACGAAATCTCTTTCACAGGCTGTAGTATGCAAAAAGTCCTGCTTTAGCACTGGACCATTTAAATGACATGCTCCTACATGGTAAAGCCAAGGAAGTGCTCAAAGAAATAGACCAAATCCAAAACAAATATTTTGTAACTGAAGAGCACTTACAAAATCCAGTAACTTTAGAAAAGAGTACCGACAACCTTGCAGATGTCAACCTTCTATTATACACGTACAAAAAAGAGATAGCAAAGTTTAAAAGCACATCTGCTGAAATACCAAACCAAGTATGCGTGTGTTGCCGCAGAGAATTTTATACCAAGAGCACCAAAACTATAGATATAACGTACAAAATAGAAGACAAAGAGCAATCCCAATGGTTCCAATTAGCTCTCTATCTTATAGCAGGAAACAAATACGAAATTACTAACCCCACAATACTTTGCACATACTACATTACAAATGTTGATAATAACCGAATGCCTTCACGGGCTATCACTAATAACTTGGACATATTCCCACTGCCAAAACCTCTCCAACAACTTAATTTGTGTGAGAGCATTATAATGCAAACAGTGCACCCATTTCAAGCGATAATACGCCTTCAACCAAAAACAGCAAATTTGCCTACCTATGAATTACTGAAAGGCATTTGAGGCAAAGTCATTTATTTGCCATTAGTTCTCAAATAAAATGTAGACACTCTAGGAGTGCAACAACCAATAGATCAATCTTTTTTTTTTAAACTGTTTTTATTGATTTTACAATACAAAACCATGAAGTTCAATGCAACCCCTTTAAGGAGCAGAACAACTCTCCCCCAACCCACCCACCCACCCCCTTCTGAGTCAAGCAATCGTATCACCATAAGGTACTAACATATACATGCCGTCATTCTAAGAACACCATAAAGGAAAAACAGGAGGTAACCAGTGTACAGTGGCAGGCAAAGTCCTCAAACAGCTTCACTCCGAGAAGAGACCCCATGAGTGTTCCAACACAGTGATCGGGTCCTCTCAGGGCGGTATCGGTACGTTTTCCAACGCTCCCCGGGACGGAGAGGCGCATACACAGCTCTGTTTATCAGATAAATAGTTCCTGAAAGCCATCCAATAGTCTCTAGGCCTACTATTAAAAGGGAGTGTCTGATTATATTGTGTCTGCCTCCGTTCACACATTGACATAAATTTCACCCAGTGTTGCAAGGTGGGAGCAGCAGTCACCCCCCATGAGCGTGCCACCAAGAACCTTGCACTCACCGAGGCCATGCCTAGCAAACGTTTATCACTGCCAGTCTGCATGTATACTAGTGCTAACAACCATGTTTCAGGGGTAAAAGGAATCGGGACATCCACTAACTTCTCCATGACCTCAGCCACGCCCAAACAGAAAAGTTGAATATGAGGGCAAGACCAAGCCACATGAAGAAAGTCGGCCGGGGACTGTTGACATCTCCCACAGTTCGGGGACTTATGCGGGAATAACTTATGCAGCATGAGAGGGGAATAATACAGCTGATAAAGGAATTTGTAATGGGTCAAACAAAGCATATTATTGCTGGAGATCAATTTGGATTGCATAAGTACAAAACCCCACTGCGCCTCAGTCAGAGAACTTGTTAAACTGCCTTCCCATTTAGCCTTATATTGTGAAACTGAGGGTGACACCAACGAACGAGCCAACATATACAATTGAGAAACCACTCTTCTGGTGGATATCGGATTAGAAACGTACTCCAAGATTGGGGAGGTCGCAGGAGCCATGGGAAAATCAGGCCATCTGGATCTCAAAACTTCTCGAAGACGGACGTACAATAGCATAGTGATCGAAGACCAGTCGCCCCTAGATTTAAGTTCCTCCCAGGCTATAAATGTACCATGTGGCGCAACATCGCCTAGCGTATGGACCTGCAGGGCATGGAAATGCTGAATGAAAATGTGCTCAAAGGTAAGGGGTATCCCTCGGACTCTGAATATGGCCATCTTGGGGGAGTACCATGACTACAACCCCGCCCATTTCGCTAGTTGATCCCAGGCCTTCAACGTGGTCTCCAAGAGTTGAACCTCTGCCCTAACAAGGTGCTCCCGGGCAGCCCAAAGGAAGCCCCTCAGGTCGTCAGTCTGAGCGATTGCCCTCTCGAGTTGGGAATGGGGACAGCTATTCGAAGGGGACCACCACCAAATTGAGTACTGAATCTGGGCTACAAGCTAATAGAGAAAAAGATTAGGAACCTCCAGCCCACCCTGTGCATAAGAACAACACAACGTGCGTAAAGATATACGGGAATGCTTTCCTGTCCATATCTAGTTAGACATCAATGCCCCTACGCACTTCCAAAAGGACATGGGGGGCCAAACCTGGACATTATTAAAGATATAAAGTAATTTCGGGAGGATGACCATTTTAGACAAAGAGATATGAGCCGCTTGGGATAGGGGAAGACGAAACCAAGTATCAACCCTATGCTCTAAGTGGTGTAAGACCGCGGTATAGTTCTCCGCGAAGACAGTAGTAGGGGACGTGGACACCCTAACACCCAGATACCGAATACCCCGTGGACACCAAGCAAAGGCCTACCCAACATCTTGTGCTAAGACCCCACCCGTGAGTGGGAGGACCTCAGACTTAGCCCAATTAATTTGTAGACTAGAGATGGTACCAAAGGTGGTTATTTCCTCCATCACCGGCTGTAAATTAGACCGAGGGTGCTTAATATATAACAACATTTCATCCGCATAGAGGGAGACAATAGATGTACAGGAACGGATGGTCACACCTCGGTGGGCATGGAACTCCCTCAAAACGCAAGCTACCGGTTCAATAGCCAAAGCAAATAAAAAGGGGGAAAAAGGGCATCCCTGCCTAGTGCCTCGGGTGGGATAGATAGGCGCGGACTGAAGCCCGTTTGTGTACACCAGGGCGCGCAGGGCTGAATAGAGTAGCTTGACCCAGTGAAGAAACCTGATACCTGTGCCCGTGCGACGAAGGACTTCGAACAAAAAAGGCCACTCAACGGAGTCAAACGCCTTCTACGCATCCAAGGCTACCACGGCAATAGGGACGTCCGGATTCACATTATGCATTAAAGTGAATAGTGTCCGCAAATTGTTTTGTGTCGATTGGCCAGGGATAAATCCCGCCTGATCTGGAAGGATCAGGGGGGCATATGGGGGAGAAGCCGGTTCGCAGGCAGTTTGGCCAAAATTTTGTTATCAGTGTTTATCAAAGATAAGGGACGATAAAATGAGCATTGCCTAGAGTCCTTGTTGGGTTAAAGTAATACTGTGATCAAGGCAGTCCGAGTGGACTCTGGGAGAACCCCGGAGGAGGCTGCCTCTTCAAACATGTGGCATAAATGTGGAATAAGCAGATCCGGGAAAGCTTTGTATAACTCGGCTGTAATCCTGTCTGTTCCGGGGGCTTTACCGTCCGGGAGCGACTGCATCACTTTATGGAGTTCCTCAGCCGTAGGGGGGTCATTAAGAAGCAACCCAACCTCCAAGTCGAGCCAGCCCAGGGCCACTCTGTCTAAGTACTGAGTGATGACGTCGTGACCAGCCGAACTATGGGCAGTGTACAGCTTCCCATAAAACTGACGAAAAACCTCATTTATCCTCACCACATCCCTGATTGCTTACCCCTCAGGGGATTCTACTTCTAATATGGGTTCCAGGCGAGTCTCCTATTTTATGGCCCAGGCAAGGGTTCTGCTTGGGCGGTCTCCCTCCCCATATCTCGCCGCCATCACCGGTTCCCGCAAGAACCTCTCCTCACTATCCATTAGGGAACGGATTTCTCGCCTCTTAGCCGAAAGATCAGATTGGAGCAAGGGGGATTCGATTTTTCTTGAAGGAGTTCCATATTTTTAATGTCTTTCTCAAGGCGGGCGATCGCTCCACGGATGCAATTCAGGACCCCTCCCTATTGGGACATGCACCGACCCCGTAAATACACCTTAAAGGTTTCCCATATGACACCTGGGCTGGATACAGATGCCACGTTCACCTGGAAGAATTCTACAATGGCCCGGCGCAAATCCTCTCGAAACATGCCGTCCTCCAGGGCGTGAGCCCGAAACCTCCATCGGAGTTGCTTATGCAGGGGTGATGAGCCTTTGAGCCTCACCAGAACTGGAGAGTGGTCCGACAGAGTGCGAGGGAGAATCGTCGCATCTTCCGCCACCCGCGATAGGTAAATATAATCAAGGCTGGAAGCGCTCCCGTATACACTGGAGTGGTATGTAAATTCTCGTGTGTTAGGGTGATGCTAGAGCCAGATATCAACCAAGGAGTAATCTGTTGCAATGGAGTGCCACTTTTGTGCGGCTCTGGGAAAAGCCCTAGGGACCGTGGAAGCCCCATCCAGAGTAGCAGAGAGGGCAAAATTAAAATCCCCCACCCAAACCACCTCATACCCCGGAAAAGACCTGAGGTGCTCCGAGCATGTCTGGAAGAACTCTGGAGAGTCATAATTTGGGCCATATGCATTTATAAATAAAACGGACCATGCCGCAATCTCACCAGCCACCAAGATAAACCGGCCTTCGCAATCCGCCACTTGTCTGTGTAATCTGAATTCCAATGATCGATGTATATATATTGCCACCCCCCGAGAGTATGTAGAATAGGAAGAGCCATACCTATGGACCCCCCACCCTGCCAGGGCTGGGATTTTGTGTTCCTTCCCTAAATGAGTCACCTGTATGCATAGAAGGTTGACGTGGTGATTCCGCACATAGTTGGAGATAATTCGTGGTGTTTTTGCATTGGTGAAGCCTCAGATATTCCAAGTGAAAAGAACAATCTCAGAACTAGTAGAAGCATGGAGCTCCTGTGTAGTATTCAGGTTGAGGTCATGATGGGTAGAAATAGGGAAACCCGATACCTATATGGAGCCCTCACTGCTGGATTGCTGGAGCTCCGTACCGAAGAGTGACTGGTGTGTGTTAACGAAAGATTAAAGGCGCAACAGTATTTCCCACAATTGAAGGCTGCACCCATGTGGATGACATGCAAAGGAAGGCAGACTTGTGGGGAACTTTAAATTACTGATAACTGTGAAGCCAGTGCAGAGTGGACTGGCAAAAGGAAGTAGCCCATTCGGAAAGGTGAAATGTTTTGGTTATAAAGCGACAAAGTGAATGAACTCTAAAATGCGTAATGCCCAAGATTAACCCAGACAAAAAGGGAAGTGAAAAGATAAATGTTGAACTTTTGTACTTATGATACTGAACTACCCCGACCAAGAGACTCTCGGGCAAATAACACAAGAGTCTAAGCTGAAGGGAAAGTTGAAGTGGTCCTGCAGAGGTCTATTGAAAAAACCTCACACATTTGAAAGTTTTCAACATCAGGAAAAGGTCCCAGCCCGACTGAGCGAGACTGAAAGTGTGATAAATTAGGCAAAGGAAACCCCTGAAGAATGTGAATTAAGCTTGGGGAAGGGAACCCCTGCAAGTACTGTGATTGAGATGGCTGAGCCCGACCGAGGGAGACATGCATGAACCTTTGTTGAACTGTAAAAGAACTTTTGAAAGCTGGAATATGGGACTTTAGCGTGGAAGGTGAAGCGGGCCTGGATCAACATTTTGAACTGCTTTTATTTTGAGAACCTGATCGAGAGTGTGTCATACTCTTCATGGGGACCGCCTTACTCCCTGCTGTCCAATGTGGAAGGAGAGATGACTCAGCCACATTGATTCTTTATGTTATGACACTGATTTTTCTTTGCATACATATTCCCCTTTACACACGTTTTGTATAAGAGATAGGGCAGGCATTAGGTTTTGTTAGTACAGGCCATCTTTGACTTGACAAAGACTTACTAGGAGTGTGTTTCTTTATGTTATGACACTGATTTTTCTTTGCATACATATTCCCCTTTACACACGTTTTGTATAAGAGATAGGGCAGGCATTAGGTTTTGTTAGTACAGGCCATCTTTGACTTGACAAAGACCTACTAGGAGTGTGTTTCTTTATTATTTGATACATATTTTAGAAACTACTGGATGGATTGAACCCAAACCAATCAAGGACATTAAGTCAATGATTTGTGCCCAAATTGTTTTCTTGTTTGGTCCAAATCTGCCCAGCGGTTTTCGCGCTTCGGCTGTTGATAAACTTCACTTTTTCTCTTTGGAAAAGGAATGCGAGGAGGCTGAAAACAGTGTCTTTATGTTTTCTTAATAACTATTTCATTTTCTAACGAATTTCCAGTTTAGTAGGTCTCTTGACAAACATTTACTTTGGAAAATGTCATCCAAATCCAACAAGCAAGTCAACAGGTATGGCCTTGCTCAGCTTCTCTGCTGTAAAAAGCAAAAAGGCCTATATAAAGGGTTTAAGGAACCGGGGGCATCCCCTTTTCTGCCAAATATTTAAAAATGACTGGATGGGTTTACCCCAAATAAGTCAAGAAATGTAAGTCCACGCTTTGTGCCTGAATTGTTTCTTATTTGGTCTAAATCTGCCCTGCGGTTTTCACCCTATGGCTGTTCAAAAACTGCACTTTCTCTTTGGGAAAAGGAAGGGGCTGAAAACTGTGAAACTGTGGTGTTTTGTTTACTTAATAACCTTTTCAGTTCATAACGTTTTTTCCCAAAATGTGCAGCTTGCGTATGAGCGGGCTTAATTGACAAACTTTGAAAATGTCCTTCAAATCCATTCAGCAAGTCAAAAGTTATTAGCAATAGAATTTTGGGAGGAAATGGCTACTCTTTCCTTTCTGAAATGCCTCTCAGCCTCTCTTCTGCAAAGCTCCATGGCAGACATACCTATCTTTTTGGGAGAATGGGGTCACCTCATATTGAACTGCTGTATTGAATATCTCCAAACCACAAAAGGATTGCAAGTCAACGCTTCTTGCCCAAGTTGTTTCGGATCTGGTGCAAATCTGTCCAGCATTTTTTGCAGCATGGTCCGGCAAATAGTGACCTTTTTTGTCTAGAGGGAAATTAATGAGGACTAGGCCGAAAGCGTTTTTTTAATGTTTTAATAATAACTTTTTTATGTTTTAACAAATATTTCCCAACATTTCCAGCATGGTGGGTTCAAGAGGGGTGGGTGGGGAGTGGGGGGGTTGGTGGGGAGAGGGGATGGTGAGCGCCTACAAAATTGTCTGCAAAATTTCAGCCCCATTGGTCATATGAATCAAAAGTTATCAGCAATTATTTTTTTTGATTTCCTATGGAACTCACTACTCACCTTAACTCATATATATTTTGCACCACCTCCAGTAGCAGCTGTGTAGCTATGGTAGCTGTGTAGCTATGGTTAGGTTGCTCAACCCGTAGGAAAAGCACTTTTTCGGCGGCTTATAACTTTGCTCCACTGGAAGAATCGTCACAAAACTTTGCAAAAAAACATATATAGCCCTGTCAGATTGATTCAGCAAAGTCTGCTGAGGTTTTGTGCAGGCGGGCAAAGTTATGGGGGGGGTCCCAAAATGTGTGGTTTTTCCAATAGACGCAAATGGAAAAAATAAATATTTGCTCACGCCTACAGCCCAAACCGCTGGACGGGTTTTCACCAAATTTGCATCAGGAGTGGCAGCTTGGTCCTGAAAGCTTGCTTTTGTAAATTTTGTGTAAATCCATCCAGTAGTTTTTTTTTTTAAAACAAGCAAAAAGTAGGTGAAAAAAAATGAATGACATCTGGGTTTGGTCTGCGGACTCACTTCCCTGTTCGCTGAAAAGATGGTCAAAAGCGTGAGGTGCATCAGATTTTTGGAAACGCCCACCATGTTGAATTCGCGGACAGCGCTCTTTTCCGCAAACATCACACTAAAAACATATTAAAAAACACAACATTGCACTTGTCAAATTAGTGAAACAATCTCTGGAGAGGTAAGGGGTGATGAGGATGGGATGAAATATGGCCTTAAAAAGTCCCAAAAATGGGTGGCTTTTCAACACTGATGTCCACGAACAGTCCATATGTCTGTGGCAGTCCTATGATATTCGCGGACATATATGCCTATTTTTGCATTACAGGGTTGGTGAAAAGCAGTTTTTAGATGACGTATAACTTTGGCACCCCTCAATGAAACTGCATGTAATTCTGGAATTCCATTCTAGACCTGGCTCTGAATTTGTCCTGCAAAGTGTGGTGCTCTTTTGTCAAGAGGGAACAAAATCAGAGGGGGGTCCCAAAATATTTTAAAGGCTTATAAATGTGGTGCCATTTGACAAATCTGCACAAACGTTTGCAAAAAGATTTTAAACCTAAATATGGATGTTTCTGCACCGTTTGGTGGGAATTTGTCAAGAGTGGGCAAAATTACAGGGGGGTTTCAACATTTGTAGATGGCTTATAACTTTGTTGCCATTAGATTGTGAACAAATGTTTTCAGGAAGATTATAGACCCAACCTTGAATAGTTGGGCAAAGTCTGAATGGATTTTGTCAAGTGGGTGCTAAATTGTATGACTATTTTATGTACATACGTTTTGACACATTTCAAAAAATAAAACATGGCGGATTTGCAGCAAACTCGTGTAAGGAGCATTGACAAGGACCTGAAAACATGGTACTGCAGGTGTGTTTGTGTTTTATTTTTTGAAAAGTGTCATAATGTAGGTACACAAAATAGTGATATACCTTTGGAGACTGAGGTACAGCCTGTGGCCATGGGCAGTGGCCAGATTGTCCGGGTCATGGCCGAGGGACCAGCAATGGAGTTAAAGTGAGCATGGCCACCAGGGACCGGCTATGTGGTAAAGTCTTAGGGCCTCATTACACGGATGGCGGTAAGTATTTACCGGTACCGGTAAAATACCGGTACTGGTAAATCCTTACCGCCTTACTACGAGGTCTCTTTGCGGGTTGGGGGATTTAACGCCTGCTTTTTGCAGGCGTTAAAAACCATCCCGCAAAGGGACCCCGGGAGCTAATTACGTTATCGCAATTTGCGGTACCGTAATTAGCGCCTTCCCCATTCCCATTGAGCCCTATGGGGCAAAAATGGGAATGGGGAAAGGCAATGGTGGAAGGGGGAATTACCGCCCCGCCAACCTTGGAATGGGGCGGTAATTCCCCTTTCCGCCAATGCGGTGCCGGTATTTTACTGGCATGAACCATGGCGCTAATAGCACCATGGTTCTCCGCCATCCGTGTAATGAGGCCCTTACAAAATTGGAATAGGTTTAAATAGGAAAATAAATCTGCTCGTGGGTACAGGTTGAAGTGCTGGATGGGCAAATATGCACGAGGAGGGTCTGCAAGGACTTGAAAGCATAGTTTTGCAAATATGTCCTGTATTTTATTTTTTTGAAAGTGTGAAAATTTAAGAACACAACACAGTGATATAATATTGGTGGCTGGGCAATGGGCCCGGTCGTCAGCAAGGAGAAATGTGTACTGTCATTTGCTTATTGGGGCATGCGGCTTGGCTGAAGCGGTAGGTTTGAATAGGAAACAATATTCTGCTTGTGGTTACAGCCTAAAGTGGTGTGCTAGAATACACAAACTTGCGCCCATTATCATTTGTGATATCATCTTTCATGTCCTTGGTGTTAGTCCTAGCAGTGTACGGTGGTGGTGTAAGTTATGGTTGATAGTTTACCATAACTGGTGAAGTTCTGAGGTTTTTCGGTTTTACTTGTAACCATAACGTTCCTTTAAACAAGTCTTTTCAGAGGATACATATATACATATTCATAGGATATAATGCACATTTCCAGTAATGTTTTTGTAAAGATGCAGTTACAGCCTATTAAGGTTAAAGTCATGAAGACATTTTACAACCATAATTCTCCACTTCACTTGTAATGTTCATGAAAAGGTAATGGGCCTCATTACGAGTTTGGTGGTAATTTGACACTAAATCAGCTGAATTATGGCCAAACTCATTTAACGTTTCCACCAGTTGGACATCTGAGTGTACCACGGGAGTACAAGTGGTGGTAGGGTGGTGTTAATCCCCATTTTTGGAGTTCAGTGAACTCCTTGGGGATTTTGGTAGATTTACTGCCGGTACAGGCTTTGTATTGGCAACGCAGAGGATCGAATAGGTTGACTGATGTAGGCATGAATTTGATTACTGATGGGTTAACTTTCCTGATTTCGCCAGTTCCCTAGACAGCAATGGCAGCATCGGAGGCATTGAAGTGGGTACTGGGTAAATGCATAAATTAGTCTTGAGCCTTTTCCCCTATACTACCAATGCTCTGTCCGACTATACCCACAAAAAATGTAGGATTAACTGCAATGGAACCTGCATTTTATATCTCATTACATGCCAGAAAAAAGAAAAAGAAATATTTCTATCATGCAATGTATTGTTTACTAAAGGGGCCTTTCATTGTATACTGGCCAACTGTCTCCTGAATATTTTAGTGAAATTAATAACAATAATGTGAAACAATTGGTGTGAAGGATTGAACCCACAGCTCCATGGGCTGGCCACTGTATACGTGAGGATTGTAACCTTTTGTCCACCAATACCCTGCTTATGTTGTGCACGAGAATGCTTTTTTTTGCCTCAGAACGGTACACCATATGTGTTGTAGACAGAGCCTGCAAAGTGCAGGCACTTCGATTCCTGTTGAAAGTCAAGGTGACACCTAGTAGAGAAACAATAGACAAGGCCTCGCACAACGGTAGCAACCATGTATCTGGGATATTTCTGGGCAAAGATAATGTCGAGATTTGCTCAAGAAATGGCCGTTTTGGCCATTTAAAAATTGATATTTCCAAGTGACTTACAGGGACACACTCTTAGACTCCCAACACCAATAAAAGCTTAATAATACTGACACACACATTATGCTAAATCAATAGTTTCTTGCGATTGCCATAAACTAACAGTAGAAGACGGTTCCTCTTCTGTCTGAGCTTTGCAGAATGATACATTGCTCTCGGACAGTCAAATTGTAAAGCACACAAAAAAGCACATTGCAAGTAAGTTTCACAAATACACATATGGTTAGATGCCTCGTACCACAGGGAACCGCCATTTTGTTTAAAAAGTAATGTTTACAGGAACAGAAAATCTATCCACAAAACGGAGGGACAGCTCAAAGCTGGGGTCCAATGATGAGTTCTTCCTTCTGCTTCACATGGTGAAGTCTTCAGATGATCTGCCAAGAGTGGCTCAGCCCTCTTTTAAAGCAAAATGGACTACAGGGATTGGTATAGGCTAAGCCTACCTTAATGAACCAATCATGGGTCCCCACCAACAATCTCCTGTATGCGTGAGGGCATAGCAAGAGTGTTTTGCATCAGAAAAGGTAAAGGGGTGTAAGTAAACATGTAACAGTAAGTCCCACCCATCTTACAGTCTGTTGTGGATCAAAGGTTCTCTCTAGTTAATGGAGCTCTCTGTGGTTCACGGTTAAAGCAGCAGGTCTCACTTGAAGCTGCAGCGAGACCAGACTCTCTGGCTCCTGCCAACTACATTTTCATACCTTATGAACGGGGCCCCCCTGTGAGGAAGACTTCTGTAAACACGCAATCCCAGACATGACAGTTCACTGTCAATCGATACTGAGGGTGGGAGCTGGCTTCAGGTTGACACAGTTGCAAATGTGTCTCCTTTGTTAGCCTCTGCAGCCAGGCCCGGTGAATGGTATGCAAATCGCTTCCACCAGCTGCAGGGCCCAACAAAAGGACTAGGCAAACCCACTGAGCCTTTGTTAATCATGCTGGCCATGGCAGGGGGAATGTTTGGTCCTTCCCCTTCTTGAGATGCATCGTGTACTCCTCCTGTCATATCCCAACTAAATATGACAGGGGGACTGCGCCTGTAGGCTGTGTCCACCCAGAGTGCACAGGTCCATGCATATGTCGTCCAGTGAGCATAGGAAAATGTGTGCAGATTAGCCCCACACATTTTCCAGAGGTTGATCTACCATCATTCAATTTCGTTTAAAAATGCCAAAAAAAGCCCAGGCGGGCGCACACACACCGTGCAGATGGTCGAATTCCTCACAATTACACTGTGGGTAGTGTTACAATAAGAAGCAATATACTTCACCAACTCCCTTCTGGAGTTCCACTTATTTTGCATGCACATCTGTAAAAGCTCTTTCAATCTCTTAGTCAATGTTTCAATCATCCTGTTAAATTGCGAATGGTATAAGGAAGCACATATGTGGTCATCATTTGATAGGTCTCTTTTACACCTATCTCAATCCTGCCCATTGATGACATCTTACCTTTCTTTGGCCTTTTCAAATCACCCTGAAACTTATTTTTTTACACTCCCATTCTTGATTGAATTCAGTAGAAAACTCAGCACTCTTCATCAAGAAATCCACTTCGATTTCATGGCTTCAGTTTCAGAATGTATTTCACTCTTCTTCCCTCCCCTTGCCCTGTGGGCACTTTGAAACTGCATTTTATTTGCTGTATAAGCGCCTAACAAGCAAATAATAATTAATTAATTGAGTAATTATCCATATTTGTAGCTCATATTATATTCCACCTGAATGATATATCAGTGAGGGACCTGTTACTCAGCCTTGACTACCCACGAGACACGATCAAGCCAAACAAATCATGCCAAGGGCTGGCATACTTATGCAGAGTCCAATAAGACCTTCATTCTTCAAATCGCACTTTGAAAAACGCAATACCGAACAAATCCATGACAGGATATATATTTACATCCTAACATCCACCTTTATTTATTATAAAAACTTCTCAACAGATCACCTGACTTTAATTATGTGGGCACATGGGAGTAGTGTGCATAAAGTTCAACAACACACTTCATCATTTAAATGATCAACATTTCTTCTAGATTTTACCACCATTACGTCTCGTCAAATATTTTACAACAGAAAAGTCTGTGAATGGTTGAATGTATCATAAACAATAATCAAAAATAAAGTGTTGACACAGTGTTTCGGCGTAACAAGAGCCAATTCATGGAATGCTCTCTTTAGCAGTAGCAGCCTTCATCAGGGCAGACTTGATATTTCGGAACAGTTACTGAGGACACCCATGTAAGAACTTCTGATCACAATTATGATCAATTATACATTGATTCATATTGTCCTATTTTCTTTCTACATCTTTGGAAATTAATGATGTAGGGTCCAGGTATTAGTCACAGGAAAGATTCATCTGGTATCTCCTATTTCAAAGGGAGGCCAACTTTCATATATTCTTTGTTGCCCATGACCTCTTGGCCTCAAATACGTGCATAGAGCTGGCACCACCCTCAGTACTCTAGTGATGATGTGAGAGGTGTGTTTTTTTCTGTAGTGCTAGCTATTACCCTTATTTACTGGGGCTTACATATTCTGGCTGAGTATTTGTCCCTAGTAGCATGGTCTCTAGTAAATATGTTTGTTATTTAATTGTTCTTGGAAACCCCTCAGGGAAATAATTCTAATAAAACAACAGACATAAGAGCACAACCCTCAATGTAACATGCGCACTTGTGGAAAAAGTGCAATTTGTATCTGGTAGAATGAATTATGAGACTAGATGGTGTCCAGAGTGCAGTAGGGCGAGTGGGGGTTGACATGGCAGGAGGTGCACAACTCCCCACATTGAGTGCAATGTAGTAGGCAGGCAACATTACCATGCAGACTAATGGCATGGCGATATGACCCCTCGACCATGTGGCTCTGGCACTCATGCCCAGCCTCTTGCATCACTTTACAGAGAACTAGTCCCGACCTGTGCACCCTTTGCAGCCTGCATGCCTATTGTTCTGTCTGATCCACCCGCCTGCTTTCTAAAGCCTCATGTAACGAACTCAGTAAGGTCCACTAGATGCTGTGTTTCTATAGTCATTCCATGAAACTTTTCTGGCATGTGATTGCTCAACGAAGATGGACATTTTGGGCCCGATTCACAGAGCATTTGGGATTGCGCCTAGAGGAACATTCACCTGTGAGGCAACACACAGGCCTTCCTTAGATGTGTATATGCATACATTACACATCTATGTACAATATACTGAACACAAAAGGAAATGATGTACACGGTATTCACGATTTCAGTTTCCTTTGAGAATGCGCCCAACCGGGCCTATTTGCTATGGTCAATCTGATGCCTTTTACTCCTCCCTATGTGACTCATCTGAAGTGGGTTGTTAGGTCGCAATACCCCTCCATATGCCGCGACTTGGTGGTTTCCTCACAGCTCCACCACTCAGCCCTCAGCCCCTTCCAGGTAGCCCACGTTGTTCCTCCAGCAATGAGCGTTTCCTGTCTGTCTAGTCATGAGCGTTTCCTGTCTGTCTAGTCATAAGCGTTTCCTGTCTCTCTAGTCATGAGCGTTTCCTGTCTGTCTAGTCATAAGCGTTTCCTGTCTGTCTAGTCATGAGCGTTTCCTGTCTGTCTAGTCATAAGCGTTTCCTGTCTCTCTAGTCATAAGCGTTTCCTGTCTCTCTAGTCATGAGCGTTTCCTGTCTGTCTAGTCATAAGCGTTTCCTGTCTGTCTAGTCATAAGCGTTTCCTGTCTCTCTAGTCATGAGCGTTTCCTGTCTGTCTAGTCATAAGCGTTTCCTGTCTGTCTAGTCATGAGCGTTTCCTGTCTGTCTAGTCATAAGCGTTTCCTGTCTCTCTAGTCATAAGCGTTTCCTGTCTCTCTAGTCATGAGCGTTTCCTGTCTCTCTAGTCATGAGCGTTTCCTGTCTGTCTAGTCATGAGCGTTTCCTGTCTGTCTAGTCATGAGCGTTTCCTGTCTGTCTAGTCATAAGCGTTTCCTGTCTCTCTAGTCATAAGCGTTTCCTGTCTCTCTAGTCATGAGCGTTTCCTGTCTGTCTAGTCATAAGCGTTTCCTGTCTGTCTAGTCATTAGCGTTTCCTGTCTCTCTAGTCATGAGCGTTTCCTGTCTGTCTAGTCATAAGCGTTTCCTGTCTGTCTAGTCAGGAGCGTTTCCTGTCTGTCTAGTCATAAGGGTTTCCTGTCTCTCTAGTCATAAGCGTTTCCTGTCTCTCTAGTCATGAGCGTTTCCTGTCTGTCTAGTCATAAGCGTTTCCTGTCTGTCTAGTCATAAGCGTTTCCTGTCTGTCTAGTCCTACTGGCATTGGTTACTACGGTGTTCTCGGCCATGCTTTAATCGCACGTCATTTTGCTCCCTTTGACAGTCAGTTCTACTTGTTGCCAACAGTATGTTTACATCTGTCTGTGCATTTACTGACACGTCGTGGGATATTTCTAAGGAAAATGCGTGTTGCTTTCTCAGTGTGAGTGCTGCAGTGTTATGCTTTCTGGTGGTGCAACAGTGAATGCACACCGGTGTTAGATGCACAGGCTGTGTTACATTGATCGTGTCAATGTTCCATGCATACTGCTTAGACTGTTGCCAAACATTGAGAGTGGAGCAGTGTTAGCTATACTGACCACAGATATACACTACTGGCTTCTGGATAGTGATAATGTGTCACTGCTATAGAACTGTTAGACCGTGACTGTAAGACAGTGCTCTATTGGCTGTGACAGTGAGAGCACTCCTGTGATATATTGATTTTCATAGTGTAGGTTCTCCATTGTTCTTTTGGCTGTGGCAGTGAGAGCACTCCTGTGATATATTGATTTTCGTAGTGTAGATTCTCGATTGTTGTGTTGGCTGTGACAGTGAGAGCACTCTTTTGATATATTGAGTTTCGTAGTGAAGCTTCTACAATGTTTTATTGGCTGTGGCAGTGAAAGCCCTCCTGTGATATATTGATTTCCATAGTGTAGGTTCTCCATTGTTCGTTCTATTGGCTGTGACAGTGAGAGCCCTCCTGTGCTATACTGATTTTCATAGTGTAGGTTCTCCATTGTTCTATTGGCTGTGAAAGTGAGAGCACTCCTGTGTTTGATTTTCATAGTGTAGGTTCTCCATTGTTCTATTGGCTGTGACAGTGAGAACACTCCTGTGATATACTGATGTTCATAGTTTAGCTTCTCCATTGTTCTATTGGCTGTGACAGTGAGAGCCCTCCTGTGCTATACTGGTTTTCATTGTGTAGGTTCTCCATTGGTCTATTTGCTGTAACAGTGAGAGCCCTCCTGTGATATACTGATTTTCATAGTGTAGGTTCTCTGTTGTTCTATTGGTTGTTACAGAGAGAGCCCTCCTGTGATATACTGCTTTCCTTAGTGAAGGTTCTCGATTGTTCTATTGGCTGTGACAGTGAGAGCACTCCTGTGATATACTGATTTTCATAGTGTAGGTTCTCCATTGTTCTATTGGCTGTGACAGTGAGAGCCCTACTGTGATATATTGATTTCCGTAGTGCAGGTTCTCCATTGTTCTATTGGCTGTGACAGTGAGAGCCCTACTGTGATATATTGATTTCCGTAGTGCAGGTTCTCCATTGTTCTATTGGCTGTCACAGTGAGAGCCCTCCTGTGATATATTGATTTTCGACAGTGAGAGCCCTCCTATGATATATTGATTTTCGTAGTGAAGCTTCTCCATTATTCTATTGGCTGTGGCAGTGAGAGCACTCCTGTGATACACTGATTTTCATAGTGTAGGTTCTCAATTGCTCTATTGGCTGTGACAGTGAAAGCACTCCTGTGATATATTAATTTTCATAGTGTAGGTTATCGTTTGTTCTTTTGGCTGTGACAGTGAAAGCACTCCTGTGATATACTTATTTTTGTAGTGTAGGTTCTCCATTGTTCTATTGGCTGTGGCAGTGAGAGCACTCCTGAGATATATACATTTTTGTAGTGTAGCTTCTCGATTGTTGTATTGACTGTGACAGTGAGAGCACTGCTGTGATATATTGATGTTCGTAGTGTAGATTCTCAAGTGTTCTATTGGCTTTGACAGCGAGAGCACTCCTGTGATATACTGATTTCCGTAGTGTAGATTCTCCATTGTTCTATTGGCTGCGACAGTGAGGGCATTCCAGTGTCAAAGATGGTTGCACCATTGTCCTAATGACTTTTAGAGTGATTGAATTCCAGTGTTCTGTTGGCTGTCACAGTGCTCTGGCATTCTAATGCTCTGGTGGTGAGGATATGCAGTGTTCTATTGGATATGACCCTCAGAGTCTGCCAGAGTTCTAATGACCTTGCTAAAGCCCTCTGTTCACTGTGAGGAAACTCCAGTTTTATATCGGCTGTGACAGTAATAGTACTAGGTCATGGCACCTCTGTTCTTGTAGGGCCGCTTGTGCCCAACGCAGTTGCTTCCGCATGATGGCGCAGGCAGTTGGTCACAATCCTCAGCTGCCACTGGCCACAATCTGTTAAATGAGGAAATGAAAAGGCCCATGAAGTGAAATGTCTCCAACGCCAATTTTCTTGAGCCTTTTAATTAGTGACAGCTGAAGTGCAGCCTCTCCTTAGGCCCAGAGTGCCCAACAGGGGCAATGAGAGAGCTGAAGCCACAAGTGCAGCCGCAGCTGTTTTCTGGAGAGACATACTCATTTCGCGCCTTGAAACACTCGTGTCTAGGCACGTTATAAATGCCATACCATATCATATCATAGCATAGCCTTCTTGGAGGTGAGCATTAAGTGACCGTCCACTTTACAGTTCCATTCGGCTCTTTTTTGATCGTTTGTTAGCTCCACCTCTGTGGGTCTATCCTACAGCCTTGATGCATTCAGTGGCCATGATATGCAGGAGGAGTCAGACGCGCTGGGCGGGTATTCCATCCTCAGCTCGTGCTTGGAATCTCCATAGAAGGTGTGAAACGCCTCCATTTATTTAGTGCCATTATTTACCATGGGCAATGTTTGGGAGGAGAGGGTCTTCGAACCCCACCTCTGTTTTTACACTTCGTTTGTATGACCCAGTTGCGGCTGCTTTGGGTTCAGGGCCCCGGCCCCTGAGCACCCGTGCGGGAATACCCTTAGGAACTGTGACCCCCCCCTTAAGACAGCATAAGACCAGAGTTGAATGAGACTCCATTTTGTGGGCTACCGACTCCATTTTGTTATTCCATAATGACAGACCAGTTTGCGAAATTAGAACGCAGGCCTGCATCTCTCCCAGCCAGGCGCACACAGCGAGCAAGCTACTCCCCCAACCTCCTCCCCTTGCCATCTCTGCAGTAGTCCGGTTCTCATGAGAGACTAGCCACGAGAATGCAACAAACTTTACACTGTACCTCCTGTCTTTCGTCTTATTTCATTGACCCTGACACGGCCCAGCACAGGGGCCAGCAACAGAAGTCATTCATCTCTATAAACCTGCCCCACACCCAATAGGCCCTGGCCATAAAGAATACCATCCCCGTATTCTTTAAAACGTGATCAAACAGCTAGAAGTGACCCTATAGTATGTTTGTTTGTTCGCGCCTCAAAAGAAGAGAGCCAAAGTGCCTTTTTGCATGCAATTAGAAAATGCTGCTATTTCGTAGTTTCCATCTCATGCAAAATAATGCCAGGATTGTAGTAGAACAATAAGCATATTAGCACACTGCATGATATATGTGCAATCAAAAGCCCAAACGCTAGAATTCAGTTATAAAAGTGTGATGTGTATTAACATGTAGTATGATGTTGTTCAATAGAAACGGATTGCAATAACAAAATGCATAACAGAACATAACACTGTACATGGCAGCACAGAGGTACCTCATTTTTATGTTCAATGTAAATACATGTATTATATTGCGTAAAACCAATACAGCAGCTAACCGTCCTGACCAGGATGTTCACATCATGACAATATATGTTAAGGCCGCATGTGCAGAACCTGAATCATGAACTGCTTAACATAGTATGGACAATAACCTAAACCTGTGCATACTTCCATCATGAGTTTTGTAACAATGAGAACATTTAGCCAGATAGAAAATATAATATACTTTTAACAAATATAACCAGACTGTAATGTAACAGGCCACGTGTAAAAAGGCTGTATGTAGAACCTGTTTCTGAATGCCCTGTCTCTTCGTGCAATGCAGAACTACACCGCAATGGTGTTTCGATTCCCCTCCACCCTGCATAGTATCAAAACAGGTTAGCAGAGATTTAATGATGTTTAAACAACGGGTCATTGACCCCCACAATGAGACTTATGACCATGGTGGTATGTGCCTTTTTGTGATCTGGTCTTTTGATGTGTAATTCAAGCCTTAGATTTAGAGCCCCCTTTGTTGCTTATCAGATGGACATTCCAGACCACACAGTGACCTCAAAAGTCTCACCTTTTTAGCCAGTATATCTGGTATTGTATCAACACACAGTTATTCCTACCCATTGATGGATCAAAAGCCACATTTAATAGATGTATTTTGACCTATGCCCAATAATAAATTAACCTGTATTTGAAAAACGTTTTTCCTAAGTGTCTAAGCCCACAGGTCTCTGAGCTCGCTGGACAAGCAGATTATGGTATTGAATTAATGGGAATGTGTGGCCACAAGGGCAAATGTCAAATGGTTTTTAATAAAGAAACAACACTACAGTTGCCGATCCCACATACCAATTCAATGAGCCCAGCTGACCGATTGACCCATGAAGCATCATCGCTACACCTCGTTCTCCTCAGCCAACCACAGCCCTCTGACCCTATGGCACCTATAGGTGTTCATCCTTAGTGACCAATCCCAACTGTTCATGTGCCCCTTAGGCCTTCCCTCTGTTTGATGATGATAAAGCTGTATAAAAGTGATTTGTAACATGTATTCTGCATAGCGCTCTCGGTGTGAGCAGAGTAGATTCTGCTTGCCCTAATTAAGATAAAGCCTTTTCATGAAACCAGCACTTTGTCTTGGTCTCATTCCTTCCCGGGTTGTGTCTTGATTGAGTTCATTGAAAGAATCAACTGTATTTTTGGGGGCCTCTCACTTTCATTGGTGACCCCGACGGGATAGCCTCCTTTTTATTCCTTCTGGCACGAGACGTCCCCCTGTTATGAACCAGAGCGCGCTCCCTCAAGAGCTACCTGCCAACGCCAACTTGTACACCTAGACGTGCGCACTCAATAGGACGAAAGGGCACGGGATCCCCCTTTACAAAACCCACCGTACCAATTGCCGGAACGGGGAGTGGTATTTGAGCGAGGAGCAGCGCACTGACCAATCGGGTCCAGAGGGTCTCGGATCAAGACAGACACATGAGTATAAAGTGCAAGTGATATTAAAAGGAGGGTGGGAGTCAGATTAGAAGGTTTTGGAACAAACGGCATAATTCAGGTTGACAGGTGCAGAGACTTGTAGTATAGGAGGGAGCCTGGGGTTTTGGGTCTTTTCTATATCCTATTCTACTCTCATTCTATCGCATATGGCCATTAGGACGGTGACAGAGAACAAGGTGAAAAGAGGTTAAAGGGGTCCTATCTCTGTTGGGGGTGGAAGGCGGCTCTGCATAGTGCTATCTCGACAAGTACAGGATATATGGATATGGGAAAGCGGAGGTAAAAGAAAATAACGTAGGGGTCTCAAAGGAAGACCCAGAGTAGTATTTGGACACACTTTTTTCCAACTTTGTTTTATCCATCTCTCTCCCTCTTAGGTGAATCTAGGTAGAGTAAGTGGAGAGAATTATTCAAAGGGAGTGTATAATAAGGGAAACAGATCAAGCAGGGCTAGAAGGGGCACTGCGGAAGATGAGGTAGAATTTATGTTGTCTATGTTTTCCGTTGTATGTGAAATTCGTTAAGTGTTGGTCTTTTGTGATAGCATTGTTCTTGTTGATGGACATTGATGACAGTAATGAAACATTGTGTTGAAGAAATCAGATTCAAATTGATGTGGGTTATAATTGATGAAAAGTGAGTAAACAATCCATTTCTTTGAAGAAGATTGCATAACATACTGAGTTGATCATACAAGAAGTGTAAGAGTCTAGACAATGATTGTCAGTTGGGTAACACTTGCAATCAGGTACAATGGGCGCAGAGACGCCCCTAGCCCATATCTCTAAGACTCTTCCAGGATATGCGGAGAAAATCAACAAGTACCATGACCAGTGGGTCACGGAATTGAAAGGAGAAGGATTGCCCTAAGTTTGGGCACAAGGGGAGGTCTTTCGATAAAGCGGTGCTAGATATGGTTGCCACCTGTCTGTTCATCAAATATAAAGGGAACCAGTTACAAAACAGGAAGGAGATATTGGACCTGTGGTGGCTGTTCGAGGAAGTGCCCCCAGAGAAAAGTAGCGAGTGTAATACATCTCCCCTGACAACAACTGGCAGTGAAGGGCCAATTACACAGAATGAGAATAAGGTAGAGGTCACACGTGTATATCCCTTATTGTCAAAACCAGTACCCGCAGAAGTATATAGTGACCCTGTATACGTAGCACAACCCACATTGCCATCAACACTTAAACCATCTGCCACAGCTCTACCCCCTTATGAGAGTCAAGGAATAGAAGGACAGGTGAGTACCCCCACAAATGATATTGAAATACTTACGCAGGATTTGGACTTGCGACTAACGATGGCACGAACTGAGCTGTCCTGCCTTAGGGCCATGGGGGAAGAAGGAGGGCCACTCACCCCCCGAGTAGAACGAGATGCGACGTCTCATCCGAGTGAAGGGGCGGCGAATGAGGGATGGAAAAAGGGAGAGATACTATTTCGAATAAATGATACCCCCACGCAAATCATAGAAATAAACACAGCTGACAGGGAACGCGAGTTAGAAGAGGGAGGGGAGGCGTCAGACAGGGAGGAAGAATATTGGTGTGAGATAGAGGAGCAAGAGGAAGAAGAAAGGAGGCTAGGACTGCCACAGGTGGGGCTTCATTTGGGGAGGGGTTGTCCCCCATGGAAGAGTGGAGCGGGAGGCTAAGGAACAGGACAGGACGCATGATGGTAATAGGAAAGAAGGGGAAAAAGGTGAGTACAAGTAAGGGGGGGGAGAATCTACAGCTGCCACTAATACAGAGGGGGGCGTGAATGCCAAATTATATACGATGGGCGCAAATGGACAAGGCCAATTTGCTCAAACAGTTACCCCACTGTCGGGAGGTGCCAGCAAATGGATATATGCATTTGAGAAACACACAGCAGGAGTGCCCTTGGCGGTGGGAGATGTTAAAAGCCTGCTGGTATCTGCAGTGGGAGACCAGGCAAACAGGGTCTGGGTGAAGGCGGGTTTCCCGGAATAACATTAGATTGTGACTGCCATGATGAGGCCTCATTTAACACAGTGCGAGCACGAGTGTGGGATGCTTTGAGAGAAACATTTCCAGACACACCAGATTTACAGTCAGTTATGCAGTATACAACGGGAGATGAGGAAGATGCAATGTCCTTCATTTTTCTGGGTGCAGGACATGTGTAGAGCAGAAACGGGCACGGCCTGGGACCAATCAACTTCCCTGTTTTATTTTATTATCAAAAGGGGGCTCCCAAAGGAAGTACAGAAGGCCCTTGATAAAATAGCTGGGATAGAAGCCAAAGGATGGCCTGAAATTCAAAGCATAATAGTGCACGACTGTAAGAGGATCAAAGAGAAAGAAAAGGAGATAGCTCAGCGGCGGTTGGCAGACGAGGCTAAATTAGTACAAAGCAAACTATTGATGGTTAGTGCAGCAACAGCAACCAGCACGGCAGGAAGGGAGCTGGAGGAGGACATCGGACAGATGGGAATACCGATGCAAATGGTGGCAAACTGGACAGGTAACAGCCAGGACTCATGGTCAGGGGAAAATCAGTACAAGGGACCGCAGTGGCCGTTGAGAGGCGACCGTGATAATAGAGGAAGATTCAGGGGGCCAAGAGGAGGGGGTGCAGGGTACGGAGGGCCCAGAGGAGGAGGGCAAGGACAGTGTTGGAATTGCGGGAGGTGGGGGCATTTCATGAGAGAATGTTGAAGCAGGCCCACCAATTCACACCCAAACGAACAACAGAATGGACACCCCCACCCAGGGAGCCCGTATGGGTTAGCAATGGGTGGCAATAGAAGGGACAGTCAGCCCGACCCTAGGTACATGAATGAGCACCAGATGCCCCCACAAAACACATCTGAACACCACCAGTTCCATGAACGCACCGGCCATGCCCACAGTAACCCTTATGCTACCACTGCAAATGGAGCCCCTACACCGTGGAGAGAGACAGTTATGGTAACAGGAAATGTTTTTGATGTTGATGAACTCCCATGGCATTCAGCACAGGACAGCCCACAGGGAACACTTGCATGTCCAGTACTATCAACGACCCTTGACGCAGCAGAGGAACCACTGGTAGGGGCGGCGATAGGAAACAAACAATTCATTTTTATGATGGATTCGGGAGCGGATAAAACATGCCTCAAGGAGGGCAGGTTCCCGCTTTCTAATCGGACTTTGGAAACACAAGGATTCTCTGGGGTGGTGGTCGAGGTTCCATACAGTGAAGAGCTCGATATAACGGTGGGGAGAAAAACTGTGCGAGCACCCCTGCTGTTTTATGAAGAGTCGCCCATTAATTTGCTAGGAAGGGATCTTCTCAGCAAACTCAACATGACCATATCCTTCACTGACAGAGGAATAGTGTGCTCTACACCAGGCATATGTGCGATTTGCGCCATGTGAGCCATACATACTCAAGCAAACTTCCCGCAAACACGAGGCATACCTGTAAATCCAGATATGTTCATATAAGGATTGAGGATACTAGCGAGAGTGGTGCCAGAATTGAAGAGTGAAAAATGGAGGGGGCCTTCAGAATTCATTTTCCGCCCAATCGCAGACCCAGAAATAGTGCCAACAGTGTCCCTAGATATACATGCAGTACAGGTGTTGTCACAAAGAATAGCAGTAATAGCAATGGACATGCAGGGATGCCAGTGGAGAACAGTGCTGTGCATCAACGCCAATACGGCCCTGCGGGATCTAACAGACGAGGAACTTTTCAGTGACACAGAAAATGATGGGGAAATAGTAATGGAGATTGCAATCCCCTGTGATGTAATGGTCCAACGAAGAGAGGTGCCACTACCCCTCGTGGCGATCATTAAAGTGCCACCAGCATACTTTAAGGAAGACATGTCCCAGGTACCGCAGAAGTTGGGGACCACAGGCCCGCACGATGTAGTGCTTCTGCATGAAGTAACACCTGTAAAAATAAAGCTGATACCCGGAGCCATTTTACCCCGGGTAAAACAATACCTAATATCTAGGGAAGCTGAAGAGGGAATAAAAGACACAATATGTACATTGATGATAGAGGGAATGATAATGCTATCCAAGTTATACTGCAACACTTGCATTTATGCGATCAAGAAAGCGAAGGGAGGGGCATGGAGGATGATCCAGTACCTACACCCCCTCAATGACGTAGTACAGAAGGAGTTCCCTCTTGTTCCAAATCCTGCCTCAATATTATGCAGCATCCCAACAGAGGCCACCCATTTCACAGTAGTGGATCTAAAAAATGCCTTCTTTTCAATTCCACTCGACCCAGGTTCTTGGTACCTAACAGCATTCAAGCTAGTGGGAAAAAAGATATGAGCATTGCAGATTGCCCCAAGGGTACTGCGAAAGTCCCAGTATTTTTAACAGACTATTGCATGAAGATCTTGGAAACATACACACAACAAGTCCAATAATTCCGTACCCGGATGATTTGTTGGTCTGCGGTAAAGATGAAAAGGAGTGCAGATAGGATTCCATTACCCTGCTAAAGCATTTGGCATAGAAAGGGTATAAGGTAGACAGACAAAAGATGCAATACTGCTTGACAGAAGTGCTATATTTAGGCCAGCTGATATCCAAAGATGGCAAGAGAATAGAACCCGGCAGAGCAGCAGCAATAAAAGCAGTAAAATAGCCAAACACAGTAAAAGAAATGCAGAAGTTCCTTGGCATGTGTAATTACTGCTGAGCCTGGATACTAGATTATGCAGCATACACCAAACCCCTATTACAGGCACTTAAGGAAGCGCAGCAAGAAAACACTAAATTACAGTGGACACAAGAAATGCACACAGCTTTCGACACACTCAAAAATTGATATCCACTGCTCCAGTTCTAGCAACCCCCAACTATGAGCGCAAATTTGATTTGTTCTCACACTGCAATGGCACACTCAAAACATCCCTGGGTCACAAACCCCTGGCATTTTACAGTGGAAAGACATTTCGCTTGTGAACAGGCTCTCGCAGCCGCCGCGTTCGCAATCAAAAAGAGTTCTACAATCGTGATGGGATGCTCTGTCACGTTATATGTGGAACACTCTCTTTTTGCCATCCTAGAAAGATCGAAAAGCACACTAACCACCCAAAGGGCTACAGCATATGAGTTGATCATATCTAGCGCAAACATTTATATCGTGCGGTGCAAAAGTATAAACCCAGCCACATTTATCACAGAAGCATGCACAGTAGAAGACATGCAGCAGCATGACTGTGCCGCATACACAGGCGATGATGGTGACACGCCCGCAGCACACGAAAATGCACTGCCAGATGGAGAAATGTACTTCATTGATGGGTCTGCCTCCATAGATTGTGAAACAGGAGAAAAGCACGTAGGAGCAGCAGTAGTTCGGGTGGAGGAGGGGGAATTTGAAGTGATTGTGCAGAAAAGATTACCACCGCACATCTCAGCCCAAGCAGCAGAACTGGTAGCGCTCATAGAAGCATTACACACAGCATTACACAGATTCTGCCTATATGGCAACAACAGTACATGGAGGATTAGCAAGATGGGGGAGGAGAGGATTCCGAAGGGCAGACGGATCCCCAGTCCAGCATGCAACACTATTAGGGGAATTAAGTGACGCCTTAAAAGAACCTACTCTTGTAGCAGTCGTGAAATGTCAGGCCCAAAGACGAGGTGAGGACGTCATCTTGTTCGGGAACGCGCCAGCAGATGCTGCCACCAAGGAAGCCTCCTATTTACCAAAAAGCTCAACAGGTGAGTACATACTACAGAAAGTAGTAGAGGAAGCTCAGCCAGAAGGATTCAACTCATTGCCAGTGTCTCAAATTATTGAGCTGCAGCAAGATGCACCTAGTGAGGAAAAGGAGACATGGGTGAAAAGGGGGTGTAGCCAGTCATCCACTGATCTTTTATGGAGACAAAATAACACTGATAAGGTAGTGATGCCTGCTAAATTACTAGAAGTAGCATTCCAGAAACTGCATTTCCCAGCCCACAATGCAAAGCAGCACATTATCGCAGACATACAGGAAGATTGGTTCGCCCCGAGACTACAGGAGCATGTGGCAAAGCTAACACTATAATGTATCACATGACAAACATAGAACTGTGGCATGACGTTGTGAACACTCAGAGGAACATTGCCAAAGCCTGAAGGCCCATTCAGAGAACTGCATATAGATTATGCAGACATGGGAGAGTGGTGTAATGGGGCCCGATATTTGATTGTTGTGGTATGCCCCTTTTCCCGGTGGGTGGAGGCAGGCCCCTGTGCTCATCCAGATGCACGGTGTGCCGCCAAGTCCTTGGTCACGGAAGTGTTTCCCCGCTGGGGCATTTGTGATGTGATATACATTCTGACAATGGGACGCACTTTGTGAATGACATATTCAAACACATTACTGCGATGCTAGGTATAACTCATTATCTCTGTACGATTTATCATCCACAATCGAACTGGATTGTTGAAAAAATGAACCGATTGCTTAAGAGTAGATTGTCAAAACTGTGTCATACACTCAGGAAGAATTGGGTGTATTGTTTACCCTTGGCGCTTTTTGAAATGAGGAATCAGCCCAGCAAGGACCACCACCTGTCACCCCATGAGATTGTGACAGGTAGGAGGATG